>NC_140915.1:3013387-3028387 GCF_045865225.1 Trachurus japonicus | reverse complement strand
CCAGGCTCAGCAGTACACACACTCACAGCAGGTACACACACACACACACACACACACACACACACACACTCACAGCAGGTACACACACACTCACACACACACACACACACACACACACACACACACACACACACACACACACACACACACATGATCAGAATGAGGTGAATCAACCTGAGTGTGTTGAGCCTGTATGAGCATGAACACGTTAAAACACCAGATTCAGCTGAAACGTGTGAGCTGACGTGGGACAAAGACTGAAGTCTGTTCGCTAAAGAACTCATCATCATCATCATCATCATCATCTTTATTCACATATATAGAAAAGGTATTAAAATCATTGAAATATTTGTAATTTCATATGTGAAATGGGACACCCTGAGAAGCTCAAGAGCTTTTAAAAAGGGGCCCAGACACAAAAATGACAGGAATACATACACAGGAAGGAGACATACAAACATACATAGACATACACATAGCCACATAATACATTTTGCGTGAAATGAACCCAAAATATATTCCGAACACTCACACTCTGATCCTCACATTCTCACACCACAGGATAATCTACATTTCTGACAATGGGACAAAAGCTCATTAAAATACTACAGTAATACTATATGTTGTCATGTAGTTCACTTGGTAGAACATGTGTCTTTTACACAGTCAGCCCGGGTTCGAATGCAAGCGACTATCATAGATTTTGGTCAGCAAAGCATTTTCTCCTGATCATATATAACTGTGTGGTTGTGTGTAACCTGGAGCCTCTATTCTAATGTGATAACTCTGTATTGGTTTGTTCAGCTGTAATCTACTACAGATCAAACAGTAAGACATTTAGCTTCGGTTCACTTACGTACAACATTTCTGCTCACACCGTCTCACATGAAAACCTGCACCGCCTTGTCTTATAACAGAGCCACACGCTGCGTTCACTGTCTCCAATGTAAAAAAAACAAAAAACGTTTAAAAAGCTGCCGTCGGTGAGAAGTCTAATGACAAAAACTAAACATAAAATCTGCTCTGATGATAATGAATTACAGCCTAGTATCCCAACTCCACTCAACTCAACTCAAACAACTTTATTAATCCCACCAGGGGCAATTGATTTCAGCAGCTTGCACAGTACAAAAAAACACAGTACACACGATAAAAACATATAAGTTAATGAAGTAAATAAATAGAACAGAATGCCAAGGAGTGCAGTGTCGTCAAGGATCAGTTGAATAAAGTGAATAAATTAGGGCCGGGACTTTAACGCATTAATTACGATTAATTAACGCATTTTAATTGCACTTATTAATTTATTTATTTTTTTTTTCCCTTACGTGTGTCTACGTGCGGTGCGCCCGCATGCGAGAGAGGCGGCAGTTTGAGAGGCTGACTGGCAGAGATGAGAGCTGGTGAAACGCTAGCATGGTTATTTAAAACACCATCTCTGATCTCTGCCTGCACATAGACACACAGACACGGGCGCACGCTAAATGCGCTATATAGCGCTAACTGCTCAGCTGCAGCGCTATATCTATGACCTGTCACTGTCACAGGTGCAGCTCATCTCATTATGACAGGACTTCACCCTCAGAGCTCTGTCTTCAGACTGTCCTGACCTGTCCCTGAACATCACACAGGGACAACATGGAGCTGCCTGTGTGATTGGTTACTGAGTTTTATTAATGTTTACATCAGGCTGAGTTCAACAAATCAGTTTATGCTACTGTGATTTAAGTAGCCTAGTTAAATACTACAGTAATCATCATAGTGTAGTGGAAGGAAAGACCATTTAATCTGTATGTATCAAATATCCATTAATGAATGAATCGATAATTTGCATCCCTAGTCTGTTGGTCTTGGTTAAGTACCACCTTGAATGCTTAAGCTTATGTATTCAGTCATTCAATGGTATACTAAAATCCATGTGAAAAAAAAAGCTTCTCACTGTTCTCAGGTCAAATATATGCGATTAAAATGCGATTAACTGCGATTAATTAATTACAAAGCCTCTAATTAATTCAATTAATTTTTTTAATCGAGTCCCGGCCCGAGAATAAATACATAAGTTGCACATGTTTGACCAATAAGATGTAGGCCTACATGGTAGGAATAGGATTAGGAATGTCAGATTCGGCTCATTTTGGTCAGGGAGGGAAAGGAGCCAAATGCCGATTGTTAGCGGGTCGACCCGCGTTTAAAAAAACCCACGTCGACCCGCTAATTTTAGTGGGAAAACGGCTATAGCGACGACCTGAGGGCAACAGAGGAAATTCACTTGCAAGCACGCGACCAGGAGAAGACAAGATGTTGTGTACGATGTGTAGTGAAACAGCTGTATCTGTCATAGAGGTAATAAACCCTCCAACAGGCTCTACTGTAATGATCCGCTCTTTAACAGCTTTAGATAAGTTTCACTTCATTCACTAAAGCAGTGGTTCCCAACCTTTTTCTTAAAGGACAATTCCAGGCGAATTCAACTCTGGGGTGTATTTTCATATCATTTTAGGTCTAAAAGAATGAATCTGAAGATTTTCAGTTTAATGTCTCCTGTTTTGCGGTAGTTGCGTCTGTCCGTGCATCGCCACGGCAGCAATGAATGGGAGTGGATGTAAGTTCTGCTGTTTAGGCTGTTTCCAGCCCTCAAAGCCGCAATTTTTTTCCACAGACAGCGTCAGATGGAGACTCAAACATGCACCGAGAAGTTTATTTACTTCAAGCAAGCCGACATGTTTGTAAAACTAGATCTAATTCAAAGTCTCCCGGAGTCTCGCGTGAGCCCGAAGTTGCAGTGCTGGTGTGTTCAGGTGCAGTGGGAGCTACCGTTTGTGTCATAAACACAGGATTATACAACAAGTAGTTCCGACCAAGCAATCTGATTGGTCAATAAGACATTTAGAACGTGCTCAAATCAGCATTACAGCACGGCTGACTCATCACTGAAAATATTACTTCGCCATGTCATGTTGTTTACACATCTCCATGGCAACATGGATTTTTCGTAATTTATTACTCGTGAAAATAAATCACAAACTACATTGACCTCCTGTAGGTTGTTCCTGACAGCTGCCAAAGTCACATTTATAGAACAATTATGTTATTTTATTTTTTGTTAATATATTGTAAACTTCCCCGTTACAGCCGAGAGGATTGTCTCCCTCCCATGTGTGTAACGTTACAAAGTCGGAGAGACACGAGTTGTGATCGCGGTGAATATGTTTTTTAAAATATGGCCTGGAGCTGAATATTTTCATTGGATAAAACGGAGGTGATTACCTGTATGTTTCTCTCTCTCCCTCTCTCTTGCTTGCGCCTTTTGGGCTTTTAAATAATCTGGAGTAATCGTTTCTTTCTCTATCAGCTGTGTCGGCGACACGGCGCTATAACTTCATTTACATGCAGAGTTTGCGGTTGTAGAAGCTACATCTGTGAAAGGAAAAAAACGGCATCTTTGTCATAACTTGTGCGAGTTTGTGCGGTGTTGATTTAGTTCGGGAAAGTCCGAGACCGCGTTAAAACATGAACGTCAGCTCAGAGTTCACTCATCTGGGACTAGAAAATCATTTCTGTTGCTAGGTCGTTACTAAGGTTCGGACTATTTGCTGTAGAGGTGAACTAGGTTCCATTACACATAGGAGTCTACTGACGTGACTGATTGTGTTTCAGTTATTAGTCAGACCCCATTTATTTCCATGGAAACGGGAAGCACACTCGCAAAAAACTTTACATTTTGAGAGCAAAACGTCCATCAACATGAATATTTATTTAATTATACGCTTTATTTTGTTGGTAATTGTTGTATAATCGCAATATTACCCTCGAGGGTGTGCTTAAACGGAATTTGAGCACTTCGGTGATGCTTGCGGACCTCGGCGCAAGCGCCTCGGTCCTGACCGCATCACCGTCGTGCTCAAATGACGTTAAAGCACACCCTCTCGGGTAATATTGCTTAAATATCAACTCTTTACTTGCTTCAAGTGTACATTTTTTTCCACAGGCAGCGTCAGGTGGCTACTCAAACATGCGCCGAGAAGTTTTTTTCCTTGAAGCAAGTAAAGAGTTGATATTCCTGTGTTTATGACACAAACGGTAGCTTTTCCCACTGCACCTGAACACACCGCGCACGGCAACTGGGTCTCGCGCGAGACTCCGGGAGACTTTGAATTAGATCTAGTTTTACAAACATGTCGGCTTGCTTGAAGTAAATAAACTTCTCGGTGCATGTTTGAGTCTCCATCTGACGCTGTCTGTGGAAAAAAAATGCGGCTTTGAGGGATGGAAACAGCCTAAACAGCAGAACTTACATCCACTCCCATTCATTGCTGCCGTGGCGACGCGGGGACAGACGCCACTACCGCAAAACAGGAGACATTAAACTGAAAATCTTCAGATTCATTCTTTTAGACCTAAAATGATATGAAAATACACCCCCGAGTTGAATTCGCCTGGAATTGTCCTTTAAGGGACCCAAATTTTTACCATTGAAAACTTTACTTTAAAAATAAAACATGTAAACATGTAACTTCTTTTACATGAAATACTTTATTATATTTCAGTAATTTAATAACAGCATGGAACAAACAATCAGGAGAACCTGTGTATGATTACAACATCTTCAGAACTTGTACTTTTAAAAACATAATTCTGTTTTTAAAAGTACAAGTTCTGCAGAATATGTTGTAATTTTACACAGGTTTTTTCTCATTGTTCCGTTGCTGTTTTCCAAATTCATTGTGACTGATATTGCCCTGCTGTATATTATGTATTTAAGGTTTTAAAACCGTTGATATTCAATCATCTATTGATATAGGCCTATAATTTATTTGTTTATCTATTTAAATACATACATAAAATGTTTAATGTGGCCCTTGAATTTAGGTGATTTTGTCACATATATGAATTAAATGCTTAGCCTACTCATTTATTTAACATTTTAATTACATTAAAATTATTAAACCCCTTAAAATCAAGAGGGCTTCGCGACCCCCCCTGGATCTTTGCCGCCCCCCAGGTTGGGAACCACTGCACTAAAGGACACGATGTCTCTGCTTCCTGCTCCACGCTCAGCAGCATCAACCTCAGGCTTGTTGCCGTAGCGACTGACCCAGCATCACGATGATCTGGCTCTCTGGAACGGAAAACTCAGAGTTTCAGGCTCAACATACTCAGAGTTTCCACTAATCCTGCTGCTTTCTGTGTGTGTGTGTGTGTGTGTAGGAGCTTCCTGATGAGCTGCTGATCAAACTGGTTCAACAGAGACTGAGTGAGGTCGACTGCTACAACAGGGTGAGGTCACTCCTCCATCTTCACCTCCATCATCTTCATCATCATCATCATCATCTCTCTATCACCCCTTTCCCACTGGCCAAAAAACCCGTTTAAACCCGCTAACAATCGGCTTCTGGTGGCAGTGGGAAAGGCACCGAGCCGCGTCGACGCGGGTCAAACGACTCGGCAAGCGACGCGGGTTAAAATCGGCTTCAATCGGCTTCTGGTGGCAGTGGGAACGCCAGACCCGCGTCAACCCGCTAATTTACGTGATGATGCTGAGCGTTACGTGACGATACGTCATCGCGCCGGTTGTGTCTCATATCACCAAAACAAAGCTCTGCTCCGCTCTGCTCTCATCAAACAACACGACCAAAAACGATTGAAAAAGAAAAGAAGCGACCGTCTGTTTAACTGACGTGTTGTTGTGTCGCGGACGAACCGTCACTCGGCTCATTTTGGTCAATGGGAAAGTTGTTAGCGGGTCGACCCGCGTTTTTAAAAAACCCGCATCGAGGGGCGGTGCGTGGCGCAGTGGGTAAAGCGGCCGCCCCATGTAGAGGCTACAGTCCTCAATGCAGGCGTCCCCGGTTCGAATCCCGCGTCGGGCAGACCTTTCCTGCGTGTCATTCCCCCTCTCTCTGCCTCCCATTTCCTGTCTATCTACTAGGGGTGTCAACAATAATCGATTCGGTGATGCATTGCAATGCGGGACATGGACGATTCAGCATCGATGCGGCAACGTGCCATAATCGATTATGTCACTGTTTATTTTCTGGCCTCAAATAAAGTTGTGAAGTTTCAATTACCTCCGGGGGCATTTCCGTAGCAACGACATGCGCAGCCTGTAGCTACATGCTAAGCAGCAGCACCAGCAGTAGCAGTGTTGCCGCTGGCTTTCTTTTTCCTTTTTTTATTTTTCACCCGCGGTCGGGTTGAGAATTAATTAATTAACGCTCGTGATTCCGGCCGTGTCGGGTCCGAGACTCAACAAGCCGGTCTGGTTTTACTGTCACTACAGGCAGTATCAGTATGCCCGTTATCACCAATAAACACAGTAGAGGAGGGGGAGTGACTGAGCTCAGGCTGTGGTACGGGGGTCTCTGATGCAGAGAGAGAGAGACCTGCCGTGCCGTGTAAAAACAACCACAACAAAAAGTGTCACGACTTCCTGTATCGGGCCCTTCAAAATAAAAGCCCCGTAGTCTTTCATATAGTTAAGTCATTGATTTTGAGTTAATATTGACAAGACACGGCTCCAAAGGTTTGTTTGTTTTTTCCTGCGACCAATCGACCAATGAAATTTTGGTCGGCTAATTTTTGGGGGCAGCCCTAGAAGTGATTTATGTTTTCTTTTTCAGGTTTGAAAATCCCATATCCAATACCCTGTACCATTCAATTTTATTTTATTTCATGACATTTATGTCAAAGATACAGGAGAGTGATAATACATAGCAGCCAATAAAATCTGTTGTTCAATATCTCATGACTGATGAAAAATTTGCCGTGTTGTGCAGTAGAATTTTGATGCATTGCAATGCATCGCAATGCATCGGAGAATCGAATCGAATCGAATCGTTACCTGCCGAATCGTAATCGAATCGAATCGTGAGGGCAGTGCCAATGCACGCCCCTCTACACCATACATGGGCATTTTACGGCCCGCGGGCCAGACCCGGCCCACATGCCGTCTCAATCCGGCCCGCGAGCCGAAGTGCGAGCCGAACTGGTATTATGACCCGATTGCTTTTATTACGTTGATGCGCACTAATCAGCTGTTAGAACAGGAGCTTGCACATCGCAGACAGAAACCTCCTCCAGGTAGAAGACAGACGGCTGCTCAGTCTCTTTCTCTGTCGGACACCGGAGCTCCGACTGAGGAGAGAGAGCAGCCGCTCTGCTGCAGCTTTTCTCCACAGCGGAGTTTCTGATCACCGGGACCTGTCAGCGGTAGCCTAGACCGCGGGGCCGGCCGGTGTTTCACAACCCTCCGTCAGCCGAACCATGTCATAACTTCTGACGGTTACAAAGCCCCATCACGGCACCTAATTATTATTTCCCAAACACTAAGGTTTAGCAAACTGTGATTAAAAGAGTATTTTATGAGATGGCTGGGTTTTCTGACGTGATCGACCATATGAGTGATTGTAGCCACGTGCGTCTGAAGCCTCCATCCACCAATGGCTACGCTTGTAATCAAATCAGTCTTTTTTTTCATGTTGGTGCTGTTAGGCAGCAGCAAATGAGTATTGTGTTTCTTCATAAATAAAAGGTTATCTACATACAAATAGAACAGTCTCACTGAATCAGAACTGAAAAGGATCTGAGTGCTTAATTATAGGTTCAGGTGTCTGTGAACATTATTAATTGGTGCAGTCATTTATGGTCAGTAAGTTTTGATAGAACAATCTGCCTTGAGTCCATATTTATATCATAATACAGCATGTTTCTTCAGTGATCTGTGATGGATATAAGTTGAAAATGCGATTACATGGATTGTGGGCTGTCAGCCTGTTGTAATGCAATCAATTCCACCAAATATATGTAGTTATATAGGCTAATATATAATTATATATAATTCAGCAATAAATATTTGATGTTTCAATTTGATTTCGAATCGTGTGGCCCTTCACTCACTTTATCGGAGTCAGTGTGGCCCTCTGGAAAAAATAATTGCCTACCCCTGATCTACACTGTGGCTATCAAATAAAAAGGCAAAAACGCCCCAAAAAGCACAAAAAAAACCTGCATCGACCCGCTAATTTTAGTGGGAAAACGGCTTAAAAGTAGTGGGTGGCTGCGCCTTTGAGACAAACTGTTTGTAAAAACGGGCTATACACATAAAATTGCCTTGCCTTGCCGTGCCTTGCCGTGGATACTAGGGGTGGGAGAAAAAAATCGATTCACATAAATATCGCAATATCTTTTTTGACGATTTTTAAATCGATTTTTTTTTTCTTTTTTCTTTTTTTTGTTGACATTTTTTTAAAATAATGTGCAATGTGCAATTGTTTGCCTTTTTTACATCCAGAGAGTCCAGGTTTTGAAAAGGGTTTAAGTTCACTTTATAATGGAGTATGTTAATTTATAGGCTCCTACAGTGTTTGTGTGCAGATAAATGTTAAAAATGCTAAAGACTAAAAATCATAGAGAGAATCGTCAATATCGTAGAATCGCAATTTAAATCGATTCGCCATCCAAAAAAATCGTAGAAGAATCGAATCGGGAGAAAAGCGTATCGTCCCAGCCCTAATGGATACTTAAAAGCAGTGGGTGGCTGCGCGTTGCCATGGATACAGCATGTAACAGCACACACACCACCAGTACACACATGAGAACGATGAGGGGTCAGTGTTGCTCTGTCCCGGTTGCTGCCGTAGTGTCTTTGGGCAAGAGACCTTCCCCACCTTGCTCCTGATGGGTCGTGGTCAACGCCGTGCATGGCAGCTTCCGCCATCAGTGTGTGAATGTGTGTGAATGTGTGTGAATGTGTGTGAATGTGATGAACTGTAAAGCGCTTTGGGTATCGTTATAGTAAAAGCGCTTTATAAATACAGAGCATTTACCATTTGTACCTCTTCTGTCTCTCAGCCCCCCCCTCCGTGTAGTTGTGTTGTGTTGTGTCGTGTTGTGTTGTGTTGTAGTCGTGTGTCTCTCTGGGGATCAGCTGTGTTGTTTCCACTGCTGCTCCTCGTTAACATCACTTCCTGTTTCCTGTCAGAGACCAACAACAACACAACACAATAACAACACAACACAATAACACAACAGTGTGTGCGCTGACTCAAGTAGTTTTTCAGTTGAAAGTTGAAAACTCGTCTGTTTCCTCCTGTCAGGATTCATGCAGAGCCTTTGTTAGAGTGTGTGTGTGTGTGTGTGTGTGTGTGTGTTTAGTTCAGTGTGTGTGTGTGTGTGTGTGTGTGTGTGTGTGATTGTTCCTCTAAACTCTACAAACAGCTGCTTCTCTCCGTCTCCAACCTGCAGCGTTTAGCATTTAGCTTCAGTGTGTGTGTGTGTGTGTGTGTGTGTTTAGTTCAGTGTGTGTGTGTGTGTGTGTTTAGTTCAGTGTGTGTGTGTGTGTGTGTTTAGTTCAGTGTGTGTGTGTGTGTGTGTGTGTTTAGCAGCTCCTTTGATCAGCTAATGGCTGTTTTTGGCCGCGGGCTACACTCGACACACACACACCAGGGAGCGTGTGTGTGTGTCAGTGATTGACAGGTGGCATCAGGCTCCGCCCCCTGCTGTCACTTCCATTACCGCACCTGTCTCTCTCTCCCTCTCTCTCTATCCCTCTCTCTCTTCCTTCTCTGTCTATACACATATATATATACACAAGTTTCCCAGAATGCAGCAGTAGCACCGGCCGTTACAATCGCAGTCGGAAAGTTTTAATTTTGCGACGTAATACAACGTAATTAACTGTGCAGCGGCGGAGTCGTGTCCCAAAGTGTTTTTCATTTGACCAGTGAGTCACTGTATTGAATTCACTACGTAGGGAGGAGGGAGGAGGGCTGTCCCGATTATCATATTTTGATAATCGAATATTCGCGGACATAAAATCGAAGCCGAGGGGTGTACAATCGTAACGTCTGACGGGGGGGGGGGGGGGGGGATGCACGATTGTAGCGTTAATAATGAAAGTAATGGCAAACAAACACTGCATATCTCCACAATCAGGCAGGTTTCCATGATGCCAAGTAAGGGGGCAGTTGTGGGTCTGAGAAGTGAAGTCACTTCCGCGTTCAACAAACTGCAATCCCCTCTTCTTCCTCTGGGGGCTGGTGTCAGAAGGGAGCAACTCCAATTGAGCCCCATGTTAAAATCGCCGACTTTACAGCTTAAAGGGATAGTTCAACATTTTGGCAAATTGGCCCATTGCCATAATCGCTATAGTCATAGCAGTAGGTTCATTACCTTTAATTGTAGGTGTAAGCTATTTTCAGTACGGCGGAGCGCAGCAGCTGGCTGCTCAGAGCTACGCTATGGAGGCTAACGGAATTTCTTGGTTTCCCTCATTAAACTCATCAAATTCAACATCCCAAAACTCCACAGCGCTTTTGTGGACAAGTTGTGAGCTGCACAACCACCACGCTATGAGATAATGACGGAACGATAAAAAACGGAGCCGTTTTCGAGGTAAATACAGGGTAAATACGGAGACTGCTTGCTGAAAAACTGTCCCTGAACGCAACGCGCATCAGCGGTTTTGTATGAATTTACCTCGAAAACGGCTCCGTTTCGTATCGTTCCGTCATTATCTCATAGCGTGGTGGTTGTGCAGCTCACAACTTGTCTACAAAAGCGCTGTGGAGTTTTGGGATTTTGTATTTGATGAGTTTAATGAGGGAAACCAAGAAATTCCCTTAGCCTCCATAGCGTAGCTCTGAGCAGCCAGCTGCTGCGCTCCGCCGTACTGAAAATAGCTTACACCTACAATTAAAGGTAACGAACCTACTGCTATGACTATAGCGATTATGGCAATGGGCCAATTTGCCAAAATGTTGAACTATCCCTTTAAAAAAACATATTTACAGCCTGGTACATTTTATTTTTTTGGTCTCAACCGATAGTTTCTACCCCCGCACACACTCTGAGGGGGGTGAATTTTTTTAAACTCTACCGTTTTACTGTTATTGGGTTTAAAATTCTGGCCAATTAGGGCGCGGGAACGTTGAGTGACAGGTCCGGAGACCGCTGCTTCGAGGCCAGTGGGCGGGCCCTCGGCCGGCCAACGGCCGCACCGCTCCAAATATGGCAGTAGAATCCAACATGGCGCGGTTCAAACCCCCGTAGTAGCGGCACAAAACAGACTCCCCCAAACCAATGGCTGACTTCACGGTGCTACGGCCGGTCTGACTACAGGCTATGGTGCCAAGTAGCCGACTCATTTTAATGGAACAACTGCCGAATTGGAAGGACGGAAAAAAATCGATCACAGACTTCATGATCAATTACCATGGCAACGAACGAAGCTTTGTCCTAAATCTAAGGCCGACCCAAATAAATCGAAGCTGATGTTTGTTAGTGTCACAGTAAATGTCGTCCCTCTGAAACAGGAAGTGGAGTCATTGTACTCTGTGTGTGTGTGTGTGTGTGTGTGTGTGTGTGTGTGTGTGTGTGTGTGTGTGTGTGTGTGTGTGGGTGTGTGTGTGTGTGGGTGTGTGTGTGTGTGTGTGTGTGTGTGTGTGTGCAGGGCTGGGTGCTGGAGGGAATCCCTCAGACTCGTCTTCAGGCTCTGGGTCTGCAGCAGGTCGGAGTGCTGCCTCAACATGTTGGTGAGTCACACACACACAGACACACACACACACACACACACACACACACACACACAGACACACACACACACACACACACACACACACACAGCCTCATGTGTTTCCCTGTGAGGTACTTTGTGTTGCAGCAAGTAAAAAACACACAAGACGCACAATTAAAAGTGTGTGTGTGCGTGTGTGTGTGTGTGTGTGTGTGTGTGTGTGTGTGCGTGCGTGCGTGCGTGTGTGTGTGTGTGTGTGTGTGTGCGTGCGTGTGTGTGTGTGTGTGTGTGTGTCAGTGGTGCTGGAGGCTCCTGATGAGGTTCTGGTGGAGAGGAGTCAGGGGAAACTGGTGGATCCACTGACCGGAGGTGAGACAAGGCATCTTTATTTATCAATTTATTTATTTATAAACTCAAGGTGCTTTTACATAAAGACAAAACATTAAAAAAAAAGAGAGAAGCATAAAACAGAATAAAAACAAACACAAAAAACAGAGTTAAAAGCAAGCAAGCAAATAACAGAAAATAGATAAGGTGAGTCTTCACCTGGAGACAAACTAACTAGAGCTGTGTTGTAAATCATCCCCTCCCTCCCTCTCCCCTACATCATGTATCATCATGACGATGTAGTGAACTGGAGGAGGATTCAGACGCTACACAGTCATTTTCTGAACGTGGTTGTATTAGATGCTCCAGGTGTTAGTGTGTTAGCGTGTTAGCCTACTGCTGTGACGTAGCAGACGCACCCAGAATCATGTTACAAACCATGGATGTATGAAACAAACTGGACACATAAAAATAAAATAAGAAAAACCGGACATTTGCGGTAGTGATGCGCGGGCTGACCCGTAGCCCGCGGGGCGGGGCGGTGCGGGTCAAGAAATCTTTACTTTATTTGCGGTGCGGGTCGGGGCGGGTCATTAAAAAAACTGACGATGAAGTCCAGAGTGTGTTATCAGGGCCGCGCTGATGTTGACGGGAAAGCCGGCGGAGGTGTGAGGGAACCGGATGAGACGGCGGCTGGGCGCATCAGCAGAGCGGGGTTGGTTTCACAGAGAGCAGAGAGCAGGGACTGGGGAGGACGAGAGGCGGCGGCCACCGCGGCTGCTGCACGCTGCACTGTGACTCTCTCACTCCTCATGAGCTCCACAGTCCACACTGACAAGCTACCGGCAACACAGCACCTCTTGTCTGCCCTTTCAAAGTAAAAAAGGCCGCTGTCTGACGTTTAATAGCAGCGGGGCGGGTCGGGGCGGGTTGTGAAAATAGATACGGTGGTGCGGGGCGGGCTGGGGCGGGTCAAAATACTTCATAGATGCGGGACCCGCGGGTTGGAAAAAAACCCGGCCCGCGCATCACTAATTTGCGGGAACATTAGAGGATGTGATTCTGTGTGGTTGTGTTTGTGGGACAATAAACTGTTGAAATATCGTTAGTTTGGTTTGGTCGACTACTGTTGTGTGTCCCGACCGTGAGCCGTGGCTATTAGCTTAGCTCGTTAGCTGTGGCTATTAGCTTAGCTGGTTAGCTGGTATTTCCTCCATATTCTACTACAGTTTCTTTATTAGATTGATTTAATGCTGCCTGTTAATGTTGGGATGCTGCTGCCCAACTCCTGCTGCTCAGGCAAACGGAGCCAAGGCAAATACGTCTGAGGAGTTTACTGCTAAATAACCTGAAGAAATCCTAGCTAACATGCTAATTAGCTTGCTGCTCTTCTCATTGCATTGTGGGATACATACGGGAGTAGAAAGTAGTGTACATCGCTTGTTCACTCAATGTTGCGGTGCATTGTGGGTGTTTTGTCATCCACTATCAGTGGACGACAAAATCAGGGATCAGTGGTTCCCAACCCATTTCTTAATGGACCCATATTTTTACCATTGAAAACTTTGGTTACCCCCCCCCCCCCCCCCCGATATAAAATAAAATAAGGAACATCATAACTTCTTTTACATGAAATACTTTATTATATTTCAGTAATTTAATAACAGCATGGAACAAACAATCAGGAGAACCTGTGTATGATTACAACATATTTCTTCAGAACTTGTACTTTTAAAAACATAATTGTGTTTTTAAAAGTACAAGTTCTGAAGACTATGTCGTAATTTTACACAGGTTTTTTCTCATTGGTCCGTTGCTGTTTTTCAAATTCATTGTGACTGATATTGCCCTGCTGTATATTATGTATTTAATGTTTTAAAACTGTTGATATTCAATCATCTATTGATATAGGCCTATAATTTATTTGTTTATCTATTTAAATACATACATAAAATGTTTAATGTGGCCCTTGAATTTAGTTGATTTTGTCACATATATGAATTAAATGCTTGGCCTACTCATTTATTGAACATTTTAATTACATTAAAATGATTAAACCCCTTAAAATCAAGAGGGCTTCGCGACCCCCCCTGGATTTTTGGCGCCCCCCAGGTTGGGAACCACTGATGTAGTGGATGAAATTAATCGCAGAGAATTCTAACAACACTACAAAATGTTGAACACACTAGATAGTTAGTGAACTACATCCGTGATTGGGGGGAGATTTACTAGACAGTTTAACTCACCTTCATCTTCATCCTTATCTTCATCCTCATCTTCATCTTCCTCAGTCCGATGATGTTGACTTTAAAGTCCCACTCCCGCGACCCTTTTCGGCCATTTTTAAAACCAGCTCATTAGCCATGCACATTAGCAATGCACCTCTGGGGGGTGGGCGGAGACTGCGCTGCTCTGCACCCGCCCAGCCACCTCCTCGCACCCCACCCCCCCGCTTGCTGACAGCTGGACATTGTACAATTACAGATTCAGCGCGTTTAATGTAAAACTCCACGCTGGGATTCGATCCCAGACTGGTGCATAGTCCTTGTTTATGATGCAAGCTGCTCTACCAGGTGAGCTATACCTATTATACCTTGACAGCTACATCGAGCTGTCAAGCCTTTCACCTCTGAGCCAGATGCAGAGCGGGGCGGGAGCTTGTAGCACTAGTGCCCTCCCCTGGAGCTGTGACACGTCAGCTCCAGTCTCCCTGAAACTGCCAGTTCGCGTCTGCCATTGGTTCACAGCAGTTTGAAGGCAGAAAAACTCAGAAATGCAATTTTGCACTTCCTTCTCTGCTGATAAGTGCTCTAACACAAGAAAAATGCCACAGGAACATGTGAAAAGCTCAAAAAACACGATTTTCACGGGAGTGGGTCTTTAATCTGATGACATCACTTCCTGTCTGCAGACGTCTACCACCACACCTTCATCTGGCCGCGTGACGACGTGGTGGCTGGGCGTCTGGAGAGGGGGCGGGGCCAGCCGGAGCAGCAGCAGCAGCGATTGGCCGAGCTGCGGCGTTTCCGCTGTGAGGTCACGGGTCTGAAATCGGCCTATGAGCACGTCCTGAAGGTCGTCAACGGCGACCAGCCACACGACGACGTCTACCAGCACGGTGAGATAGATAGATAGATAGATAGATAGATAGATAGATAGAT
>NC_140915.1:2973387-3010887 GCF_045865225.1 Trachurus japonicus | reverse complement strand
GGACGACAGTAACAGCTGTAATCTTGTCTCTCTGAGCCTGTCAGTCACTCTGCAGGTACCGCGGTCACACTGTGTGTTGCTATGGTTACAGGATTGTCAGTGTGTGTTACCATGGTTACAGGAAGTGTCAGTGCAGCAGACGGTTGTGTTGAGCTGGTTGTCGATTCCTTTTGACATCAATTTGTTTTGATATAAGATATTTTATCCAGTTTATGAGTCCACCGCTATCCGCCAGCATGTTGAGGGACGCTTGTTTTGCCACTCAGTCCGATCGAACGGGGCGTTGCCGAGGGCAACGTGACGTAAACGCATACCCTCTATTGGTATTGAAATTCTGGTATTGTGACACACCTAACACGCACACTGAGAGGTTAATGCGTGGTGTGGCTCCTCCTCAGTGTGCTGTGGTCGGCTGTTGAGCTCTGCAGCCGCCGACGGCTCTGATCTGGGACAGGAGATCCAACCGTACCTGGACGACGCACGGCCAGGTGACCACACACACACACACACACACACACAGTCAGCACCAACCAGCTGCCTACCTCCAGGGCTGTGTCCTAACCCCCCTCCTCTCTATCTAGTGACCAGTTGTTGTAGTGGTGTCTGAATGTTTAGTGATTACTAATGTTCACTATCTAGTGACTGAATCTATCCCACAATTCACCGCGAAACGTAGTGAACATCCCATGGTCACTAACCGGAGCAAGATATCCCATCATGCATTGCGGTCATGGATCGCCGTTACCACAGCGACCCAGAGCAACCGGTGTAGCTACCAAATAAATGAAGTAGTGACCAATAAATGAAGTAGTGACCAGTGTTGTTTTAATTACGCAACGTAACACGTCATTAACTGTGCGGCGGAGTCGTGTCTGAAAGTGTTTTTTTATTTGACCAGTGAGTCACTATATAGAATTCACTGTATAGTGAGGAGTGAGGAGGGAGGGGTTTAGGACACAACCCAGGTGTCCAGGTATCAACTGATCATTGATCATTGATTATTGATTATTGATTATTGATTATTGATCATTGGTTTTTGATTGGGTGGGTCCAGTGCCAGACTCGCTGGTGCTGCAGGTTCTGGACCGGCGTCTGAGTGGCCTGGACTGCAGCGCCAGAGGCTGGGTCCTGCACGGCTTCCCCCGAGACCTGCAGCAGGCGCAGGGGCTGCAGCTGCACCAGCCCAACAGGTACTACTGCAGACTGTACTACATGTACTACATAGTATACATACCACTACTACTATATTATACTACTACAGATGCTGCGTTCAAAACAACTCAGAAGTCGGAAAAAAAACGAGCTCCGAGTTGTAAAAAATGAATTGAACAGCGTCGAACTCTGAAATTACAGGTCGGGAACTCAGGTATCATATCAGAGCTCCGACTTTCTGACTTGACGTCACGACAACATCAAAACATGGCAGCCCTCGTCTAAACGGTTAAAATTTAGACATTTGAAGTTATTTGTTGAGTTTTTTTTGTGTATTATTGCAGTGTATGAAATACGTTTATATTAAGCTGTGATTGTTGTATGGTGTGAAATTGTGTTTCCTCGTATGTGATGGAAATAAGGTTTAACTGTTATCAAGGCTGTAACATTATATGTTCACTCATCTGCAGCGTCTCCTCTCCTCCAACATAAACATCATTTACTGCTGCTTTGATTTTTACTGTTCAGCTATGAGCCACAATACGACAAACTTCCTTCAGGTATCCATGGTTTTCTTTTTCTTCCTGCAGAGTTCCTGCAGCGTGAACGCAATGATGTCGGAAGTCGGAGATTTCCGAGTTGGGAATCCCGACCTCCGAGTTGTTATGAACGCAGCATCACTGTGCTTCCTCCTCTCCTCTCCTCAGGGTTTTCTTCCTGGATGTGACCGACGACGTGTGTGTGGAGAGACTCAGTCTGAGAGCGACCGACCCCGTCAGCGGACAGAGGTACGGACCACGCCATGGCAACAGTCACTACGGCCTGTCTCCATGGCAACAGCAGCATCACACCTGTCCATCCGTCTCTCTGTCTCTCTGTGTCTCCAGCTTCCACGCGGTGACTCGCCCGGCGCCGAGCGACCGGGTGATGGAGCGGCTGCAGACCAGACCAGACGACCACACACACTCTGTCACACACTCTCTGAGGCAGCACAGGACACACACCGCCGTGCTGCAGGTACACACACACACACACACACACACACACGTTTTGGTTGATGTTGATGCTTTATTTTAAAGGGACAGTTCAACATTTTGTCAAATTCCCCCATTGCCATAATCCCTATACAGGGTTCTTACGGATCCTTAAAAAGTCTTAAAAGGCATTGAATTCATTCATCTAAAAACAAGGCCTTAATTGGCATTAAAATGTCTTAAATCAATGTTTCAAAAGTCTTAAAAATGTTAACACTTGGTAAGTGGTATTTTATGGTTGTAATTAGTCTCAAATCTCAAAATAATTGGTAACATTCTGACATAGAGAAGTTAGTGGCGGCCGTCAACGCTAAATTTCTCACCGCCTCCAGCTCCCGAGTCAGTGTTTTGTTTTTTTTTCCGGACTTTTTATGCATTTATTTTGAAAGGACAGCTGGAAAGAGACATTTATTTTGAAAGGACAGCTGGAAAGAGACACAATCCAATGTTCATGTAGCAGTCACTTTACCTTGGATCACAGAGGAAAGTGGGTAAAATTGTCCCTAACCCTATGTAATTGATGTGGGTTTTTTCTTTTTTTTTTTCTGCATTTGTGTTTATTGTGAAGTCAGTCTTAAATTTCATTTCAAGTGGCTTTAAAAAAGTCTTAAAAAGTCTTAAATTTAACTTGGCTTAAGCTGTAGGAACCCTGTTATAGTCATAGCAGTAGGTTCGTTACCTTTAAAGCAGTACTCAAGAACTTTCAGCTTTGGTTGAGTTTGGCGGCGCCAGTGACCCAAAGCGGTAGTGTTTTTCCTGAAGGAAGACTCCATTTCCCATGAGCACTAGCGCGTAGCGCCGTAAACATCCTGATCTCCTGGTGCATGGAAATTAACAGAAGACGTCCAAACTAAGTTTCTGTTTCCAGCGGATCATTTCTCAGTAAACACACATACACAATCTAACAGAAAGGTGCTGCCTTGCCGCCCCCCTCCTTGTTGTGACTCACTAAAGTGAAAGTGAAAGTAAAGTGAGAGCAGGGTTCCTACCATGCTCCTCAAAGCTGCTTAGCGCCAGAGAAAGAGATACAGACCATAATGATACAGACCCCCTCAGGCCACGACAGAGGTGTCATTCAACCTGTTGTAAGTCCATGTATCATCACAAAGGTTATGAAAATATTATATGAAGGTTGAAAAGTTTCTTAGTGTTGGTTTAATTGTCGGTGCAAGCTATTTTTAGAACGGCGGAGCAGAGCCATGAGCTGCTCACAGCTACGCTACGGAGGCTAATGGGATTTCTTTCTTCAGACAGAGTTGTTTTAGAGGGAAATACAGAGACTGTTGATGAAAAACTGTCCCTGAAGGCAACGTGCATCAGTGGTTTTGCATGAATTTCCCTCTAAAACAACACTGTGTGGTAACGTTGTGTTATTATCTCATAGCGTGGTGAATGTGCAGCTCACAACTTGTCCACCAGAGCGTTGTGGAGTTGTTGGATTGTGTATTTGATGAGAAATCCCATAATAAGCCTCCGTAGCGTAGCTCTGAGCAGCTCACGGCTCTGCTCCGCCGTTCTAAAAATAGCTTGCACCGACAATGAAAGGTACGAAGCTGCTGCTATGACTATAGGGGTTATGGTGATGGGCCAATTTGACTGAATACCAGAAAGACTTTTAGATGAGGGAACAGGAAGTGATGGAAGCTCTGTGTGTGTGTGTGTGTGTGTGTGTGTGTGTGTGTGTGTGTGTGTGTGTGTGTGTGTGTGTGTGTGTGTTCAGTCTGTGTATCCAGATGCGGTTCATGTTGATGCGGATCAGGATCCTCGTTCTGTGTTGGAGGCTCTGGAGTCGAGGTTACACACCGACTGACGCCCGGACGGAGCACACACACACACACACACACACACACACACACACACATACACACATATACAGGTTGTGTTCACATTTAAATAAAGTTTTGTTCTTCTAAGTTTGGTCTCCTCAGCCTCCTCTCTTCTCCTCTGGTCAAACATCTGTCACTCACTCCTCTAGAGACAAACCTCAAACCTCCTCCTTCTCCTCCTCTTCTTTCTCTTCTTTCTCCTCCTCTTCCTCCCTGATGACAGATAAATGCACCACCTTTCTCTCTGTCTGTCTGTTGCCTCGGGCTAACTAACATCGTCTTTGAACCTGTTTGTGTCTCAGAGTTCAGCTGCTTCACATGAAAACCAGTCAAAACATCTGTCTCCTCTTCTCTTATTTGAGCTCTTTCCAGTTGAAGTCTGAAAAATTGACGAAATAAAAGCACAATAATTCCACTGTAGATGTTACTGCTGCTAACACTTGTTAGCGTTGTAGCAGCAACATCTGGACTTCACTGAGGGTTTAACTTGAACCAGGTCAGGGAGGAAACTCAGAGTTTAATGAGACAGATGGTTTTGGTCTTTATTATGGTTTTGTTCTGGTTATTTGGGTTCTACAGCTTCTGGTCGACTCGGGATTAGTTCGGTGTTCAGTTTTAG
Source organism: Trachurus japonicus (assembly GCF_045865225.1). NCBI lineage: Eukaryota > Metazoa > Chordata > Actinopteri > Carangiformes > Carangidae > Trachurus > Trachurus japonicus. The sequence goes on along the minus strand of NC_140915.1, from coordinate 3,006,256 downwards.
GCTCAGTTCTGGATCATTTCAGTGTTAATTCAGGATTAGTTCACGGTTGATTCAGGCTCAGTTCAGGGTTAACTGCAGACATAACCTAACCGTTGTCTCCTGTTAGTCGGACTCAGCCGCGGTGACAGTCTAGCTGTGGAGTCGAGCTGTAAACGGTGAACTGGTCCTTTAGCTGTGAGTGGAGCTGTAAGCGGTGAACTGTGAGTGGAGCTGTAAATGGTGAACTGGTCCTTTAGCTGTGGAGTCGAGCTGTAAGCGGTGAACTGGTCCTTTAGCTGTGGAGTCGAGCTGTAAACGGTGAACTGGTCCTTTAGCTGTGGAGTCGAGCTGTAAACGGTGAACTGGTCCTTTAGCTGTGGAGTCGAGCTGTAAACGGTGAACTGGTCCTTTAGCTGTGGAGTCGAGCTGTAAACGGTGAACTGGTCCTTTAGCTGTGAGTGGAGCTGTAAGCGGTGAACTGTGAGTGGAGCTGTAAATGGTGAACTGGTCCTTTAGCTGTGAGTCGAGCTGTAAACGGTGAACTGGTCCTTTAGCTGTGGAGTCGAGCTGTAAACGGTGAACTGGTCCTTTAGCTGTGAGTGGAGCTGTAAACGGTGAACTGGTCCTTTAGCTGTGGAGTAGAGCTGTAAACGGTGAACTGGTCCTTTAGCTGTGGAGTCGAGCTGTAAACGGTGAACTGGTCCTTTAGCTGTGAGTGGAGCTGTAAACGGTGAACTGGTCCTTTAGTTGTGGAGTAGAGCTGTAAACGGTGAACTGGTCCTTTAGCTGTGAGTCGAGCTGTAAACGGTGAACTGGTCCTTTAGCTGTGAGTCGAGCTGTAAGCGGTGAACTGGTCCTTTAGCTGTGAGTAGAGCTGTAAGCGGTGAACTGGTCCTTTAGCTGTGAGTCGAGCTGTAAACGGTGAACTGGTCCTTTAGCTGTGGAGTCGAGCTGTAAACGGTGAACTGGTCCTTTAGCTGTGAGTGGAGCTGTAAGCGGTGAACTGGTCCTTTAGCTGTGGAGTAGAGCTGTAAACGGTGAACTGGTCCTTTAGCTGTGAGTCGAGCTGTAAACGGTGAACTGGTCCTTTAGCTGTGGAGTCGAGCTGTAAACGGTGAACTGGTCCTTTAGCTGTGAGTGGAGCTGTAAGCGGTGAACTGGTCCTTTAGCTGTGGAGTAGAGCTGTAAACGGTGAACTGGTCCTTTAGCTGTGGAGTCGAGCTGTAAGCGGTGAACTGGTCCTTTAGCTGTGAGTCGAGCTGTAAACGGTGAACTGGTCCTTTAGCTGTGGAGTAGAGCTATAAGCGGTGAACTGGTCCTTTAGCTGTGGAGTAGAGCTGTAAGCGGTGAACTGGTCCTTTAGCTGTGAGTCGAGCTGTAAACGGTGAACTGGTCCTTTAGCTGTGGAGTAGAGCTGTAAGCGGTGAACTGGTCCTTTAGCTGTGAGTCGAGCTGTAAACGGTGAACTGGTCCTTTAGCTGTGGAGTAGAGCTATAAGCGGTGAACTGGTCCTTTAGCTGTGGAGTAGAGCTATAAGCGGTGAACTGGTCCTTTAGCTGTGAGTCGAGCTGTAAACGGTGAACTGGTCCTTTAGCTGTGAGTGGAGCTGTAAACGGTGAACTGGCCCTTTAGCTGGATTTTCCCGTGGCTCTGCTACATTTTCACCTTAATTAAAAAGCTCTGGAGTAATTGTGATCGTTAACTACATGACTTGTAACACATGGGCATGGCCATGTATAGATTTTTTACAGCTTCTTTGTAAACAAATGCACATGGCCAGGCAGAGGTGTATAGCAAAGTAAAGGGCAATTTCCACTGGATGCGGATTTGTTTAAATCAGGGATGTCAAACTCAATTTAGTTCAGGGGCCACAAACAGCACAATTTAATCTCAAGTGGGCCGGACCAGTAAAATAACAGCATAATAACCTTAAAATATATTCTAAAAATTGAGATTTTCCTCTGTTTTAGTACATTAATAAGATGTTTACAGTTACTGAACTATCCTTTTACAAAACATATTGTGAACCACCTGAAATTTATTGATAAAAACATGTGCAATTTCAAATTTTCACACTTGACAAATTCATCCTGAGGGCCAGATTGGACCCTCTGCAGGGCCGGTTCTGGCCCACGGGCCGCGTGTTTGACCCCTGGTTTAAATTCTGTGTGAGTTTCATGCATCATGTGTTGGTCTAAAAGTAGTTTGTCTAGAGATTCTAACACTTTGTCTTGGACTTTCAACACTTTGGAGTGAATGATTGTGACAGTGGCATTAGGCTGGATAACAGTTAAACATCACAGTCTAGTTCAGTGACACTAAACTTAAAGGGATAGTTCAACATTTTGGCAAATTGGCCCATTGCCATAATCCCTATAGTCATAGCAGTAGGTTCATTACCTTTAATTGTAGGTGTAAGCTATTTTCAGTACGGCGGAGCGCAGCAGCTGGCTGCTCAGAGCTACGCTATAGAGGCTAAGGGAATTTCTTGGTTTCCCTCATTAAACTCATCAAATTCAACATCCCAAAACTCCACAGCGCTTTAGTAGACAAGTTGTGAGCTGCACAACCACCACGCTATGAGATAATGACGGAACGATACGAAACGGAGCCGTTTTCGAGGTAAATACAGGGTAAATACGGAGGCTGCTTGCTGAAAAACTGTCCCTGAACGCAACGCGCATCAGTGGTTTTGTATGAAATGACCTCGAAAACGGCTCCGTTTCGTATCGTTCCGTCATTATCTCATAGCGTGGTGGTTGTGCAGCTCACAACTTGTCTACAAAAGCGCTGTGGAGTTTTGGGATTTTGTATTTGATGAGTTTAATGAGGGAAACCAAGAAATTCCCTTAGCCTCCATAGCGTAGCTCTGAGCAGCCAGCTGCTGCGCTCCGCCGTACTGAAAATAGCTTACACCTACAATTAAAGGTAACGAACCTACTGCTATGACTATAGCGATTATGGCAATGGGCCAATTTGCCAAAATGTTGAACTATCCCTTTAAGCCTGCCACACACATAAAGATAATCGGGCTGATTTTGCCCCGATTTCCCCCCTTCCGACCACGGACAGACACCGCCCGATTATCTTAAGGTCTTAAGATTATCTTATAAGATTCTCTTGTAGTGTGTGGTGTGTTAAGAGTCAAAATTCCCCCGACAATCGGCTCGGAAAACGTTCGGCGCCGATAATCGTAAGTATTAAAGCAGAACTATGCAGGATTTGGGCTGTAATTATTGTGGCTCAGAGTCACTGTGATGGTTGAGTGACCTGTTATGAAGTGAATGGGGTCTAGGCCAATGCGCTCACCCCCCCCACTGGCTGAAAACCGCACTTGCAAGATCAGTCGTCCGTCTCGGTGTTACAAATCTCGTCGATGGATAGAAGTATCGCGAGAAACTGCCTTACGGCAGTACGAGATAAGAACGCATATGACGTCATGCATGTCACGAATCGTGATTGGTTTGAGTTCGGAAAGTCGGAGGAAACCATGGAAACATGAAATGTTTGTACTGAGGAAGTTCAGCTTGTGGCTAACGGGGAGCTAATGCTAACACAGATACACACACCATGGGTCTTTTATAAGATAATGTAATACATCATGACACACACACACACCTTCGCGTTTTGGAACCTTTATTCCTGTGTGTGTATGTCTGTGTCTTTGTGTCTTTGTGTCTGTGTGTGGCCCTATTAGCGTTAGCTCTGTGCTAGCGTTAGCTCTGTGCTAGCGTTAGCTCCGTGTTAGCATTAGCTCCGTTAGCTCCGTGTTAGCATTAGCTCGGTGTTAGCAGGGCTTAGCAAACAGCAGTAAACACAAGCACGTGTAGGGGGGGCGGAGGTGGTGGCGGCGAGTTTTTTTTTTTTTTTTACGACAGTGACATGTGCCTCCCAGAACTGTGGGGGAGCTCCGGAGAGGGAAAAAAAGAGAAACCAACGAAGGAGCGAGCTATTTCCGGCCGACTTGCAAAGTTCTGCTTTAAACATGTTCAATATTTACGATTATTGGGGCCGTAGTGTGGCAGTGGATGGTATGTTTCAGTGACGTCACAGATTTGGTATTTCGATGGCGTCCACCCAGTAAAAAAGTCCCCACTGCACCAAGTGTCCGTGGAGACAGTTGTTGTGTTAAAACAGAGTTAATGAGTGAGTGTGAGTGACAGCAGCCGTCTGGTCTCTGTCAGCCGTCGCCTCGTCTCCTCTGATCTAAAAGCAGGTATCACGGTTTGGGACGGCAGCGTTTACTTCAAACCTTCATGTTAAAATATCTCCCTGTCAGCTCCGCGGCTGGCTCAATCACAGCGGCTTCAAAGGCAGGATTTTGGTAAATGACTATAATTAATCCTCCGGAGCGCCGAGCCTCGGTCCCAGCGGTGCTCTGACTGACGGCTCTATTTTTAAGTCGTCTGTCGACAACAGGAAGCGGCGGCGGGAGGGAAACTGGACCTGACGGCTGCTGACGAGCTGAATGACGGACGCTTTGTCTTCGTCTCTGCTGCTGCTGCTGCTGCTGCTGCTGCTTCCTGCCCACAGGCCTCTGAGCAAGGCACTGCTGGAGTCGACCCACCGGTCAGCTGCTCCCTGTGTGGCAAGCGGAGCGTATAACAATTTTACCAACAACGCCACCTGGGGAGTTTCGCCCCAGGAGATAGTTATAGATATTCTTAAAGGAAAATGGTTAATACCTTTCTCTCGTATATAAAGTCCTCACAGGTTCGATACCACGGGCAGAGACGTATTAGAGACATTTTACTTGGACTGGGAGGGCTTGGAGGCAAGGGTGGACAGAACTGGGGTCGCTACGGCGGCCCAAAATCAAATCAAGGGGGAGGAGTAACTAACCAAAAACACCCGTGGCACCACACCTGCACCGGTCCACCATTTCTGTAAATGTGCCAGTGTTAGCCAGAGTCACAACTGTAGTCCTCCAGCATGATGATAAAAAGACCTCAGGGCATTAAAATACACAAAACAGAGACACAGGAGATTAAACAGGGTTCCCACGCATCCTGGAAAACACATGGAAATTGAGAAAAATTGTCAAATGTCCTGGAAAAGCTTTGAGTTGTCCTGGAAAATGATTGATCACATCATGACAGCAGCTGCCAGAGCTCAGTTTGACTGTTTCAGACCCCAACAAGGATTTCTGTCCCAACCCTAGTGAGAAAACTATGGACATCGAGTTGCTGAGTGTTTCCAGTGTTGGACCTGTCGTCTCTGATGAAGGACAGATAGAGAACTGTAGTGGTCGTGGTTTAAAAACAAAAACAACATGTTTTTGCGTTGTTCTATAATAAAAAATTGTCTTAATTCCTAAGCATGTAAGATATTATGTCATAGATAAGTTGGAGCCACAGACTGCACATCTTTAAATCAGACTTCTGGGAGAGAGAATGAGAGAGAGGTCTTCCCAAGAATATTTGTCTTATTTCTTGTCAAAATGTCTCATTTCTCTCATAAGACTCATCACCTAAAAAAATTAACTTGTTTTTAGATCATTTTCACTTGTTTCAAACTAATTTTCACTTGAAATAAGTAGTAAAATCTGCCAGTGAAAGTAAGTTTTTTGTGTTTGTAATAAGAAAGAAAAACTTGCTCCACTATCAGATTTTTCTACTTATTTTAAGTGAAAATCTGCTTGAAAGAAGTAAAAAGTGTCTAAAAACAAGCTGCTTTTAATGTGATGAGTCTGATTTAGAGTAGAATGAGATTAGTTTTGACTAGAAATCAGACAAATATTCTTGGTAAGAGTTTGAGTTTTGTGTAAAGTTGCAGTGTAAATGTACAAAATAAGCTACAACGGTTGAAAAGACTTCTCCAAAGCATGAATGGGACGGAGGATGTGTTGGCGTGATGTCATAATGTAGCAGCTGGAAAAGTCCTGGAAAATGATTTGAGGAAAAGAGTGAGAACCCTGTTAAAGTTTGAGACATCCACAGAATTAAACATATCAGGTCTCAGGTCTATGTACAGTTATCTTAGATCTGGTAATGAAGATCGGGTCTGCATCCCCATATATTTTGACTATGCCCAAAAATTCAAACCTTTTGGGGTCATGTATGTTGGCCTACTACTGTAGGAAAGTTCTTGGGATACACAATTCCTATTGTGATGGTCCTCTATTTCTGTGTCTTAAACGAAAATGTGGTTATTAAAAAATACTGGCATCTACTGTATGTAAAATACTGATGGCTTGTAAAAAGGTTATAACAAGTGCTGGTATAAAACTGAGTCTCCAAGTATTAACCAATGGATGGACAGAGTGAAGGAAATGTGTTTAATGGAAAAGATGACTTCTCTCTCCGATCTAGAGCAGCAACTTTTCCCAGGAAATGGGAGAAATGGAGGACGCTCCACACTAACAAGTAAAGACTTTAAACTGAAGAGCCCCCCATGTATTCGTCTCTGCTTTTGTTTTATTTTATTTTCTTGACAGTTTGTTGTCAACTTGTTTTCTCTTAAATTGAAAATACTAAATAAAAAGTATCAAAAAAAGAAGAAGATCGGGTCTAGTTCAGTTCTCCTGGACTCAGGTCTATATGTGTATTATATATAATATTATATTACATTATGTTGTTGTTTTGTTATAATGTATTATATATAATCATATTATATTATATTATATTATGTTGTGTTTTATGTTTGTTTGTGTATTATATTAGCCTATATCAGTGGTTCTCAACCTTTTGTACATCAAGGACCCTAAATTGACAAAATTTAGAAGTAAATACCAGAAATACACAAATATTTGTTCTGAGACTTAAGAACCTTCCTTTTTTTTAATACATTTAAATTAGGGCCAATGGCGTGAATTTTTGGAAATATTATAGAGAAATTTCTGGAAAAAAGTGGTCCAATTTCTCCAAAAACATTTAAACATTTCTAGGAAGAAGTGGTAAAAATGCTCCAAAAAAAATAAAAAAATAAAAAAAAAGTGGTAAAATTTCTCAAAAAAATGTTAAAAATAAAAATAAAAAAAGTAAAAATTTTCTCGGAAAAAAATCTAGAAAAAGTGGTAAAATTAGAAGAAGAAAAAAAACTTCTAGAAAAAAGTGGTAAAATTTGAGGAAAAAATCGGGGACCTCCTTCAAATCTCTCAAGGACCCCTGGGGGTCCCCGGACCCCACGTTGAGAACCACTGGCCTATATCATGTCACATAATGTATATATCATATAATATATTATGTTATGTTATATCATATATCATATTGTATTGTTATGTTGTATTACCTGTATTATATCATATCATACTGTTACGTTTTTTATATGTATGTATATATATATAAATGTGTTTATTGAAACACATGACATCATGTCACATCTATCTTTACAAATAGATGTGTAATCCTCCATCTCCTCTTGTTTTCAACCAAATATCTCATCAGTCATCTGGTATCAACACATTCACAGAGGGTTCAGGTTGGAGCTGCAGCTCAGAATATGAGACAAGAGAAATTCCCCACTTACTGTATTATATTATATTATATTATATTATATTATATTACATTATATTATGTTGTGTTTTGTTGTATTATGTTATATTAGCCTATATAATGTCACATAATGTTATATATGTAATATAATATATTAAGTTATCATATGTCATATCATATTATATTACATTGTTATGTTGTATTATATCATATCATATACTGTTATGTTTTAAAAAATATATATAAATTAGTTTATTGAAACACATGGCAAGGCAAGGTATCTTTATTTATATAGCGCATTTCATACCAAGGCAACTTAATGTTTACATGAAGACAAAAAAAAACAGCATGAAAACAAAAGCAGGAGAAAAGAAGAATAAAAAAGTAAAAGAAAAGAAAATAGATAAAGTTTAAAGTTCTTAAAAAGAGCTCAGCTATAAGCACGTGAAAAGAGAAATGTTTTTAATCACATCATGTCACATCTATCTTTACAAATAGATGTGTAATCCTCCATCTCCTCTTGTTTTCAACCAAATATCTCATCAGTCATCTGGTATCAACACATTCACAGAGGGTTCAGGTTGGAGCTGCAGCTCAGAATATGAGACAAGAGAAATTCACACTTACTGTGTTATATTATTATATTATATTATATTATATTATATTATATTATATTATATTATATTATATTATATCATATTATTCAAGAGAAGGAAAAGGTAAAAGCGTTGTGGAAGCTGCTGCGCATGCGCAGTGGATCAGCTGTGAGGGGGCGGGGCTTCAGTGACGTAGCAGGAAGAGTTCCCCACGAGGCTCTGGCTCTGGTTCCGTCGCTGGTGAGTTTCTGTTTGTTTTTCTTTTCTCTCTCACACTTTGTAGTTGTAGTTTAGTTTTTCTTCGTAGCTGCGTAACGAAAAAAAGGCTGAACGGAGTGTGTGTGTGTGTGTGTGTGTTGCTGTTCATACACACTGTAAACACACACGAGCACGTGTGTGTTTACAGTGTGTATGAACAGCAACACACAGACAGACTGTAAACACACATGTGAGCTATGACAAGCGGTTTATTTAACATTTAAAAGCTGAGTTTGACTCCAGAATGAACACAGTAGACATCAACAACGTCTTTCTGACTGGTCTAACTACATGTTGAACAGTTGGATTTTTCATTCCAGATCTCTGTAATTTTTTAAAAACAGTTTTACCTCTGTAGTCGGGAGGTTAAGCGACTTTTGACTTCAAGTCATGATGTAAAGCTCTCCTTTGACATGGAAGTACCTTAGAGTCATACACATAAATCTATCCTAAGACACAAGTCAGATCACACTTTGTATCTGAAATAAACACGTTTTTAAAATGCCCTTTTTAATGGAGAAAACACATGTTAAAAGCACATTACATTTAGAGTGTTCACTATGAACTATAATGCCTTCAGCTCCTGGATGTTATCTACAGATTATTTGTAACATGATTGCAATATATACAGTATGCAATAATAATATATAATATCTACAACTTCATTTCTCCTAGTCAAAACTTAATTCCAGATATCTGAACAGGGACATGTAGATATCTGTAATTGAGGTGAATTAAAGATATCTAGAAATGGAATTATGACTAGTCAGAATCAAATTGTAGATATCTCAAACTGGAATTAGTACTAGTCATAATTCAGTTACAGATATCTGTAATTCACATAGTGGATATCTGCAACTGAACTGTAGATATCTGTAAAGACAAACCCCATACACATGAATGGTTACAGTGAAGGAAGAACGTAGTTGTGGATCTGAAATGTTCTTTTTGACAAGAGGTAAAACTGAATTACAGAGATCTACAACACACATCCAGTCTGGTTTTTAAATGTTAAAATGGCTTGTTGCCGTACTCTCCTCACTTTCATCACATGTCCAACGTCACACACACACACAGTTTGGTGTCTTGACAGTTTATTGAGTGAAGTTTGGTGTGAAACTTTTTATCAATGAAGTAACTTCTATGTGTGTGTGTGTGTGTGTGTGTGTGTGTGTGTGTGTGTGTGTGTGTCTACAGGTGTGTAGATGATGTCATCAGTAGAGGACCAGCTGTGTCTGAACATCTTCAGCAGTTTGCCCTCGGCCCCGTCTGCCAGGAGGAGGAAACCTCTGAGCTCAGAGCAGAGATGGACCAGGGTGAGTAGAGGGAACGAAACATTCAACTGTAACCATGGAGACACCAGGCAGTTGTTGTTGTTGTTGTGTTTAATGCCTCACTGGTGTCTGTTTACTCTGAACTCTGTCTGCATTCTGGTTCCCATCTGTAGCGGAGACAGAAATCACCAAAATAAAACGTATAAAATAGACATTAACTTGTAATACAATAAAAGCAAAAGGTTAACTTAAAGGAAGAAGTTTATTTACTTCAACAAGACGACATGTTTGTAAAACTAGATCTAATTCAAAGTCTGGCGGAGTCAAGACCCAAGTTGCAGTGCTGGTGTGTTCAGGTGCAGTGGGAAGCTCCCGTTGGGTCATAAACACGGGAATATCAACTCTGGACTAGTACATTTTTTCCCACAGACAGCGTCAGATGGAGACTCAAACATGCAGCCAGAAGTTTATTTACTTCAATCAAGTCCAGAGTTGATATTCCTGTGTTTATGACACAAACGGGAGCTTCCCACTGCACCTGAACACACCGAGCGTCAACTTGGGTCTCGACTCGGCCAGACTTTGAATTAGATCTAGTTTTACAAACATGTCGGCTTGTTGAAGTAAATAAACTTCTGGCTGCATGTTTGAGTCTCCATCTGACGCTGTCTGTGGCTTTGAGGGATGGAAACAGCCTAAGCAGCAGAACTTACATCCACTCCCATTCATCGTTGCCGTGGCGACGCGGGGACAGACACAACTACCGCACAACAGGAGACAATAAACTGAACATCTTCAGATTCCTTCTGTTAGACCTAAAATGTTAGGAACATACAGCCCTGAGGTGAATTTGCCTGGAATTGTCCTTTAATGGCTCGTGGACTTTCTTGTAAATTATTTTCCTTGAATTAAAGACTTTCAGTTTATTTTGACGGACAGGTCTGTCTCCCTCACCCTGGATCCGCTTCCTACCAACACAGTGAGTCAACAGCCCCAGACTGAGTTTAGTGCTCAGTCAGTTGTATTTTTGTTAATAAATAAATAAATAAATGGTGGTTGGTTGAAACAGCGATTAAAGAGTAACTCTTTCTGTAAAGACCCACACGTCTTATTGTCCTCTGACCTCACTGGTTGTGTTCGGATGACAGAAGAGAAACGGTGTTCAGCTCGTTGCTGTGACTGCAGAGCTTCATCCTGCATCCATGCTCCATCATGTAACTGTTGAATCACCTAAACCCACCGACCAGTGTTTGTGACCATGTGACTTCTGTGTGTGTGTGTGTGTCCAGAAGAAGCAGCGAGCGGAGAAGAGGAGGCAGCAGCAGCAGGAGGAAGAGGAGGAGGAGCAGACTGAAGCTCCTCCTCCTCAACGTCCACAGGTCAGTAAGTCCAGACTCAGATTCAGGGCGTATTCACACCAGGCTCGTCTGGTCCGCTTCAAACTGACTGTTCCTCTGGTGCGGACTTTTTGGGGAGGTGTGAATACAAACCAGCGGACTGAACCGAGGCCACCTCTGCAGCTGGGACTCGGTCCACTGGTTTGATCCGCACCAGAGTCCCAAACGAACCCTGGTGCGGTTCACGTACGGTGTGAATACAAACCGAACCTTTCCCGAACCAAATGCAAAACCCAAGCGCCTTTTTGGATTCAACAGGCTTCCGTTGTTGTCAGACAATGTGGAAATGATCAACACTGAGCCGTACGTGGGTCGACATGGAGCACAGATAGACACGCTGCCTCCTTGATCTCTGGTCAGAGGAAAACATTGATCAGATGCTGGAGAGGACGAGGACGCACCCGTCGCTGTTAACTGATAACAGAAAGTCGTTATCCGATTAATAACCGTTAACAGAAATAAATGTGACTTGGTGTGAATAAGCACAGGACAGGTGCAACTGGAAAAAGGCAGCAAGAAACACATCATGACCTCCATTGTGTAGCTACTCTTCGTGAAGATCCCGCTGATCGTTTTTATCCAGTGATTGAGCGACTGTGGGACACAACGTGCTTCTGTTTACAAAGTTGATCCGCTTGTGAAAAAATGCAATGTGAATACAAACCGCACAAAGGAAAAAAAAACATTAGTTTGCACCAAAGCAAGTGAACTATGGGACTTTCCTGGTGTGAATACGCCCTAAGACTCAGAGTCTAGTCCACCTCTACTGCAGTTATTACAAACAGAGGCTTTTATTGTGACGGGGTGGGTTGCAGGATGTGACATCACTGCTCTCAGATCTGTCAGTACGTTCACATGACGGCTGAAAAAACTGAAATCTGGCCTCAGTCCGACTGAAGTTGATGTGAACGTGTTAGTCCGACTGAACGTCTCAGATTAGAGTGAATACACAACCACATCATCTGGGTGGAGAACTCTGATAGGAGTTGGACTAACGCGTTTAAAGGGACAATGAGGAGTTTTTTCCACACTACATTTATGAGCCTCCGCACCGTGAAATTCTTTGACCGGCACAAGACAGACTCATGTTTTCATTCATCAAGAATTAAAGTCAGAGGTTGGAAGACGATCACATACCGTCGTAGTTCCCACCATAAACGGAGATTCATACGGCGGCGTTATTCTCATGACTCGCCACGAAACCGAAAGTAAAGAAACGCTGGTCGGCTCGTCCAGCATTTCCACCACCACTAATAATAACAAAATAACCATAGAGACAAAACCATAGATTTATCTAAAATGGACCATTAACAAGTGGTAACGGAGATTCATCCACATTAATATCAGACTTTTTATAACCAAATAGAAACTCCTCGTTGTCCCTTTAACTTCAGTTGTCCAGAGAGTTATTGTTAAAGGACAATTCTGGGTAAATTCAACTGGGCTGTATGTTCCTAACATTTTAGGTCTAACAGAAGGAATCTGAAGGTTTTCAGTTTAATGTCTCCTGTTTTGCGGTAGTTATGGTCTGTCCCCGCATCGCCACGGCAGCGATGAATGGGAGCGGATTGAAGTTCTGCTGCTTAGGCTGTTTCCATCCCTCAAAGCCACAGACAGCGTCAGATGGAGACTCAAACATGCAGCCAGAAGTTTATTTACTTCAACAAGCCGACATGTTTGTAAAACTAGATCTAATTCAAAGTCTGGCCGAGTCGAGACCCAAGTTGACGCTCGGTGTGTTCAGGTGCAGTGGGAAGCTCCCGATTGTGTCATGAACACAGCTTCAAGTAAATAAACTTATCCATTCATTGCTGCCGTGGCGACGCGGGGACAGACACAACTACCGCAAAACAGGAGACATTAAACTGGAAACCTTCAGATTCATTCTGTTAGACCTAAAATGCTTGGAACATACAGCCCTGAGGTGAATTTGACCGGAACTGTCCTTTAACTTCACTTCCTCAAAGAAGCAAACAGCTCAGACTGAATCTGGTTAGAAGAAGAAACAGACACCAGTTGTTTTAATGAACGTAGAACTGGTTCCTGAAGGTTTCACTTTCACTCACTGATGAGACAGGAAGTGACATCACAGGTCTCACATCTGTGTGTGTGTGTGTGTGTGTGTGTGTGTGTGTGTGTGTGTGTGTGTGTGTGTGTGTGTGTGTGTCCAGAAGAAGCAGCGGGCGGAGAAGAGGAGGCAGCAGGAGGAAGAGGAGGAAGAAGAGGAGCAGACTGAAGCTCCTCCTCCTCAACGTCCACAGGTGAACACACTAACACCTCCATGTCGCTGCCCGATGTGTGACAGCCACGTACGGCAACTCCACTTGGACAAACTTAGTTGAATTGACTTAGGACCACTGCCCTGTGTGCGTCACCAGAGATGCTTTATCTCTTCATTTATTTTTTAAATACTTTATTAGTAACCTAATGTAAATGAGGGTTGGTTGTGGTGGTTTGGATCTTGACGCTCAGAAAACAGGAACAGAGGTAGAGACTTTTAGTGTTTACCCTCCTCTTTTCTCGCCGGCCTCATCACCATGACAACCACAAACAATCACAACTACCACAACACGGCTGTCTTGTGACGGACGTCCGCGTTAGCTAGGCTACAACGTGTCAGTTAAACAGACTGTCACTTTAAAAAAATAAATAATAATTTTCACAGTACAGTATTTTAAATGTACAGAACTTTAAGCAGACTTCCACTTGGCAGCGCCCTAATGAATCTTTCACTTGCACAAAGTGTTGAACATCATTCCAAAAAGTTTTACTGTATCAGCACAATGATAAAATAAGTGAGAAATGGTTTCATCTTCAAGTTCACAGAAATCACACACATACTCAATGTCTAGTTTAAATCTTTCAAGGGTTTTCTTTGCAGGGTAGATTTGATGTAAAATTTTAAACCAGACTTCTTTCACCTTGTTATTAAAGGCCCCATGGCATGAAAAATGTGATTTTGGTTATTTTTTGGTGCTTGGGGAGGTCTCTGGGCCACGTATATACTGTCCCATGCATCAAACTGGTCATAAACGGAGAAACACACACCGCCCATTTGTAGGAACTGTCTCTTTAAGACGAGCAGATAGCACTTCCTCCTTTCTGTGATGTCACACACAAGGTAACTCCGCCCACCGTGACCAGTTGTTATTTTTCAATTTCTATGAATGCAGCTTAGGTTTCAGTTACTTGCCTGTGATTGGCCCGACCACATGCCACTCTAAAACAGTCAGCCAATCAGAGGAGAGGTTCTCATTCTCTCTTCTGATTGGCCAAATGACCTGTGCCTGTTAGAACTCCAGAAAGAGGCAACAGAAAGGGGCAATATAGACGATATTAAGCAGATCACAGGTACTCAAAACCAATGATACATCTTGTTAGGGATATCAGCAGGTAAATAAACCCAGAGAAAAGTGCACAGCATGGGGCCTTTAAGACAGAATTTTTCACCAACCAGCCATGCTTTATTCCAGTTAATTTGACCTCTAGGCAGATTCCTTGGTTGTAAGCAACTTCTCAGAAATCTGTTAGAGCAGGATTTTTTTATAATGTCTACCCCGCCCACAAAAATATCACAATTATAATTTTCTGGAACAGCAGTAATTCTTTCAGTCCCTTTAAGAAGCCGTAGCAGTAACACCTTGAGGTAGTGCATCAAAAACCACCGCATATTGTTTTGGTGTGACTGGGAGTTGAAATTTTAACAGAAATTCTTCATAAGAGAGTAAGAATCAAATCGGGCAGTGACACTACCTGCTGTCTGGACCAGCTGAAGTCCTATTGGTCATCCTCTGTGTCATGTGTCATGTCTCCAGGCTCCGCCCCCTGAGCCATCAGAGGGCGCGGCGGCACCACAGAAGAAGAAGAAGAAGAGAGTGGAGAGGGAGGTGAAGGAGGTGAAGGAGGTGAAGGAGAGGAGCAGCATCAAGACCTCCTCTCTGTTCAGACACAACCCAGACATACCAGAGCTGCACAGGTGAGCTGCTGCGCTCTGATTGGCCCTGGCCCTGGCCGCCAGCTGATGACATCATCGTGTCAGAGTGGTGACCTGTACCAGGGTTCTTAGTGATCCTTAAAAAGTCTTAAAAGGCATTGAATTCATTCATCTAAAAACAAGGCCTTAATTGGCATTAAAATGTCTTAAATCAAATTTTCAAAAGTCTTAAAAATGTTAACACTTGGTAAGTGGTATTTTATGGTTGTAATTAGTCTCAACTCTCAAAATAATTGGTAACATTTCGACATAGAGAAGTTAGTGGCGGCCGTCAACGCTAAATCTCTCACCGCCACCAGCTCCTGAGTCAGTGTTTTTTCCCCCAATCATCCATGTAGCCGTCACTTTACCTTGGATCACAGAGGAAAGTGGGTCAAATTGTCCCTAACCCTATGATCATAGACTGTAAAAAGAATGGACGTAGCGTCCGTGACGTCACCCATTGGTTTTGGGGAGTCGTTTTTGTGACTCAAATATGGCGGCCTGGACAGCGCCATGTTGGACTGGCCGGCCGAGAACCCGCCCACTGGCCTCGAAGCAGCCTGTCTCCGGACCGCTCCGGACCTGTCACTCAACGTTTCCGCGCCCTAATTGGCCAGAGTTTTAACCTAATAACAGTAAAACGGTAGAGTTTAAAAAAAATTCACCCCCCTCAGAGTGTGTGCGGGGGTAGAAACTATCGGTTGAGAAAAAAAAACGTTCTGACACCAGGCTTTTAACATGTTTACTGAGGGTGTAAAATCGGCGATTTTAACATGGGGGTCTATGGGGAATGCTCCCTTCTGACACCAGCCCCCAGAGGAAGCCGGGGGGATTGCAGTTTTTTGAACGCGGAAGTGAGCTTCACTTCTCAGACCCACAACTGCCCCCTTGCCTATGATGTAATTGATGTGCTGACGTTTTTTGTTTTTTTTTCTGCATTTGTGTTTATTATGAAGTCGGTCTTAAATTTCATTTCAAGTGGCTTTAAAAAAGTCTTTAGTCTTAAATTTAACTTGGCTTAAGCTGCAGGAACCAGGAACCCTGTGTAGTGACCTCTGACCTCTGACCTCTGACCTGTAGTGACCTCTGACCTGTGACCTCTGACCTCTGACCTGTGACCTCTGTCTCCTCAGACCGGCCGTCACTCAGGTGAAGGAGCAGATCTTCACCTCCGACTCCTTCTCAGAGCTCAACCTGCACCCACACCTGGTAACACACACACACACACACACACACACACACACACACACACACACACACACACACACACACACACACACACACACACACACACACACACTCTCCTGTCTGTGTATAAATACTAGGTAGTAGGGGTGTCATATGTTAGAGACAGGCGTCTATATGGGAAAGGCTTTTTTTTAAATTAATTTCAAACAATTCTTCTGCTCAGCACAGATGGAAAATCTATAACATAATGAAATGGTTCTGTTGTTACTGTTTAAAAGAGTCAGAATAGAAGGAAGGGTCGGATCGAGAGCAGCATTCATTTACAAGTTTAATCTGCACTAATTAGCCTAACGTTACAATGTCTATGCTCCGGCCCAGGGGTGTAGCACCAAATTCTGGGCCCTGTACACTCTCAATGTCAGTGGGCCCCTATCCATGCCCGCGAGGCGCGTGAGAGAAAAAAAAAAAAAGGGGGGGGGGGGTGTATTTATACAATCTACTACAATCAACTACAATCAGATCAGATTATATTGATGAGTGGTTCTGAAATGTTTGAAGCCATTTTTCAGCCAGATTGAGAAGAATAGCTAATTGTTTTTCTATGTTCTCACCACCCAGACCTATCTCTTTCTCTCTCTATCTATCTGTGGCAAAAATCAGAATCACAATCATTTTTGATTGATAGTGAGATCACAGTTATTTAACATGATTATTCATTGGCTTTGGTAACATCATGAATTTATTGAACATTGACAATAGCTTTTAAGCACAGCACTGCACCGCAATGCTAAGGCTTTTTACCAGACAAAAATAATAAATTGCGTTATTGCTCAATTAATATATTACTAGTGTGCACTTGAGCCTACAGTGATATTGGTATGTTATTTACATGTTGATATATGCAGCAGCAATATTGCTAGATGGATCATTCATTAAATCTCAGCACGGAGTTTCACTTTCAGCTCTGCTGTGTTAGTAGACAAAATGCTATAGCACACACACTGAACCAAAAGGCTAACTTACTTTAAACTTCAGGTAAACAACTCATATTTAGACAGCAATTCTACCAGTCAGCACCACTCTCTCTCTCTTTCTCTCTCTCCACCTCGCGAACCAATATACCAACGTAAGGGGGGGTCGGAGGGGGGGAGCTCGCCTTTGAATACTTGAACAACGATCTCACCTTGTCTTTGCTCATCTCTAATCTCATCTTCAGAAGAGCTGCCAGGACTGACCACTGCTGCTTCTGCTGCTCCAGCTGCTGCGGCTGCGCCACTCTCTGTTTCTGAAACTGGTTAATATTGACAACTAACGTTAGCTGGCCTGTAATTGTCTTTATACTTACAGCCGCAAGCAGCCTGGTTGGCAGCTAGCTAAGCTAAAGACTTCACGTGAGCATACAAATATAAGCAGCAGCTGTCTGGAGTGGACTATGTTAACTTTAATTGGACTTTGCATGACAAGCTAACTTGGTTCACCTTTGGGAAAGAAAGCAGTCAGCAGCTGCCTCCCCTCGTTCTGCCGTCTTTCTTTTTGTTTCCTCTCTTTCTTTTTCTGATAGCCCGATTTATGTTTTTTGGGCAGCATGATGTCCTGCACACAGGTCTCTGATCTGGGCGCACTGTCTGACCTTACACTTGTTGCCGGTCGCTGTTGGGCGGACTAAACCATTTTGCATCTCCAAGAGGGGGGCCCCAGAATGTCTAATATGTTGGGAGAACTGTGACATTAAGTTCATTCTCTCATTTGATGTTATCAATATATTTGAAATAAATTATGACACCAATTAATTGGAGGGCCCAATTCATTCGAAATAAAAACATCACAAAAAAAAAAAAAAAATCAGGATTTTCATGGGCCCCTCTCTCTACTCGGGCCCTGGGTAGTCAGGTCCACTTTTCCCCCCACTACCACGCCCATGCTCCGGCCACAGACTGTACTAAGGCTACCAGCTCTTCCCTTGGCTCAGTCATCGGACCAGGCCGACCACGACCGGACACACCGGGTTCGGATCGAAAACATTTACTAACTCAGACCAGGGTTTTTTCTGAATTATACATTTTGAGGCGGCCGCCGCGCTGGAATTGTCTGTGTTTGTACGGATCGAGATCGCACTGATCCGCTGCTGTTGACTTTCTCTCTGAGCATCTCTGCCTGCAGATGTTCAGCTGAGGGAAGACGCTGCTACGAGCGTCAGGAGCAAGTTGATAACCAGCTTCGTAGTAGCCTACCGTGTTTGAGGTTTTGTTGAACTTGTTGTTTACATTCTACTTCCTGGTAGAAAACCAGCTGTAATGTGAATGAGATCAATAGTAACGAACGAGAGTTTAGCTATATATCATATTTTTCACGCCCTATCACCGTTTAGACAAATCTGAAATGATTGAAGAAACATTACTATTTCTGTGTGTGTGTTTTGCTATGTTGAGCCTCCTTCTACAGGCCGGAGGACTCGGTGTGTTTTTTCTTTCCCTCTGCCTTTATTTTGAAAGGTCAGCTGGAGAGAGACGTGTAGGCTACGCAGAGATAAAGTGAGGGGGGATTGACACGCAGTTCCATTATTATCTGAAGCTTTGAGCCAACGTTATCACCCCTAAAAATATATATTGGTGAGAAATGAAGGAGGAGGAGGGAAAAAAGACGTATAAACGGCTATTGATTTTTCTAAACGGTTATGATTTGTTATCCGTGTACCCGTTTAGACGTGTAGATGTTGACACCCCCAGTAGGTATGTAGCTACTGAATCCTGGTTCTGGGGTTCTGGGGAATCCAACCCTCTGTTGAGGACTTGACTGAATATTTTCTCTGCTCTGTGGCCCCTTAATGTTCAGTGCTGTTCTCTGAGTGTGAACAATAATTCTGTTCAAATGAGTAACCTTTATTTAAACTCATTTACAGAGTCAGTGTGACAGTGTTTACTGTCGAGGTTCCTAGGAACTGAACTGAACTCCATCACAGACCAAAGTTCATGTGATCTGGTTTCTCTCCTGCAGGTGGCGACGCTGAACAAAGTCCTGAACGTTTCTACACTGACCAGGTAACACACACACACACACACACACACACACAGGAGGTCCATCATAAACTACTGGACACAAGTCATGACGCTGGTTTTGACCAAAGTGTGTGTGTGTGTGTGTGTGTGTCTCTGTGTGTCTCTGTGTGTGTGTGTGTGTGTGTGTGTGTAGTGTCCAGAGACAGACCATCCCCCCCCTCCTGTCAGGACGAGACGCTGTGGTTCGCTCTCAGACCGGATCAGGTAAATGGAGGAAAACACAGAAACAGTTTGTCACAGTTGTAAATGACTGTTTAGATTGACATAATAACTCTCTGTTATGTAGGACAACACACTGACGACTGTCTGACACCTCATTTACACACCACAGATGTTTAGAAACATCTGGAGAGAGACGCACGTACGCATCAAGTCTCCATGTAATGATGATAATAACCTGGTGTATGATGTCATCTAGAAGTACTGAAGCAGGAAGCAGGAAGTAACGGAGCCATGGGAACTCAACTCTGAAAAAAGTCTCCATGTGAGTGAACGGGAGTCAAAGTTTTATTTCTAATCTGATTGATGAGGAAAATATCTGAGCTCTACCTGTTTAAAACAGAAGAGAAAGCAGCAGTTTGTGGTAAAACGACAACAGAAGAATGTATTTAGTGTGAAGACGCATACGGACTAGACTACTCTGCTCTACGAAGGCAAAGTGCAGTATCTGTAAAAATGCCAAACAGAGAAAAACAGCTTTTTGTCTTTTTCATTGTCAGGTTTAAGCATCAAATGATGAACAACTACCAAGTCTATAATTGATTAGATAAAGGTATAGACTGAATTAAATGTATTCTGTAGTTTGTTTTATGGCAGATACGGCACTTTGCCTTGGTTTTACTCCAATGGAATTATAGAGTAAATTATAGGATGTAGGGGAGTACAGTTACTCTTTGTAGATACTGCACATTGCCTTGGTTTCACTGTGCTTTTTTTGGGATGGACAGCAAAATAAAAAAGCCCAATAACTCTGGAAATTTTAGCAGAACCAATATCAGATTCTACCAGATTGAAGAGAATATGCCTTTACACTTCTGATTGGTCAAAAAAAAAGAATTGAAAAAATGCAGATACTGCACTTTGCCTTTGTAGAGCAGTAGCTACAGATCTTGGTGTCACCAACTAACACAGGAAAGGAAGGTCGCCATGGTGACGTCACTACGCCACCTGGAGTCTCTATGGTTACGGATTCTAAGGAGTTTTACTCTACAATAGTTTTACAACAAACTGCTGGTTTCTCTTCTGTTTTAAACAGGTAGAGGACAGAGAGTTTTATCATCACACTATTCACTCACATTAGAAATAAAACTAAGACTCCCGTTCATTTACATGGAGACTTTTTTTCGGATTGAGTTCCCATGGCAACGTTACTTCCTGCTTCCACTTCGGCTCTCTATTATAAGTACTGAAGCAGGAAGCTCCGATGAAGCTCCGATGAAGCTCCTCCTCCTGTAGCGGCTGCAGTCCTGATGAGTCTTCATGGGTGTTTTACTAGTTTCATATTGAATGGTTTTGGTTTGACTTCAGCTCAGTGGTTGTTTAAACAGACGACACAGAGGTTGTTCATCTGTCTGTTCCCTCCAGGTCTCTGGTTCACCTCCAGTCTCACCTCCACTAACACACGAGTTCTTATCAGCAAGTCTGAGATTCCTGCAGCGTTCATGAATCTGGAGTTTCAGTAGCTAATCTACACACAGAGTTACTGACGTGGTGTGTGTGTGTGTGTGTGTGTGTCTCTGTGTGTTTAGTTTTAGTTTAGTATGTTTATTTCGGTCTCATAAAAACAAATACAATAGGCAAATATAAAGGTATAAATACAAAACAAAACAAATCAGAACAAAAACACAACAAGCAATACAATTCACTTCGACCGAAAAGGTGTAAGAGGCTGAAGCATCAGCTTATTTAGCCTTTACCCTTCTTAAATTAACATTTTAACCCTGCATATTCTACATACGGCAGTTTATAAGCACACTGGTATTTATAAATCAGTTTTATATTTATTAATAATATTATTTTTAAATAACTTTTTGAATCTATTAAGTGTGTTGCTCAGTTTGATTTCTAATTCTAGATTATTCCATTGATTGACTCCTGTAATTGATTAATACATCTTTGTTTCACATTTGTTCGTACTTTTGCTTTTGTATACACATGAGTCCCTCTTAGTTCATATCTACTGGTTCTGGTCTGAAACATCCTCTGGACACCGTCTGGAAGCAGATTATTATTTACTTTATACATCATTTGAGCAGTTTTAGAGTCCACAAGATCATTCAATTTCAACATCTGTAGGTTTATGAAAAATTAGTTTGTTGAGTCTGGATAATCGGCCCTGTTGATTATCCTTATTGCTCTTTTGTAATATGAAAATTGGTTTTGTAATTGTTTTATACGCATGCCCCCAGACCTCTATGCAATAAGTCATGTATGGCTCAACAAATGTTCGATACAGTAAATGTAATGAGTATTTGTGTGTGTGTGTCTGTGTGTGTCTCTGTGTGTGTGTGTCTCTGTGTGTGTGTGTCTCTGTGTGTCTGTCCAGGGAAGACCCTGTCCTACGCCGTCCCTCTGGTCCAGTCCCTTCAGGCCGTGCAGCCCAAGCTGAGCCGGTCCGACGGTCCTCTGGCCGTGGTCATCGTCCCCACCAGAGAGCTGGCCCTGCAGACCTTCAGCACCTTCCAGAAGCTGCTCAAGGTCACACTCACTCTGTCTGTCTGTGTGTGTGTGTCTGTCTGTGTGTGTGTTAGGGATGTGCACGGTTACCCGGGTACTCGAGTACTCGAGTAGCAATCTGCTACTCGGGTATGAATTTATTACTCGGGTACCCGAGGATTAAAAAAAACGGCACGTCAGAGCGCAATCTAGTGTCGGATCAGACTACATTATCATGCCCTGGTTCGGCTTTTTGTAGTGTTAAACAGTTTCTGATCAAGCAACGTGATTTTCTGCTGTGTAAAAGCGTTTTTGGATCGAGCCTCGGACTTTCAAACCTTTTACAATAATTCTCCCTCCCTCCCTCGGCGACGTACGCCGTCGGGAGGGAGACGACAGGTCTCAAGTCTGGTAGAAAATATACTTTCACTTTACAAACACTCTGAAACCTTCCCAGTTATTTCCTGAAACGATGCGAGGCCGAGAGGAGCGAAGGCACCAACTTGTAGTGTGGACTAATAAATAAGCACCGCTAATGATTTAAAAAAGAAAAGAAAAAAAATGTTTTCTCCTCCTTGCAGCCGCGGCATAAAGATGCTCATCTGCCCCGTATGTTCATCTTTAACTCCATCTCTACTCTTATTACCCAGCTGATGTTTAGTCTGACGACGCTGTGTGTCAGTGATGCAACTGTCTGACGGACAGAGAGCTTTTATGCAGAAGCTGTGCTCTGTCCGTCAGACATGACCTCATTTTATTTTTTATTACAGTAATCGATTACCCGATTAGTACCAGCTTCAGTTACTCGATTAGTAAATTAGTCGAAATGCCCATCCCTAGTGTGTGTGTGTGTGTGTGTCTGACTGAAGCCGAGTTCAGACGACACGATTCTGCCCAATTCTGAGCGCCGGGAACGACAAGTAGACCTGTGGTGTGACATTAATGACAACCAGCAGTTTCAAGTCTACGACGCTGTACGGCGCTTTATGATGCTTTACGACGCTCTAGGATGCTTTACAACGCTGAGCGACGCTTTACGACGCTGTACAGCGCTTTACGACGCTCTAGGATGCTTTACAACGCTGTGCGACGCTTTACGACGCTGTACAGCGCTTTACGACGCTGTACAACACTTTACGACACTCTACAACACTTTACGACGCTGAGCGACGCTTTGCAACGCTTTACGACGCTGTACAGCGCTTTACGACGCTGTACGACACTCTACAACACTTAACAACGCTGTGCGGCGCTTTATGACACTGTACGGCGCTCTACGGCGCTTCACGACGCTTTACGACGCTCTACGGCGCTGTACATCACTTAATGACGCTCTACGACACTCTACAACACTTTACAACGCTTTACAAGGCTTTATGACGCTGTACGACTTTAATCTAACATGAATAAAATGGTGTTCATGCTCCTCCCACCGTCACCAACATGGAGCTTCTCTCTGTGTCCTCAGCCCTTCACCTGGATCGTCCCCGGCGTCCTGATGGGAGGAGAGAAGAGGAAGGCGGAGAAGGCCAGGTAGGTGTTGGTCTGGGGCTAGTTGCTGAGGCGGAGGAGGACGTGTGGCGGTCTGTGGCGGTCTGTGGCGGTCTATGACGGTCTAACAGAGTCTAACAGCGTCTCCGTGTCCTCTGTGTCCTCAGGCTGCGTAAAGGCATCAACATCCTGGTGTCCACTCCGGGCCGGCTGGTGGACCACATCCAGAACACTCTGAGCATCAGCTTCAGCTCCGTGCAGTGGCTGGTGCTGGACGAGGCCGACAGGTGAGGCTGCTGCTGCTGCCCCGTCTCCATGACGACCACCTGCTGCTGTTGCGCTCCAGGGTGAAACTGCCTTCAGCCTGGGAGGCAGCACTCTGGGCTGCACAGCGCCACCTCAACCACAAGCAGCAGAGAGGAGTGATTCAACCTAAACAAACTGCTGCTTAGCAACACTGCAAACTGCTTTTTGTAAATGAGTTAGATATTTAAGCTGTTTGATTCCACAAATACAAGCAAGATCTAGATTTTCACGACAAATTATTATAGCTAACCGAGCCTACACAGAGTATTTTTGTTAATAAACTGGTTAGTTGAGCTTGTTAAAGTGCTAACGTAGCTTAGCTAACTTTGTTTGTTGATACAAAAGGCATCAGCATGAAAGGCTGATAGATAGCAGAGATTCCTTGCAGGCCATAATGCTATGATCATTTATCATTATTCAGTCATCTGATTGTAGAAACTAGTGCCTTGCAGGCTGATTATTAGGCTAAGGATAATTTCATATTGTATAATTGTCATTATTCAGTCAGCAGCCTTCAATGCACTAGTTTCAGCCTTGAACTGCTGACTAAACATAGACAATTATACAATATAGCCTAATAATCAGCCTGCAAGGCACTAGTTTCTACAATCAGCCTTGAAGGCAGCTAAGGCAATAATGAAAATATATACAATGTGAAATCTGCATTAACCTAATAATCAGCCTGCAAGGCACTAGTTTCTATAATCAGCCTTGAAGGCAGATGACTGAATAATGATAAATGATCATAGCATTATGGCCTGCAAGGAATCTCTGCTATCTATCAGCCTTTCATGCTGATGCCTTTTGTATCAACAAACAAACCAAGTTAGCTAAGCTCACGTTAGCACTTGCAATTAAAAAATTCAAGCAGCTCAACTAACCAGTTAATTTACAAAAATACTCTGAAAATCTAGCTCTTGTTTGTATTTGTGGAATCAAACAGCTTAAATATCTAGCTAAAGCAGTTTGCAGTGTTGCTAAGCAGCAGTTTGTTTATGTTGCCGCTCGGTTGAATCACTCCGCTCTGCAGCTTGCGGTTGAGGGTGGCGCTGGTGCAGCCCAGAGAGTCGACGGCTGAAGGCAGTTTCACCCTGGAGCGGTTGTTGTTGTTGTTGTTGTTGTTGTTGTTGTTGTTGTTGTTGTTGTTCTGTGACATCACCTCTGTCTCCATCAGGACGTTGGACCTGGGCTTCGACAAGGAGCTGAGCATCATCCTGAACAGCATCAACTCCACCGGACCCAGCAGACAGAACGTCCTGCTGTCAGCCACACTCACACACGGTGACACACACACTCAAACACACACACACAGTAACACAGTAACACACACACACACACACACACACACACTCACTAATGCTGCACGATTTGATAAAAATGTGCGATTGCGATTATGGTGGGAAAATATTGCGATTTGCGATTACGATATTGTAAATGAATGCTGTAATGAGTCTATTTGCTTGATTATCAAGCACAACACAGGCAGCGTTCCCACGTGTCCAGGTCCGTTTCAGAAAGCCAGATTAGTGGAAACTCTGAGTAAGTTAAGCCTGAGATGAGGGAAACTCTGAGTTTTCCATTTCAGTGAGCAGGATCAGCGTAATGCTGAGTCAGTTGCTACGGCAACATGTGCTGTGAAGCAGGTTTGATCCATCTTAACCTGAGGTTGATGCCGCTGAGCGAGGCAGAGACAGTCATTTATTAGTGAATGATGTCATGGACGTGGAAGTGAAACTTGTATAAAGCTGTTAAAGAGCGGATCAGTAGAGCCTGTTAGAGGGTTTATTACCTCTATGACAGATGGAGCTGTTTCACTACACATCCTGGATAGGCTGTCATTCATTTTCTTTTCTTTTTTTTTTAATTTACAATTTTTATTCAATGCAAGGTACAGTACACATATGAAGCATCCATTACACTTGTTAAAGGAAGTAAATGTAAAGAACAAAGTCTAACAGTGGCGTACTGAGTATTGTCAGAACCTCACAGAAAAATCTATCACTTTCCAAAGTAGAGGAGGATTTTACTGCTCCACCTAAACCTCAGCCTTGAGCGTGTACAACATATTAGGTACCACGATGAACACACCTGTTGCACAGGTAAAAACCAGTTTGTTTGTTTTTGTTTTTGTAGGCTGTCATTCATTTTCATCGGAGCAGATTTTATTTACATTTTTTGTCATTAGACTTCTCACCGACAGCAGCTTTTTAAATGTTTTTTTTCATCAGACTGGAGCCGTACAGCGCTCTGTTATAAGACGAGACGGTGCAGGTTTTCATGTGGGACGGTGTGAGTAGAAACTGTTGAGGATACAGTAAACCTAACAGCTGATTACAGCTCCTCCATATCAGTGCTATAGAAAGATGATCATGTGTCTGTCTGATCAGCTCTGTCTTGACCTTAAAGGGATAGTTCAACATTTTGGCAAATTGGCCCATTGCCATAATCGCTATAGTCATAGCAGTAGGTTCATTACCTTTAATTGTAGGTGTAAGCTATTTTCAGTACGGCGGAGCGCAGCAGCTGGCTGCTCAGAGCTACGCTATGGAGGCTAACGGAATTTCTTGGTTTCCCTCATTAAACTCATCAAATTCAACATCCCAAAACTCCACAGCGCTTTTGTAGACAAGTTGTGAGCTGCACAACCACCACGCTATGAGATAATGACGGAACGATACGAAACGGAGCCGTTTTCGAGGTAAATTCATACAAAACCGCTGATGCGCGTTGCGTTCAGGGACAGTTTTTCAGCAAGCAGTCTCCGTATTTACCCTGTATTTACCTCGAAAACGGCTCCGTTTCGTATCGTTCCGTCATTATCTCATAGCGTGGTGGTTGTGCAGCTCACAACTTGTCTACAAAAGCGCTGTGGAGTTTTGGGACGTTGAATTTGATGAGTTTAATGAGGGAAACCAAGAAATTCCGTTAGCCTCCATAGCGTAGCTCTGAGCAGCCAGCTGCTGCGCTCCGCCTTACTGAAAATAGCTTACACCTACAATTAAAGGTAATGAACCTACTGCTATGACTATAGGGATTATGGCAATGGGCCAATTTGCCAAAATGTTGAACTATCCCTTTAAGATCGTGGGTTTGATTCCCCTGTTGACAGAGATGGTAAAACCGGCCGTAGCCCCGTGGCCCAGAGGAAATGTTCTAGCACTAACCCCCCCCCCCCCCTCCTGGTCCAGGTGTGACCCGTCTGGCCGACGTCTGTCTCAACGACCCGGTCAACGTCCACGTGTCCGGCTCCTCCTCCTCCTCTGACCTCACGGCCGTCTCCACGGCGACCCCTGAGCCCGGGCCGGGCGGCCAATCAGAGAGCTTCGCGGTGCCCGAGGCCCTGAGGCAGTTTGTGGTGGTGGTTCCCAGTAAGATCCGTCTGGTCTGTCTGGCTGCTTTCATCCTGGACAAGTGCAGGGTAGGAGGGGGGGGGGGGGGGGGGGGTGTTACTGTGTGTGTGTGTGTGTGTGTGTGTGTTAAGGGGAGACACTACAGGTGAATTGGGAAAAAAATTTAATAACATATCACCATGAAACATGAAAGTTTATCACTCACATTAAAGGGACAACCAGGAGTTTCTATTTGGTTATAAAAAGTCTGATATGAATGTGGATGAATCTCCGTTACCACTTGTTAATGGTCCATTTTAGATAAATCTATGGTTTTGTCTCTATGGTTATTTTGTTATTATTAGTGGTGGTGGAAATGCTGGGCGAGCCGACCAGCGTTTCTTTACTTTCGGTTTCGTGGCGAGTCATGAGAATAACGCCGCCGTATGAATCTCCGTTTATGGTGGGAACTACGACGGTATGTGATCGTCTTCCAACCTCTGACTTTAATTCTTGATGAATGAAAACATGAGTCTGTCTTGCACCGGTCAAAGAATTTCACGGTGCGGAGGCTCATAAATGTAGTGTGGAAACACTTTGCTTTAACAAAACTCCACGATGTCCCTTTAAGACAAATATTTTTTTGTTTTACAAGTTTTGTCAAATTCTATGTTTAAATATGTAAATTAGGCAATGTTTTATGAATTATGCGCTAATTTGCATACATTTCCAGAACAGAAATCTGAACAATGGATAAAACTTCTTTGTTTTATTTAGTTGACATATTAGAGTCTTTAGTTTTTCCAGAGGAGGATTGTGGATATCTCTTTTTATCACTCTGTAAATGAGGCTGTGAATGATACATCAACAATCCCTGTAAAAACCTTCAGAATATAGAAAGGGATCAAAGTGGAAGGTTTGGTGTCTGGAAGTGCTGCTGAAGTGGAGATTTCTAGCTCAGAGTCTGAGTCTGAAAAACTCTTTCTGAGAAAACGGCCTTTAAAGACTTGGACTGTAAAACTACACAGATTGTTATTGTCAATCCTACTTTTACTATTGGTTGCTATGATACAAAGGAAATGACATCATTGTTCAGGAGAGAGAGAGCTTTACAACGACACCTGACATGACATGGGTCAGACTAACTCCTGGTGAGTTCAGGAGAAATCTACAGATGAAAAGAAGTAAAATAAAAACCTTAAAGGGATAGTTCACCCAAAATTGAAATTTCGGGGTCTCGGCGTAGCAGTGCATGTCCATATAACGGTTGCAAATGGATACCAACTGTCTTCGTAACAAAAAGACACACCAAAAAACATCCAAATACCTCCATGCTGCTCGTATGTAATGTCCCTCTGGTATTGAAGCCCCGGAATGCAAAATTGTCCCGAAAAAAATTTAAATAAGTCTATATTTCAAGCTTGTTTTATAGTGGAAGCTTCTTGAAGCTCCTCTTCCCGGTTCGTCAAAATTTGGACGAACTGGGAAGAGGAGCTTCCACTACAAACAAGCTTAAAACTATAGACTTATTTAATTTTTTTCGGGACAATTTCTCATGTCAGGGCTTCAATACAAGAGGGACATTACAGACGAGCAGCATGGAGGTATTTGGATGTTTTTTGGTGTGTCTTTTTGGACGAAGAAAAGTGAGCTCCGTTCTCAACCGTCACATGGACATGCAGTGCTGCACGGAGCCCCGCTGTAACTCAGAGAAATTTGAATTTTGGGTGAACTATACCTTTAATGTGGATTTTCTACCATTTCTTTCGACTTTCGACTTTTTCAGGAAGAAAAACAGCCCAAAATCTCTAAATTGACCAGTGCATGAACAAACAGTGTTGTTGCCTGTAGTTACGGAGTCTCCCTCCTCTCTCCTCAGTTTTCTCCCGACAACAAACTGATCGTCTTCGTGTCGAGCTGCGACGTGGTCGAGTTCCTCCACTCCCTCTTCACCTCCGTCCTCTGCCGGCCCTCGGCCAATCAGCAGCCTGCGCTCAGCTTCCTGCGTCTCCACGGCAACATGAAGCAGGAGGTAAGAGTGCCGTCTATCTGTCCGTCTTTCCGTCTTTCCCTCTGCGTGTCCTGTGAGCAGCCGTGAGTCAGTCTGGGTGCGTTTGTTTCGTCCAACAGGAGCGGTCCGACGTCTTCCACAAGTTCTCAGCCTCGGAGTCTGGAGTTCTGCTCTGCACGGTCAGTTCAGAATAATAATAATAATCTGTTGTTTAATTAATAATCAACTATTCTGATCATCTAATCATCAGTTTGAGTCGTTTTTTCAATTTAAAAAAAAGCTCCAGATTCTCTGATTGCAGCTTCTTCAATGTGAATATTTCTGGTTTCTTTGTTCCTTTATGACAATAAACTGAGTCTCTCTTTGGTTTGTGGACAAAACAAGACATTTGAGGACGATGTCGTCTGGTGGTTTGAGAAACACTGACTGATGGTTTTAACATTTTATTGACCAAACAACTAATCGATTAATCGTTTAAATAAGAAAAAGATTAATCGATGACGTAGAAAACTTTGATCCAGAACATCAGGATTATCCTGATCCAGCAGTTTGGTGGATTCAGGAACAACATGGGATTTAGATTCAGTTCAAACTGGTCAAATAAACAACATTTATCATGTAGTTTATATATAAACATTTATTGATTTATATTTGTACCTGATTTATAAACCGTAACAGTGATAAAGGGAATAAAATTTTAACTTTTGATTATTCCACAAATGAAGAACTTTTCCCAAACTACTGGATAATTAAATGAAACTTGAAGTCAAAGTCAAAAACTTTATTTGCCGTTTGTGCACACACACATAGGAACTTTTGTGCGGTTGTTCCAGGTTAAGTGGGAAAACACAAGGACACACAAGACACATGAACAACACTTTACAAAGCGCACACGTCACACACGTCACACACGTCACACACGTCACACACGTCACACGTCTGCTCTGCTTTCAGGACGTGGCGGCTCGCGGTCTGGACCTGCCCCAGGTCACCTGGATCCTTCAGGTACGTCGTGTTTCTGTCCAATCAGAGCGTCTCTCTGTTCCCATAGCAACGTGACCTCTGACCTTTCAGTTCCCATAGACCGAATCTCCTTGTTGTTTACATTCTACTTCTGGGTAGAAAACCAGCTGTAATTTGAATGAGATCAATAGTAACGAACGAGAGTTTAGCTATATATCATATTTTTCACGCCCTATCACCGTTTAGACAAATCTGAAATGATTGAAGAAACATTACTATTTCTGTGTGTGTGTTTTGTGTTGCTATGTGTTGTATTTATTCAGTTTGGGGGAATCACAGTGTCTAGAAAGCATCAGTGGCTCAGCTGACAGGGACAGCTAACGGTAGCTAAGCTAACAGCAGTAGCTAAGCTAACAGCAGTAGCTAAGCTAACGGTAGCTAAGCTAACGACGGTAGCTAAGCTAACGGCGGTAGCTAAGCTAACAGTAGCTAAGCTAACGGTAGCTAAGCTAACGGCGGTAGCTAAGCTAACAGCAGGACGTCAGCTGTTAAAACCCTCCCGTTGTGGGACACGACATGAAACTACTCCAGTTAGCTCAGTCATGTTGGAACTCAGATATCCGCTGGAGAAAATATTTTTTCATGGAGCGTTTATTGAGTCACTGAGTTATTAAAGTTAAACAGGTAGCTAACCGTTAGCCCGGCTAATCTATGATAACCATGACTAATTACAAAAATGTGCACACAGAAATAGTAATGTTTGTCCAATCATTGGTTTTATAAACTTTACAAACATCAGATTAGTCTAAACGGTGATATAGTGACATGAAAAAGTAGATAAATATAGAGAAACTCTCGTCCGTCACTATTGTTCTCATGCTGGTTTTCTACCAGGAAGTAGTTGTAAACAACAAGGAGATTCGTCCCATAGCAACGTGACCTCTGACCCTTCAGTTGAAAAACAAAACAAAACCAGTAGAGATTGTATCTAGTAATATGGACCAGAATCTTTTCCATGAGACTGGATGTCTTTTTTGGTTTTCAGTTTTTGCATGTATTTATTTATTTTCTGGCTCTTTATTGTTCATAATTATCCTTCTGGGTACATTGTATTTTTATTTTATTTATTTATTTATTATTTCATTTTCTTATTTTTGTCCAGCTCTGCTCTATGTGTTACACACTCTCTGTACTTTAGTGTTTCATGTCTGTATAATGTCATGTTTGTATGTTTCAAATGTGATAATAAAGTTTGTTTAAAAAAACAACCTTCAGTTCCCATGGTAACGTGACCTCTGACCTTTCAGTTCCCATGGTAACGTGACCTCTGACCTTTCAGTTCACGCCCCCGACGGCGGCGGCCGAGTACGTGCACCGCGTGGGGCGGACGGCGCGGATCGGCGGCGGCGGCAGCAGCCTCCTCTTCCTCACGCCGGCCGAGACGGCCTTCATCACCGAGCTGGCCAATCACCACATCAGGTGGGTGGTAACCACGGCAACCTGCCGCCCCTCGTGGGATTAGTAAAGTTGTTTTGAATCGAATTGAGGCTGGCGGCCGATGGGCTCCTTGTAACCGTGGCAACAGCAGCTGTGACGTCACTTCCTGGTTCCCTCTGTTTCAGCCTATCAGAGATGAAGCTGCTGGACGTCCTGTCCTGTCTGATGAGGGACGACGCCTACAGGGGGCGGGGCAAGTACCACAGCAAGGTAGGAGCTGAACCGGGCCCAACCGGGCCAAACCGGGCTAAACCAGGCCAAACCAGACTAAACCAGGCTAAACCGGGCTAAACCGGGCTAAACCGGGCTAAACCAGGCTAAACCAGGCTAAACCAGACTAAACCAGGCCAAACCGGGCTAAACCAGGCTAAACCAGGACAAACCGGGCTAAACCAGGCTAAACCGGGCCGAACCAGGCTAAACCGGGCCAAACCGGCCAAACCGGGCCAAACCGGGCTAAACCAGGCTAAACCGGGCCAAACCGGGCCCAACCGGGCTAAACCAGGCTAAACCGGGCTAAACCAGGCTAAACCAGGCTAAACCAGACTAAACCAGGCCAAACCGGGCTAAACCAGGCTAAACCAGGACAAACCGGGCTAAACCAGGCTAAACCGGGCCGAACCAGGCTAAACCGGGCCAAACCGGCCAAACCGGGCCAAACCGGGCTAAACCAGGCTAAACCGGGCCAAACCGGGCCCAACCGGGCTAAACCAGGCTAAACCGGCCAAACCAGGCTAAACCGGGCTAAACCGGGCCAAACCGGGCCCAACCGGGCTAAACCAGGCTAAACCGGCCAAACCAGGCTAAACCGGGCCAAACCGGGCCCAACCGGGCTAAACCAGGCTAAACCGGCCAAACCAGGCTAAACCGGGCCAAACCGGGCCCAACCGGGCTAAACCAGGCTAAACCGGCCAAACCAGGCTAAACCGGAACGAGTTTTTAACCAACAGAGTGAGGACATTTTGGCCGGTCCTCACTTTTTCAAAGGGCTGTTGGAGGGTTAAGACGTTAGGTTATAATGAGGTTTAAATGAGGTTTAGAGTGACGCCAGGACACTGGGAACGGCCGCGGCGCGATACGTCAGCGGGGCGGAGCGGAGTTTTTTAGCTGCTACACCACGGATGCGACGCAACGCGACTTCACTGTTTGTTGTTGCAGCTGCTTCACCTTGTCAAGCTGCAGTAAATGAGTGACTTTATGCATCTCAACACATTTTTACATCCCTCCTGTTAAAATGGATTGACAGGACCTTTTTCAGACTGACTATGTAGGTTTGCATGTGCAGACTATATTAAATGGTATCAATTAACTGTTTCACTACATGATCATGGATCCACAATGTAAAAAAACAAACCCCATAATGTTGCACTGCTACTGGCTTTGCCTCTGGTACATGAGACATTTATTGTAATCTCTTTTAAATGTAATATATTAGTTTTCTACCTGTTGGAGGGCCGCGT
>NC_140915.1:2953387-2968387 GCF_045865225.1 Trachurus japonicus | reverse complement strand
TTCAGCTACAACATAAAAATAAACAAGAGATAAATAAATAAACTGGAGAGAAGTTTTAAAGTTCGAGGTCACACACACACAGACACACACACACACACACACACACACACACACACACACACACACACACACACACACTCTGCAGCACTCAGGGAAAGCTGCAGGTCTCAGGTCTCTGGTGGTTCTGGTGTTGAATCGCTGCTTTTAACAACATGAATATTTCACCCTCATTAATAATTCATCAGCTGATCAGCTCTGTGACGTCCTGTCTTCTGATTGGCCGAGGAGGAAACTGAGGCATTCAGTGACATTCAGAAAGTTTAGGAGCAGCTGATGACGTGTTTCTGTTCTATTAGAGAGTTGGACTGGACCGGTTTGGACTG
This sequence comes from Trachurus japonicus, assembly GCF_045865225.1. Taxonomy (NCBI): domain Eukaryota; kingdom Metazoa; phylum Chordata; class Actinopteri; order Carangiformes; family Carangidae; genus Trachurus; species Trachurus japonicus. The sequence goes on along the minus strand of NC_140915.1, from coordinate 2,968,004 downwards.
GACCGGTTTGTCTCAGGTGTGTACTAGTAGATCTGGATCAGAGAAACAACACCAAGTTTCTTTATTTTTATTCATTTATTGAAAAAGTAAAAACTGAAACCAAACAACTTCACAGACGAGTTCCTTATCAAAGAGTCCTGTGATGTCACAGCTGCTCCACCAATCAGAGCTCAGTCCAGGTCCAGGATCTCCACGTCATCGGCCAATAAAAACCTTTCGGTAGGTAACTACTTTACCTGAATAGGTATTCATGTGTTCATAAGATTCATAACCATGACAACAGCTGTCATAAACATCAATGAATACTTCTGACAGCTGTGGTTAAGTGTCATTCAGTAAGTTATGTCACTTTTGATGCAAAGTTGACATTGTTTGAGATGTTTTTGTTCTGACAACTTGACATAAAGACAATTTAAACTGTCATAGCAGACCTAATGGACAAACTTTAAAGGGACAACAAGGAGTTTCTATGTGGTTATAAAAAGTCTGATATTAATGTGGATGAATCTCCGTTACCACTTGTTAATGGTCCATTGTAGATAAATCTATGGTTTTGTCTCTATGGTTATTTTGTTATTATTAGTGGTGGTGGAAATGCTGGGCGAGCCGACCAGCGTTTCTTTACTTTCGGTTTCGTGGCGAGTCATGAGAATAACGCCGCCGTATGAATCTCCGTTTATGGTGGGAACTACGACGGTATGTGATCGTCTTCCAACCTCTGACTTTAATTCTTGATGAATGAAAACATGAGTCTGTCTTGCGCCGGTCAAAGAATTTCACGGTGCGGAGGCTCATAAATGTAGAGTGAAAACACTTCGCTTTTACAAAACTCCTCGTTGTCCCTTTAAATTGTCTTTATGTCAAGTTGTCAGAACAAAAACATCTCAAACAATGTCAACTTTGCATCAAAAGTTACCAAATGACACTTAACCACAGCTGTCATAAGTATTCATTGATGGTTATGACAGTGTTATGTCAATCTGATGAATACCTATCCAAGTAAAGTGGTACCAACTTTTCTTAAAGGGATAGTAGCATTTTTTTAAAGTGGGGTTGTATGATCTCCAAATAGCCCCTAAGTACTTTAATTGCAGTAGAAGACTCTCTGCACTCCTCCCGTTAGCAACGCCAGCCCATAATAGCCCTGCCCAGAGATTTACAACATACAGTGTTGTGAACAGACCCAAAGAAACGGCCTATTTTCACGGCCTAAAAGAGGTTTTACCTGAAAAAAAATACACAGTTCCATTGTTCGCTATAATATAATTTTTTCCAGCCCTTCAAAGTGCAGGAAAAACACAGTTTTTATTTGGACCTAACCAACTGCTGATCGGCGGGCGCTAACCCTGGGCGGAGGGATACGTGAGTTGGTTAGGTCCAAATAAAAACTGTGGGGCTGTCCCATTTCTCCACACTTGCCTCAGTGCGCTTGGTTACCACACTTAGGTGACGTTTTGCCGGCGGAACGTATATTTGCATATAGTGTGCAAGCATGTATTAAGTGGCCAAGCGTGTGGGGGGAGATTTAAAAGCAATCGGGACACACTTGACAAGTGCAGCCTGTGCCATTGCGCACAGCACACTAGCACAACTACTACACACACACACACACACACACACACACAGCAACAGTTTTAATAAACAGTGCTGCTGGATCAGTCTCATCTACTCCTAAAGTGTCTCTATGCGCAAGATTCAAATCATAAATGTGTAAGCCCAACTCCGTAAGTAAATAAAACAAACAAGAAAAACGAAAAAATAAAAACCTGAACAGAGCATGATGAATATAAAATATGACATTAAAAGGTCATAATTATTAGATAGAAAGTTAATTTCATTTTATTGAGATTAATTCAATCGCATTTCCTAAACGTGACTTGTGACTCTGGGTGACGGCCGTGACGGCGGACTTCACCGTGGTGCATTGTGGGACTTATACTTGGCCAAAGACCGCTCGGATGCGGTCTTACCATAAGTGTGGGTAAAGTGCAAATCAAGCGCGCTGCACTTTCGGTCGTTGGAGAAACGGGACACACTGAACACTGACACTAAGAACATGAACGCGCACGCCAAGTGCCCAAGTGTGTAAGTGTGATCGAGTGTGCATATTGGGACAGGCCCTGTGTTTTTCCTGCACTTTGAAGGGCTGGAAAAAATTATATTATAGTGAACAATGGAACTGTGTATTTTTTTTCAGGTAAAACCTCTTTTAGGCCGTGAAAATAGGCCGTTTCTTTGGGTCTGTTCACAACACTGTATGTTGTAAATCTCTGGGCAGGGCTATTATGGGCTGGCGTTGCTAACGGGAGGAGTGCAGAGAGTCTTCTACTGCAATTAAAGTACTTAGGGGCTATTTGGAGATCATACAACCACACTTTAAAAAAATGATACTATCCCTTTAATGTCACGTTTTCCCCCCGGGCGCCGTGTCAGCGCACCTGTGGCTCGGGGTGGGTGAGGAGGCGGGGCATCAGGTGGGCGTGGCCTGTGTGCTGGTGGGCGTGGCCTGTGTACAGGTAGAGGTCCAGAGTGGGCGGGGCAGCTGGGTACAGGTAGTGAGGGGGCAGGAACATCCGTCCGGCTTCGGCCAACAGCTCCAGACCGACGGACGACTGACGCTTCCACTTGGTCCTGAGAGGGAAACAGACCACAGGAAACAGGAAGTGACCAGGTGAGGAAACAGGAAGTGACCACGGGAGGAAACAGGAAGTGACCACGTGAGGAAACAGGAAGTGACCACGTGAGGAAACAGGAAGTGACCACGAGAGGAAACAGGAAGTGACCACGAGAGGAAACAGGAAGTGACCACGAGAGGAAACAGGAAGTGACCAGGTGAGGAAACAGGAAGTGACCACGAGAGGAAACAGGAAGTGACCAGGAGAGAAAACAGGAAGTGACCAGGTGAGGAAACAGGAAGTGACCAGGTGAGGAAACAGGAAGTGACCAGGTAAGGAAACAGGAAGTGACCAGGAGAGGAAACAGGAAGTGACCATGAACAGCTGACTCCTCATCACTTCCTGTCTCACTTTGTTCTTTACAAACTATATTATATTAATAGAATCTGTCTAAAGGTCAAAGGTCAAACCCTTCCGGCCAATCACAGCGCAGAGTTCTGAGTGAACCAATAAAAATAAATCAATAAATAAACAAACAGCCTGAACTAAAAGCTCCAGATTTGTTTCTGCATCAATTATTGATTCTTAATCACAAAAACACACTCCTCAATTATTGACAACACACTGTCAATTATTTATCAGCGTGCGTGCGTGGACAGTAACAGAGTAAATTTACTTGAGTATTAGATTTCTTTGGTACTTATTACTCTTACTTGAATACATTTCCAAGACAAATATTAGTACTTTTACTGGAGTTAATTAGTAGGAAGGCTGAAAAGTACTGGTTACTTTCAGGTCTTTTTCTAAAATCCTATTGGACACAAGCTGTGTTTGTCTGTGAAGGAAACCCTAACCCCTAAAAGCAGCACATCAGTGCAGCTGAGCAGCAAAGAGTTAAAGGGACAACGAGGAGTTTCTATTTGGTTATAAAAAAGCCTCACGTTACTGTGGATGAATCTACGTTACCACTTGTTAATGGTCCATTTTCTATAAATCTATGGTTTTGTCTCTATGGTTATTTTGTTATTTTAATTAGTGGTGGAAATGCTGGGCGAGCCGACCAGCGTTTCTTTACTTTCGGTTTCACGGACGCTGCCCGGCGGGTCATGAGAATAACGGCGCTGAAACGCCGTTTACCACGATAGTATCTGATCGTCTTCGAACCTCCAACTTTAATTCTTGATGAATGAAAACATTCTTGGCGAGACGTCCGTCTTGCACCGGTCCAAGAATTTTCACGGTGCGCGGAGGCTCATGGGAAATGTAGTATGAAAACACTTTGCTTTCCAAAACTCCTGGTTGTCCCTTTAATTCTCAGAAACAAGAGTTAAAAGCTCCTTACATTCATTTACAAACTATTAGACTCATTCACTGATGTGGAGAATAAGACATTTACTCTGACTCTTACTTAAAGTACCTTTAAAAGCAAGTACTTTTTTACTCTTACTGCAGTAACATGTCGACTGAGCTACTTTTACTTGTAACAGAGTAAATTTTGACCAGTAGTATCTGTACTCTTACTCAAGTACTGGGGTCGAGTACTCTGTCCAGCTCTGTGCGTGTGCATATGTATATGTGTGTATATATGTGTGTGTATTATGTGTGTATATATGTATATATGCGTGTATATGTGTGTATATATGTGTGTATATGTGTATATATGTGTGTATATTACCTGCGGTTCTGGTACCAGGTCTTGACCTGCGTGTCGCTCAGCCCCAGCGCTGCAGCCAGCCTCATGCGGTCCTGTGTGTGTGTATGTGTGTATATGTGTGTATATATGTGTATATATGTGTATATATGTGTGTATATGTGTATATATATATATGTATATATGTGTATATATGTGTGTATATTACCGGCGGTTCTGGTACCAGGTCTTGACCTGCGTGTCGCTCAGCCCCAGCGCTGCAGCCAGCCTCATGCGGTCCTGGACACTCAGGTACTTGTGCTTGTAGAAGCTTCTCTCCAGCTCCGACAGCTGCTGCTCGCTGAACGCCGTCCGGGCTTTACGGGGCTTCTTCAGCCGCAGAGAGGGAGAGGCCCCGCCCCCCAGAGAGGCCACGCCCACACCTGGTGGTGGACAGGTGGACATGACATCAATCAATCAATCAATCAACTTTATTTATATAGCACATTTAGAAAACACAGGGGAAGCCAAAGTGCTTCACATTGGGACATAAAAGATTAAAGGTAAAAGACATAAACACATAAACACAAAGTCACTTTAAAAACAAACGAACAGACCGGCTCACTGCAGGTGCTTTTATCCACCACTTCCCGGAGAACGACGCTGGGTGTCGCCATGACGCTCCATTCATTACATTTTAGATTAACGTTAGCTGGGCTAACCGTTAGCCGTTAGCAGTGTCTGACTGAGCTAACTGGAGTAGTTTCATGTCGTGTCCCACAACGGGAGGGTTTTAACAGCTGACGTCCTGGTGTTAGCTTAGCTGCTGCTGTTAGCTGTCAGCAGCAGCTAAGCTAACGGCTACGACAACCATGACTAGTTGCAGAGGCGTGCACACAGAAGTGGTGGTGTTTGTTCGTAATTCGTTTTGTAGACTTAACAAACATCAGATTAGTCAGGGTGGTTTTGGCAGCCCGGAGCCTCCACATTTGGTGCCTACACCGGTGGCTAACGCTACCAGTTAGCCGCTAACGCTACCAGTTAGCCGCTCGCTACAATGCTACTACGGGGTTGAAAACCGACTTCCGTTGTGGTGTGACACAATGGATCATGGGAAAATAAAGTGGTGGATAGGGGGTGACAGATTAAAAAAAATAAAATGAAGGTGAGTTAAAAGCAAGGGAGTAAGAATGTGTTTTTAAAAGAGATTTAAAAACAGGAAGAGAGGAAGCCAGTCGAACATTAAAGGGCAGCTCATTCCAGAGCTTCTATTGGCTGCAGCAGCGGTGAATACTCTGTCACCTCTGAGCTTCAGCCAGTCTTCATCATCATCATCATCATCATCATCATCATCGTCATCGTTCAGATCATTTGTTCTAATTAAACTGAAGCTTCATTAAAACCTCCTGGAAGGAAGGATGAAGGGGAAGATGGGAGGAGAGAAGGAAGGGGAAAAGGAAGGAAAGATAGAAGGAGGGAGGGAACAGATTGGGTCAATTGGGTAAAAAAGGAAGGAAGGAAGAAGTAAGGACAAAGGGAAGGAAGGAAGGAAGGGGAAAAGGATTGTGGAAAGAAGGAAGGGAAAAAGGAAGGAAAGATAGAAGGAGGGAGGGAACAGATTGGGTCAAAAAGGAAGGAAGAAGTAAGGATGAAAGGAAGGAAGAAAGGAAGGGAGGGGAAAAGGAAGGAAAGAAAAGTGGAGGGAGGGAACAGATCCGTTCAAGGAAGGAAGAAAGAAAGAAGGAAGGAAAGAAGGAAGGGAGGGAAAAAGGATTGTGGAAAGAAGGAAGGGAAGAAAAGTGGAGAGAGGGAACAGATCCATTCAAGGAAGGAAGAAGAAGGAAGAAAGAAGGAAGGGAGGAAGAAGGGGAAGATGGGAGGAAAGAAGGAAGGAAAGATAGATGGAGAGAGGGAACAGATTGGGTCAATTGGGTCAAAAAGGAAGGAAGAAGTAAGGAAGGAAGGAAGGAAGGAAGGAAGGGAGGGGGAAAAGGGTTGTGGAAAGAAGGAAGGGAAAAAGGAAAGAAAGAAAAGTGGAGGGAGGGAACAGATCCATTCAAGGAAGGAAGGAAAGAAAGAAGGAAGGAACGAAAGGATTGTGGAAAGAAGGGAGGAAAGAAAAGTGGAGGGAGGGAGCAGATTCGTTCAAGGAAGGAAGAGGAAGGAAGGAAAGAAGGAAGGGAGGGAAAAAGGATTGTGGAAGGGAAAAAGGAAGGAAAGAAAAGTGGAGGGAGGGAACAGATCCGTTCAAGGAAGGAAGAAGAAGGAAAGAAGGAAGGAAGGAGGGAGGGAAGAGGAAGGAAGGAAGGAAGGAAGGAAGGAAGGAAGGAAGGAAGGAAGGAAGGAAGGAAGGAAGGAGGGAAGAGGAAGGAAAGACAGAGGGAGGGAAAAGGGATTGTGGAAAGAAGGAAGGGTAAAGGGGAGGAAAGAAAAGTGGAGGGAGGGAACAGATCTGTTCAAGGGAAGGGAGGAAGGAAGGAAGAGGAGGGAAGAGGGAGGAAAGAAGGACGGGAGGGGAAAAGGATTGTGGAAAGAAGGAAGGAAAGAAAAGTGGAGGGAGGGAGCAGAACCGTTCAAGGAAGGAAGAAGGGAAAGAAGGAAGGAAGGAAGGAAGGAAGGAAGGAAGGAAGGAAGGAAGGAAGGAAGGAAGGAAGGAAGGAAGGAAGGAAGGAAGGAAGGAAGGAAGGAAGGAAGGAAGGGAAAAAGGATTGTGGAAAGAAGGAAGGATGGAGGAAGGGAACAGATTGAAGGACGACAGGAGGGTTAAACCGTCTGATGAAGATGAACTGAATCTGATCCAGAGATCCAGAGGTTTTCTGATCAATAATCAGTCAGCTGACCCCCAGTCGACCCTCAGTCGACCCCTGGACGTTTCTGTCGCTGGGGGCTGGTTTTTGGCGAGGAGGTTTATCTCTGGATAAACTCTGGATGTCCCCAGTTTCAGAATGAAAGTCCATTTAATGAATTTTAACCACATCCATGACTCTTCAAGTGGACAACAATGTCCAATGGGTTTTCCTATTTTAAGGTAAAAAATTTAACTAACAGATTTCACCGTGAAACTTCCCAAGTTTATCACTCACATTAAGACAAATATTTTTTGTATTACAAGTTTTGTCAAATTTAAATGTGTAGGTAAATGAGGCAATATCTAATGCAATATGCGCTAATTTACAGAACTGAAATCTGAACAATGGATAAAGCTACTTTCAAAATTCTTGTTTTATTTTGTTGACACATTAGAGTCAGAAGGGGATTGTGGATATCTCTTTTCATCACTGAGAAAATGAGAAAATGTCACCAGCCCTAAAAAAAAAAATAAAAAAAATCTAATTTTACTTTTTTGGTTTTTGTTTTTTTTTGAATAAAATGTTGTATGAATGATATATCAACAACCCCCTCTGTAAAAACCTTCTGAATATAGACAGGAATAAAAAATAATGAAATAAAAACATAGTTTAGTGAGAAATCATGTGTTTTTGCAGCTAAAACAACTGGTCAGGAAGGGGTTAAAATGTTTGTAACCCCTGTCAAAAGTGGTTTTCATGTTTAGTCCAGACCCAGCCTTGTTATGTAGCCATGCAGTATAGATACATACAGTATATACATTTACCATCACATGCACACATATACACATAAATACATAAACACCAGTATCTGTAGCCTATATTTAGTTTAGTTTATTTAGATCCCCAGTAGCTTTAGCCACACAGCAGCAGCAGCAGCAGCAGCAGCAGCTGTTCTTCTTCCTGGGGTCTTTTCATCAGAATAAATGACAAATACAAACCATTAACACACAACACATTAATACATCAAAACTAAAATACATACAGAAAACACAAACTCAATACATACACATACAAAACACAACATCCAAGACAAACACTTAACAGACATTACCCGCTCCTATTGAATCACTACACAACAAGGATACCAGGACCCAATTTACAAATATACAGATATAGGCTACTAATGGTCACAATTGCGATCAAAATAAAAATCTCTTAGTTTCATTTTAAAATTAACCATGTTTCTTTGTTGTATAACATAATTCTGAAGGTCATTCCACTCCTTCATAGCTACCTCTCTACCTTGAGAGAGTGCCCTGGGTAAAATAAACCCATACAAATATATCTATAAAAAAAGTTTTAGTTTAGTTTAATTTAATATAGTTTAGTTTAGTTTAGTTTAATATAGTTTAGTTGAGTTTAGTTTAGTTTTAGTTTTAGTTTAGTCCAGTCTCCTACCTCTGCACTCGCCGTCGGAGCTGCTCACACTTCTGTCCTGATAATCTCCATCCTGCTCAGCCTGACCCGGGTCAGAGAGTCCTTGACCCGGGTCAGAGAGTCCTGGTCCTGGTCCTGGTTCTGGTTCTGGTTCTGGGTCCGACTCAGGCCGACAGTCCGATAGGATGTCCCGGATCAGGAAGGAGGAGGAGGAGGAGGAGGTGCGGGGCTGGAGCCGCCGCAGCCGAGCGGCCAGCAGAGGAGACTGCAGCCGGAGAAGAGGCTCTGTCCGCGGGGAGAGGAGCGCCGAGCAGCCGCTGTCTACCGGGCAGAGCTCCGGAGGGTCCGCTGCCCGGGAGAGGAGCGCCTCGGCCGGCCTCAGGGAGAGCAGAGAGTCGGTCCTGAACCTGGAGCAGCTGGAGGAACAAACCTCCATCTCTGTCCAGTCAGAGGGTTAGAGACATCACAGGAGGAGAGGAGAGACAGAGAGGAGAGACAGAGGAGAGGAGAGACAGAGGAGAAGTAGAGTAGAGACAGGAGAGGAGTAAAGGAGCAAGTAGAGGAGCAAAGTAAAAGTAAAGACAGTCCTCCAGGTGATTATTGATCCGGATGGAAAATGAATCAGTTGATCAGCAGCTGATTTCAGCACCACGGAGAGAGAGAGAGAAAGAGAGAGGGAGGAGGGAAAAGAAAGGAGTAAAGATTTATTAAACTCTGCTCCTCCTATTCCTGTCTCCTCCTCCTCTCCTCTTCCTCCTCCTCTCCTCCTATTCCCCTCTCTCTTTCTACTCTTCCTCTCTCCTCTTCCTCCTCTCCTCCCCTCTTTTTCCTCCTCTCCCTCTCCTCTTCCTCCTCTCTTCTCCTCATCCTCCTCTCCCTCTCTTCTTCTCCTCCTCTCTTTCTCCCCCCCTCTCTCCCCCTCCCTTCTCTTCCTCCTCCTCCTCCCCTCTTCCTCTCTTCTCCTCATCCTCCTCTCCCTCTCTTCTTCCTCTCTTCTCCCCCTCTCTTCTCTTCCTCCTCCTCCCCTCTTCTCCTCTCTTCCTCTCTTCTCCTCCTCTCTCCCTCTCTTCTTCTCCTCCTCTTCCTCCTCTCTTCTCCTCCTCTTCCTCCTCTCTTCTCCTCATCCTCCTCTCCCTTCTCTTCCTCCTCCTCCTCCCCTCTTCCTCTCTTCTCCTCATCCTCCTCTCCCTCGCTTCTCCTCCCCTCTTCTTCTCCTCCCCCTCTCTTCTCTTCCTCCTCTCCCTCTCTTCTCTTCCTCCTCCCCTCTTCCTCTCTTCTCTTCCTCCCCTTTCTCCTCCCCCTCTCTCTTCTTCCTCCTCTCCCTCTCTTCTTCTTCTCCTCTCCCTCTCTCTTTCTCCTCTTCCTCCTCCTCCTTCTCTTCTTCCTCTCTCCTCCTCCTCTCCCTCCTCCTGTGTGTGTGTGTTTCAGTCGTCTCTCTATTCAGCAGTGTTTTTTCCTTCTGTGTATTAATTATTTTTGTTGTAAAAATGTGATTTTAAACATTGATCTGGTGATAACAGTGGTTTTATAACATCATAAACATCTACCAGGCTCCTTCATGCTGTTTCTATAATCACCAACACACAGTAAAGTAAAGATCTTGAAGTGCAGATGTATTTGCACCTGTACGTAGTATTTTTATTATGTGATCATTGTTGATGTGTTTTGTCTCATGTGAGTCTTTGTGTTTTTCTTATGTAAGTGAGACCGTAGATGAATTTCCTGCCTTGGCGGGACAATAACGTTTTCTAATTCTAATTCTAATCATATAGGCTACTATGAAAGTTCATTATGTCCGTATGAAGTCATTAGTTTGGTCCTTTTTTCTTTTCCAAGACAAGTAGTTTTTTCTTCCTCCTTCCTCAGAACGGTCTGACAACTGTCTGACAGCTCTGAGGAAACCTGTCAACCAGAAGGTATCAGGAAAACTACTGGTCTTGGAAAAGAAGAAAGGAAACTAATTCTAATCATATCTGGGACAATATCATAATTAGTATTATACAATAACACACACACACACACACTGAGCTCTTGTTTTCATGTTTTTATTATCAGACGAAGGTTCAGTCCAGACTCTTGACTCTCGACGCTCTGACGGACTGAAGGGCCCTGAACGCACCGGCACGCGCCTCCTGGTCCCTGAAGGTGTCCAGAGAGGGAGGGACCTGAGGAGGAAAAGCAGTAGAGGGAGATGATGGAAGGTGTTTACCACAGAGACAGAGACTACGGCTGTATTCAAAACCACATACTATACTGCTAGTACGTACTGATTTGCCCAAAATGCAGTATACAGTATGTAGTATGTAAACAAAAGCTAAATCTGCAGTATGCGAAAAATTCCCGGATGTTGTACTGATTCAGGAAATATCTCCAGTATCTGACCAGTCTACATTGCGTACTACATCCCACAATGCAATGCTCCCCTGACGTCTAACCGTAACCACAGACGGTTTAGAGTAGTGAAGTATCTTTGCCGTGGACCGTAACTATGTTATAGTTCAATAAAATAAAACTTAAAGGTACAGTATGTAAGAAATCTAAAGCAACTGGCTGTAAAATCCTCCTAATATGTCAGAGAGACTCAGGAATAATGTTCATATAACATGATGAACTCACCAACAACAATAGTACAGCCAGAGTATTCACATTAAAAATATTTTTTTGCAGACTGCAAACATAGACTGTAAAAAGAATGGACGTAGCGTCCGTGACGTCACCCATTGGTTTTGGGGAGTCGTTTTTGTGACTCCAACATGGCGGCCTGGACAGCGCCATGTTGGATTGGCCGGCCGAGAACCCGCCCACTGGCCTCGAAGCAGCCTGTCTCCGAACCGCTCCGGACCTGTCACTCAATGTTTCCGCGCCCTGATTGGCTAGAGTTTTAACCTAATAACAGTAAAACTGTAGAGTTAAAAAAAAATTCACCCCCCTCAGAGTGTGTGCGGGGGTAGAAACTATCCATTGAGACGAAAAAACGTTCTGACACCAGGCTTTTAACATGTTTACTGAGGATGTAAAGTCGGCGATTTTAACATGGGGGTCTATGAGGAATGCTGCTTTCTGACACCAGCCCCCAGAGGAAGAAGAGGGGATTGCAGTTTTTTGAACGCGGAAGTGAACTTCACTTCTCAGACCGACAACTGCCCCCTTGACTGCAAATCATGTTTATGTTTTGAATTTACGTGTTGGCATGTAGCGCCACCTAGCCCTCTCTCCCAGTCACGGCGGTGTCAGCGGCCTTTCAGCCTCAGTCTGCTCCACTGAGCTGCCGCTACGCAGTGTTGCCAGATCTCGCGAGAGAAACAAGCAACTGGAACTATGAAGACACGCGACCCCCCCCCCCCCCCCGACACCAAAAAAAAAAGAAAGAAAAAGGCACACATACCTATCACCCTAAATCCACAATTTTTTTTTTTTTTTGGTTTGTTTGTTTTGGTTCCAAAAGAGAAATAAAGAAAAACATGTGGAAAACGGAAATGTAGAGTAAATTGTCCATGTAGAACCCCTGGCTTTTATTTACTTAAACCAAAGATAGCCTAGGCTACTCTATAAAACCACCTTTGCTTCAACTGCCGAACTGACCCAGTTTTAATTAGAGACAGGGGTCAGACCCGACTGCTCCTTCTCTTACCTTTGGTCAGTCGGTTCTCATCTTGCTGTGTTTGGGTGGAAATTATGGTCAGGTCGGACCATGGCCTGAGCTTCCCTTTTTTCTTTTTTTGGGGGGGGGCTGGTGCTCGTGCGTCGGGTCTGAGGTTCAACAACCACAGCGATTGTGGGCTTTGAAAGATTTTGTTCTCAAGAACTTGCAGAAAATAGAAATTGAACCGGCCTCTAACTGAGACCAGCTTTAATTTGAGAATTCACGGTAACGTTAATTCTCTTGGTCAGTGGAGGAGAGTGTGGTGAAAGCCAGCAGTCTCGGGGTGCAGGTGGGGGGGGAAAAACCCTCCGCTATCACTGTGGCAACGTGTGTGTACAGGGGAAGGAGAGGGGCGGAGGGAACGGGGGTGACAGATGCAGCGAGAGGATAAACTATCCTGCGTTTAAATAACATATCGAAAATATCTGCAGGACAACTCATGGAGCTGGAAACAAGCATAAATAAGCAACTATACTTTCACAACAAGCCCAAAGAAACCGCAACCCGCGACGACCAATATTTAGAAGCGACTTCACAGAAAAAGAAGCCCAAAGTTGCGTATAATAAGCAGACTTGGCAACACTGCCACTACGGCTGGGAGGAAAAAATTAGATCGCTGTGTTTTGAATTTGACTGCAGTAACCGTTTTTGGCCACATTCTTACATGGCACCTTTAATGCAGCCTGATGTGTTGATTGTAAAACATGTATTTCTTGATGTAAATGTGGTGGTTTGTGTCCGTAGGCTCCAGAGCCCCGAGGCAGCGCTGCTCTTCTGTCCAATACACACAGGAAGCTTCACTTTACATTCACACTAACTAATGCTACTGATACAGCTGTCAGATTTCAGAGACCAACATTTATCTCCTAGAAATAATGTTACCAGCCGGTGGTAAACCTCTAAAAACCTGCGGGTAACTTAATCAGCGATGGTTTTCTCCCCCGGGATGACGACGGAGGTTGGCCGGCCCAGCAGCTCTGCAGACCGGCTGCTGGAGCTTCACTTCTCTGAAAAACATCGGAACAAACTTCTAAACAGCCATCATTTGGATAAACTGGCCGTATATTTGGGATCAAGAAGTTACTTTATCGCATGAAAAAATATTAAAGGGACAACCAGGAGTTTTGTTAAAGTGAAGTGTTTCCACACTACATTTATGAGCCTCCGCACCGTGAAATTCTTTGACCGGTGCAAGACAGACTCATGTTTTCATTCATCAAGAATTAAAGTCAGAGGTTGGAAGACGATCACATACCGTCGTAGTTCCCACCATAAACGGAGATTCATACGGCGGCGTTATTCTCATGACTCGCCACGAAACCGAAAGTAAAGAAACGCTGGTCGGCTCGCCCAGCATTTCCACCACCATTAATGGGCTTTATGCACAGCTCCACAACTTCCTGAAATAAGCCCGCTCCTTTATTTCCTGTCTTACATTATTGGACCAACTGTTGTGAGGTCAGGTGTGTCTGACCTCACAACAGTGACCAGACACACCTGGATTAATTAGTGGGTCCAATAATGTAAGACAGGAAATAAAGGAGCTTATTTCAGGAAGTAGTGGAGCTGTGCATAAAGCCCATTAAAATAACAAAATAACAATAGAGACAAAACGATATATTTATCTAAAATGGAGCCATTAACCACCTGTGTGTGTGTGTGTGTGTGTGTGTGTGTGTGTGTGTACCTGTGTGTGTGTGTGTGTGTGTGTGTGTGTGTGTGTGTGTGTGTACCTGTGTGTGTGTGTGTGTGTGTGTGTGTGTGTGTGTGTGTGTGTGTGTGTGTACCTGTGTGTGTGTGTGTGTGTGTGTGTGTGTGTGTGTGTGTGTGTGTATGTGTGTGTGTCCGTGTGTGTGTGTGTGTGTGTGTGTGTGTGTACCTGTGTGTGTGTGTGTGTGTGTGTGTGTACCTGTGTGTGTGTACCTGTGTGTGTGTACCTGTGTGTGTGTGTGTGTGTGTGTGTGTGTGTACCTGTGTGTGTGTGTGTGTGTGTGTGTACCTGTGTGTGTGTGTGTGTGTGTGTGTGTGTGTACCTGTGTGTGTCTGTGTGTGTGTACCTGTGTGTGTGTGTGTACCTGTGTGTGTGTGTGTGTGTGTGTGTGTACCTGTGTGTGTGTGTGTGTGTGTGTGTGTGTGTGTACCTGTGTGTGTGTGTGTGTGTGTACCTGTGTGTGTGTGTGTGTGTGTGTGTGTGTGTGTGTACCTGTGTGTGTGTGTGTGTGTGTACCTGTGTGTGTGTGTGTGTGTGTGTACCTGTGTGTGTGTGTGTGTGTGTACCTGTGTGTGTGTGTGTGTGTGTACCTGTGTGTGTGTGTGTGTGTGTGTGTGTGTGTGTGTGTGTACCTGTGTGTGTGTGTGTGTGTGTGTGTGTGTGTGTGTGTGTGTACCTGTGTGTGTGTGTGTGTGTGTGTGTGTGTACCTGTGTGTGTGTGTGTGTGTGTGTGTGTGTGTGTACCTGTGTGTGTGTGTGTGTGTGTGTGTGTGTGTGTGTGTGTGTGTGTGT
>NC_140915.1:2908387-2950887 GCF_045865225.1 Trachurus japonicus | reverse complement strand
GAAAAGAGGGAGGAGGAGAAGGAGGAAGAGGAAGAGGAGGAAGGAAAAGAGAGAGGAGGAGGAAGGAGGAAGGAGAAGAGGGAGGAGGAGGAAGAAGAGGAGGAGGAAGAGGAGAAGGAAGGAAAAGAGAGAGGAGGAGGAAGAGGAGGAGGAAGAGGAGAAGGAAGGAAAAGAGGGAGGAGGAGGAAGAGGAGGAAGAAGGAAAAGAGGGAGGAGGAGGAAGAGGAGGAAGAAGGAAAAGAGGGAGGAGGAGGAAGAGGAGGAAGAAGGAAAAGAGGGAGGAGGAGGAAGAAGAGGAGGAAGGAAAAGAGAGAGGAGGAAGAGGAGGAGGAAGGAGAAGAGGGAGAAGGAGGAAGAGGAGGAAGGAAAAGAGGAAGGAGAAGAGGGAGGAGGAGGAAGGAGAAGGAGGAGGAAGGAGGAGGAGGAAGAAGAAAAGAGAGGGGAGGAGGAGAGAGGAGGAGGAAGAAGAAAAGAGAGGGGAGGAGGAGGAAGATGAAGAGGAAGGAAAAGAGGGAGGAGGAGAAAGAAGAGGAGGAAGGAAAA
The DNA here is from genome assembly GCF_045865225.1 of Trachurus japonicus. Lineage (NCBI taxonomy): Eukaryota > Metazoa > Chordata > Actinopteri > Carangiformes > Carangidae > Trachurus > Trachurus japonicus. The sequence goes on along the minus strand of NC_140915.1, from coordinate 2,950,344 downwards.
GAGAGAGGAGGAGGAAGGAGAAGGAGGAAGAGGAGGAGGAGGAAGGAAAAGAGGGATGAGAAGGAGGAAGAGGAGGAGGAAGGAGGAGGAGGAAGAAGAAAAGAGAGGGGAGGAGGAGAGAGGAGGAGGAAGAAGAAAAGAGAGGGGAGGAGGAGGAAGATGAAGAGGAAGGAAAAGAGGGAGGAGGAGAAAGAAGAGGAGGAAGGAGAAGAGGGAGGAGAAGGGGGGAGGAAAAAAGGTAGGAGAAGGAAAAGAGGGAGGAGGAAGAGGGAGGAGGAGGAAGAAGAGGAGGAGAAAAGGGAGAAGGAGGAGGAAGAGGAGGAGGAAGGAAAATAGGGAGGAAGAGGCGGAAGGAGAAGGAAGAAGAGGAGGAAGGAAAAGAGGGAGGAGAAGGAGGAAGAGGAGGAAGGAAAAGAGGGAGGAGAAGGAGAAGGAGAAAGAAGAGGAGGAGGAAGAGGAAGAAGAAAAGAGGAGGAGGAAGAGGAACAGGAGGAGGAGGATGAAGGAAAAGAGGGAGGAGATGAAGGAGGACAAGGAGGAAGAGGAGGAGGAAGAAAAGGAGGAGAAAGAAGAGGAGGAAGAAAAAGAGGGAGGAGGAGGAAGATGAAGAGGAGGAAGAGGAGAAGAAGGAGAAAGAAGAGGAAGAGGAGGAACCGACCTTCTGGTGACTCCAAAGACGATGTCGGGCACGGCCGGGCGGCGTGAAGCCCCTCCCCCCTGCGGCCCGGCGGGGGCGGGGGGGAGGGGTCTGGTCCTGGCCCCGCCCCCTTGGGCCCGGTAGCGACTCAGCTCCTTGGCCGTCACCAGGCCGCTCCGCACGGCGTTCCGGTTCAGAGACAGGAAGTCAGGAGGAGCCGGTCGCCGCGGCGCCGAGCAGCCGCGACTGGACTGGACCGCCCAGCTGGACAGAACTACAGAGAGACAGAGAGATAGAGACTACAGCTCCCAGCATGCACCTGACCAGAGACCGCCCAGCTGGACAGAACTACAGAGAGACAGAGAGAGATAGAGACTACAGCTCCCAGAATGCACCTGACCACAGAGACCGCCCAGCTGGACAGAACTACAGAGAGACAGAGACTACAGCTCCCAGCATGCACCTGACCAGAGACTACAGCTCCCAGCATGCACCAGACCACAGAGACTACAGCTCCCAGCATGCACCTGACCAGAGACTACAGCTCCCAGCATGCACCTGACCACAGAGACTACAGCTCCCAGCATGCTTGACAGCATAGACTGGTTGATAGACATTGGCCGTGATTACTTTACTTATAATCATCACCTCATTTTAATGAGAACAATACGGACGAGGTTTTAGCTTTATGTCACATTTTCACGTCACTATATCACCGTTGTGACTACTCTGATGTTTATGAAGTCTATAAAACGAATTGTTGAACAAAAATTTTAGATTAGCTGGGCTAACCGTTAGCTGTTAGCCGTTAGCAGTGTCAATAAACAATAACTCAATAAACGCTCCATGAAAAAAACATTTTTTCCAGCGGATATCCTAGTTCCAACATGACTGAGCTAACTGGAGTAGTTTCATGTCGTGTCCCACAACGGGAGGGTTTTAACAGCTGACGTCCTGCTGTTAGCTTAACTGCTGCTGTTAGCTGTCAGCAGCAGCTAAGCTAACAACTACGATAACCATGACTAATTACAAAAACGTGCACACAGAAATAGTAATGTTTGTTCAATAATTCGTTTTATAGACTTAACAAACATCAGATTTAGTCTAAACGGTTTTGGCAGCACGGAGCCCCCACATTTGGTACCTACACCGGTGGCTAACGCTACCAGTTAGCCGCTCGCTAGAATGCTACTAAAACTGACTTCCGTTGTGGTGTGACGCAATGGATCATGGGAAAATAAAGTGATGGATACTGCTAGTACGTACTGATTTGGCCAAAATGCAGTATGCAGTATGCAAACAAAAGCTAAATCTGCAGTATGCGAAAAGTTCCCGGATGTCGTACTGATTCGGAAAATATCTTCAGTATCTGACCAGTCTACATTGTGTACTGTATCCCACAATGCAATGCTCCCTGACGTCTAACCGTAACCAAAGACCAAAGTTAAGTATCTTAGCTGAGGACCGTAACTATGTTATATAGTTTAATAGGATTAAATTTAATGCAGCCTGATGTGTTGATTGTAAAACATGTATTTATTGAGGTAAATGTGGTGGTTTGTGTCCGTAGGCTCCAGAGCCCCGAGGCAGCGCTGCTCTTCTGTCCAATACACACAGGAAGCTTCACTTTACATTCAGACTAACTAATGCTACTGATACAGCTGTTAGATTTATATCACTGAGACCAACATTTATCTCCTAGAAATAATTTAACCAGCCGGTGGTAAACCTCTAAAAACCTGCGGGTAAGTTAATTAGCGATGGTTTTCTCCCCCGGGATGACGACGGAGGTTGGCCGCCCGAGCAGCTCTGCAGACCGGCTGCTCAGCACTGATTGGCTGCCGTACTCTATGCATAACTATGACAACTAGTGAAATCATGGAAACGTAATACAACTCCAGTGGTCCGGCAGAGCAAAGCCGGCGTTGTTGTACGGCGCTTGTGGGACTTCCACAACTGGTAAACAGCGGCAGCAGGTCCACTGTCAGCCATGCTGGACCGATACAAACGGGAAGAAAAGAGCGACTCGGAGCGAAGTGGAATTCACTGGAATCTCTGGAATGACGTCGTCAGAGCGATCTGTTGAATTGTTTCAAAGTGATCATAGATATATATACTGACTAGTTCCCAGGCAGCTCTATATGCTCTATGCACAGCTCCACCACTTCCTGAATTTAAGGCAGGTCCTTCATTTCCTGTTTTACATTATTGGACAAACTGATTAATCCAGGTGTGTCTGACCATTGTGACTACTCAGACACACCTGGATTATAATCAGTTTGTCCAATAATGTAAAACAGGAAATGAAAGACCTGCCTAATGGTGCGTTCCAGGCAACCCGTAACTCGTATTTTTCCGACCTGTTCCTATGGTTACCCGTTAGAACGTACAGTCAAACTCGTAACTTCCCACCTGTGAACTCGTACTAGATTGATCTACTCCCAGTTCCCAGTTCGTAACTCGTAACTTGCCTGGAACGCTACAAACTCATAACTGGTGACTTGAAGTCGTGACTTACGGGTTAAAAAGCCTGCCTGGAACGCACCATTAAATTCAGGAAGTGGTGGAGCTGTGCATAGAGCCCATTGAGTGGAATACGTCAACGTGGCGGCCATCTTGGTCAGGGGGAAGCCGTGTCTACTTCCTGCATCAGAGGTCTATCAACCATTAACATCACCACAACTCACTGGATATTCAACCCATTTTCAAGCTGTTTGGTTTTTTATAAATTTCAGACACATATTTATGATACAACAACAACAAAAAGGTGTTTTTGAAAATTTTTTATAATTTTTTTTATGTATTGAAACATACACTTCCATACTCAGACACACACCCACATGCATAAATACAGTGAAATGTGTTGTACAGGGTCTGACGGGTCTGACTGCTGGTCAGGCGTTTATATGTCTATGGTCAGAAACCCCTGACCAAGATGGCCGCCGTGTTGACGTACGCTGAGAAGCAGAAGGCGACATCTAGTCAGTATATACAGTATGTATCTATGCAAAGTGACAGAGCGACACGAGAGACAGCGACAATAATAAAACGCAAATGCCGTTATTTTTCACTGAGCACGCCACTGACTCTGTGTGTGTGTGTGTGTGTGTGTGTGTGTGTGTGTGTGTGTGCGTGTGTGTGTGTGTGTGTGTGTGTGTGTGACAGCAGTGATGGTTGCCTGGAGGCATGTCTCCTTCACACTAACACAACCTGACAGCTGACTGCTGCTCAACCTCACACACACACACACACACACACACACTCAGACTACAGTCAGCTGTGTGTGTGTGTGTGTGTGTGTGTGTGTGTGTGTGTGTGTGTGTGTGTGTGTGTGTGTCAGGTGGGCGGGGCTTACCCTCGGCCACGCCCCCGTCCCTCAGCGAGCTGCTTGTTCCAAAGGTGAAATCTGGATCCACAGCCAACAAACCTCTGGACCTGGACTGACCCAGAGGAGCCTGAGGGGGGGGGGGGCGGGGGGGGGCATCTTCATCATCTTCATCATCTTCATCATCATCATCATCATCATCATCATCATCATCATCATCATCACAGTGTTGAGAGGAGGCTGCTTTTAAATGGATAGATCAACATTTAGTCAAATTAGCCCATCACCATAATCCCTATAGTCATAGCAGTAGGTTCGTTACCTTTAATTGTCGGTGCAAGCTATTTTTAGAACAGCGGAGCAGAGCCGTGAGCTGCTCAGAGCTACGCTACCGAGGCTCATTATGGGATTTCTTGGTTTCCCTCATCATCAAACTCATCAAATACACAATCCAACAACTCCACAACGCTCTGGTGGACAAGTTGTGAGCTGCACATTCACCACGCTATGAGATAATAACACAACGTTACCACACAGAGTTGTTTTAGAGGGAAATTCATGTAAAACCACTGATGCACGTTGCCTTCAGGGACAGTTTTTCATCATCAGTCTCTGTATTTCCCTCTACAACAACTCTGTGTGGTAACGTTGTGTTATTATCTCATAGCGTGGTGAATGTGCAGCTCACAACTTGTCCACCAGAGCGTTGTGGAGTTGTTGGATTGTGTATTTGATGAGTTTGATGAGGGAAACCAAGAAATCCCATAATGAGCCTCCGTAGCGTAGCTCTGAGCAGCTCACGGCTCTGCTCCGCCGTTCTAAAAACAGCTTGCACCGACAATTAAAGGTAACGAACCTACTGCTATGACTATAGGGATTATGGCAATGGGCCAGTTTGACTAAATGTTGAACTATCCCTTTAAATATGAAGCTTTATCCATTTAAACTAAATAAACTAGAGCAACAACAACTGTTGTTTTACATTTCATATATTTCACTGATCGTAATTAAAGAATGTTGAGTGTGTTTTATTGAAAGTGACAACAGGAAGCTGCTTCACAATAAAAGCTCAGCAGAGCTCTTCTTTTATTTTGAAAAGCGGACGAGACAGAAACTTAACGGTGAGACAATGTTGTTGTTTGTTTGTGTGTTTGTTTGTTTACCTTGATGAGCAGCGGATTGGTCGTCATGGAGTCTCTGACCACGCCCAGCCTGGGTGACGACATGTTTCCGGTCTGACCGATGAAGATGATGATGATGATGATGAAGGCTGATGATGAAGAGCAGAGGTAGATACAGATGTCAGCAGCTGTAATGATGACGTCACACCTGGACCCCCAGGTGCCACTCAGACTAGTGATGTTCGATACCACAAATTTCCTTTCTGATCCGATACTGAGTATAATTCAGGCTGGTGTCGGTGATACCGATCCGATACCGATACTTTGTGCAAATACACCTAATGTGCCTGGTGAATCTAATAAAATAAAATAAAAAGTTCTGTATTTCAAGTCATAGCTTCCTAAAGATGCAAGACTACAGAGTAACGTATTTATTTTAAACTCTGAACTATATTGAGGTAGTGGTCTCGTTTAGAATATAGCTGATAGTGTTTCAAACACTAAAAAAAGAACATAAGTAAAATAATAAAACCATGAATTAAATAAGAAAATGATAAACAAACATATCTTTTTTTTAATTCATGCATTTGGGTCATTATCAAAATACGGTGAAAAACATGTCCCTGCACATTCCAGACACACAAATTCTTGAAAATTTAAAAAAATCATCCACATTAAACCAAAATTATGTCATTTAAAACCATTTTAAATGATGATGATAATTTCAGTTTATATATTTACTGTTTTATTTTATTTTTTTCAGTTTTAATTTCCTTTGTACCTAAAAAAAACACTTGTCCCACTGCCATGGTTCAACACTATTGGACAGTGTAAAAATATTTCCTCTTTTTTCTTTAAAAAAGAAAAAGTGGTCAATAATGGGCAAACACTGGGCTTAATATATGAATAAAATTAAATCTAAATTGGCTATTTAATAATAAAAATATTTTTAAAAGAATATCTGTCCTTCGATTTGGTGTCATTGGTGTTACTGGTATCACAGACCTTTATTTTGAAAGGTTAAGAATATGTAAGAGAACTCCCAAGGTCAGAAAGAAGAAGAAGAAAAAGAGCCATTTAAGACAATACATTGTGAGTGTCTCTTTCATGAGTAAAAAGTAAGATATTTCACATTAAAATGTCATTTTTCAATGTGGTTCTTTTTTGTGTCATTGGTGTTACTTTGATTTGCGCTATAATTAAATATTTTTATGGAAAAAAAAACAGTTTAATAAGTATAATTTATAGATTTTAAGGTGCTGACTCATGCTGGCTTTGAGCTAGCTTGGACACTATTTTGTATAATTAGCCTTTTATAGATATTTGTCATTGGTGTTACCATGTGGTTCTTTTTACAGTCTATGGGTAACACCAATGACAGAAAACTGACAGAAAAATATTATAGTTGTCCATTATAGTTGGTAACATTGTCAACATGCTAATAAATAGTTCCCACTAAATTAAATTTGTGAAAACTGAATTAAAATTTTCAACTTTTTTGACTCGGAAAATCACCGTATTTTGATAATGACCCATTTATAATATTATTCATAATTTTCCCACAGATATTACAGACTTCATCTTCACTGTTTGTGGCGCTGAAATAGCTCCACACCTGACTCCTTTCCACTGAGCAGCATGCCGCTGTGCTTACACGTTACGCACTTAGGCGGAAGAAAAAGTAGTTCCTACCAACCAACCGCGTCATTTAGACCAGATGTGAATAGTTTAGTAACTTTCCATGTTAATGATTAGATATACATAACCACAAATGACTGAAGTATCAAAAGTATCGATCTGTACATCACCTGCTCAGACTCACCTGTGTTTAGTCCGTCGTGTCCTCCGGTCGGTCGAGCTGCTCCGTTACTATGGCGACATGACTCCAAACCTAACCACCGGAAGTGTAAAGATTTCAAATTAAAAGTTGTAAGTGGAGTGAAGTGAAGCCGCTTCCTCAGACCAGACGCGTCTTTTACTCTGAAAGCGACGGTTTCCGGTTTGAATGACGCGTTTCCTTGGTAACGTGAAAACAAATCAAACTGACGTGACTTTTTTCCCCCCTTTTTTTTCGAACTTTGTTTCACATTATAAAACAATAATCTTCCACAGAGTTTACAGATACTCACAGTCTTAATCGCTTTCTGGTTGTTTGAACATTTATGGATAGGAGAGGCCTAAGGTTGTTTTTTTTAAAGGGACAACGAGGAGTTTCTAATCGGTTATAAAAAAGTCTCACGTTAATGTGGATGAATCTCCGCTACCCACACTTGTTAATGGGCCCATTTTCGATAAATATATTGTTCTGTCTCTATGGTTATTTTGTTATTATTAGTGGTGCTGGAAATGCTGGTCGAGCCGACCAGCGTTTCTTTACTTTCAGTTTCGCAATGAGTCATGAGAATAACGTAGCTGAATCGGCGTTTATGGTCAGAACTACGACGGTATGTGATCCTCTTTGAACCTCTGACTTTAATTCTTGATGAATGAAAGAGTCTGTCTTGCGCCGGTCAAAAGAATTTTACGGTGCGGAGGCTCATAAATGTAGTGTGGAAACGCTTCGCTTTTCCAAAACTCCTCGTTGTCCCTTTAATAATGAATTTGCATTTGTGAATATGACATTTTTGCCATTAAAGGTTGAATATGTAGAATATTTATTAAAAGCTATATTTTTTTCAAAAATAATACATCCACGGGGCCTTTAGAGCATAGACTGTAGTCAGAACGGCCGTAGCACCGTGACGTCACCCATTGGTTTGGGGAGTCTGTTTTGTGCCGCTACTACGGGGGTTTGAACCGCGCCATGTTGGATTCTACTTGCCATATTTGGAGAGGTGCGGCCGTTAACCGGCTGAGAACCCGCCCACTGGCCTCGAAGCAGCGGTCTCCGGACCTGTCACTCAACGTTCCCGCGCCCTAATTGGCCAGAATTTTAAACCTAATAACAGTAAAACGGTAGAGTTTAAACCCCCCCCCCCCCCCCTCAGAGTGTGTGCGGGGGTAGAAACTATCGGTTGAGACGAAAAAATAAAATGTACCAGGCTGTAAATATGTTTTTTTAAGCTGTAAAGTGGGTGATTTTAACATGGGGGTCTATGGAGAGTTGCTCCCTTCTGACACCAGCCCCCAGAGGAAGAAGAGGGGATTGCAGTTTGTTGAACGCGGAAGTGACTTCACTTCTCAGACCCACAACTGCCCCCTTGTGTCGGAAGTCGGAAATTTCCGAGTTGGGAATTTTATTTATTTTTTTATTTTTTTATTGAAGAATTGTTAGTTGGGATGTACATTGTGAAATGAGTGATGAGGGGGTTACAAATAAAATTGGAATAATGTCAACAGGTTCAGTTACATAGTATCATGACAGGCAGGAGAAGACAAAGGATGTTAGGCAAACAGAGGTCTATTCAAAAACGTGGAAACAGAGAGAATGGTGCTATGGTCTTTATGGCTTTCTTATTTTCAGATTGACTAATTAGGTTGATGTATTGTTTGATTTTGTTTTTGAAACGGTGAGTGCAAAGTAGCCTATTTGATTTGTAAATTTGCAGTTGTGAATATGAGCTTTGGCTAAAAGTAATATAAAATTGATTATATAATATTGGTTTAATTGGGAAGCCGAGACTGAAAAGAAACCAAACAATACATTTTGATAGTCCAATACAAAGCAAAGTTTTTGTCGAAATGTTGACGGAATTCCGACCTCCGAGTCGTCTTGAACGCAGCATGATGATGACTCCTCCTCCGGTCCCGGAAGTGTGGTCTTAGTGCTCCGTCTCTACTTCCTGCTGCAGCTCGTCACCACTTCTTTTTACAGTCTATGGTCTCCACCGTCTCCACCGTCCGTGCAGCAGCAGCGGGGGTCAGCCTCATGTCTCCCCGGCTTCCTGCGCCTCTTCCCGGCTGCGCCTCGACCCAGTGACCCGCTGACCGTCCGACTGGAGCGTCAGGATGAAGCTCAGGATGAAGCCGTGGACGTGGACGTGGTTGTGGGTCCTCCAGGTCCTCCCGGTCCTCCTGCTCCTCCCGGTCCTCCGCGGGGCTCAGGCCGCCTCGTCTCGCCTGTACTCGGACTCGGACCCTCTGGTGATCCTGAGCAGCAGCAGCCTGCAGCCGGCCGTCACCAACTCCTCCTCGGCCTGGCTGGTCCAGTTCTACTCGTCCTGGTGCGGACACTGCATCCAGTACTCCAGCACCTGGAGGAGCCTGGCGCACGACGTGCACGGTCAGTCCACATGGATGGATGGATGGATGGATGGATGGATAGATAGATAGATAGATAGATAGATAGATAGATAGATAGATAGATAGATAGATAGATAGATAGATAGATAGATAGATAGATAAGACGTGCACGGTCAGTCCACATAGCTGCACACCTAACAGCTCCAATCAATCAGTCAATATCAATCAATATCCTTTATTTAACCTCATTGAGATTTAAAACCTCTTCTTCAAAAGGGTTTTCATGGAGTTTTTCCTCAGTCGATGTGAGGGTCTAAGGACAGAGGATGTTGTTATGATGGGATGTAAAGCTCTTTGAGACAAACTGGTGGTAAAAACGGGCTATACAAATAAAATTACCTTGCTTTGCCTTTTCCAAGAGTGACCTGAACAGCCCAGATGGCAGCACACACACACACACACACACACACACACACACACACACACACACACACAAACAGCAGTTACACATCACACAAGACTCAGATAAAATACAATCACACATTTCAGGAAAACATGATGAAACAACGCAGTCACACACAGTCCTGAGCTCAGTTCTCTGTCTTTATAACTGACTTGAATTCACCCAGAGTCTTTTTGCCCAGTTCAGTTCTCACTCGGGTCCCACATCTGTATAATGTCCAGAGAACACAGACCACATTGGCTGAGGTTTCTACACGTGTGTAAACACAAATATGTCGGCAAAAGTCCAAGGACAGATTTATAAATAAAAGTCAGACAATGAGAGAGTCTACGGACACAGAGATGGATGATGTGTGACGGCATAAGGAACAGTGATATATACGATAGCTGCAACCAGTGATACAACACACAGCACAGTGTTAGCCTACACAGTATCCAGTTTCTTTAAAAACTGATCCGGATCGTTCATAAAAACCAGGTCACCCTGGTCCAACAAGGGTCAACAAGTGTTTTCTGACTTGTAATGAAAAACTTGATTTATTCCTAGAAAAGAAGGTCCAGGTCTGGGTCTGGGTCTGGGTCTGGGTCTCTGCTCTAATCCAGCTGGAGGCGACATATGGACGTGTGATCCAGTTCAGTCCAGTTGTGACTCTGTTGTTCTGTCCTGAAGGGAACTCATTAGCAGCAGATAAGAAAACAAAACAAGTGACAAATAAAGACGATCAAGTTGAAGTCAATAATAAAATGAAATCCATCTGGGTCAGAGGGTTAGATCAGAGGAACCAGATCAATACCAGAGAGATAAAACCAGCTCAGTAGAAGATAAAGGCTTAGTTCACATTAAAGGACTAAAGTTTACAGAGTCACTTTACAATTTACCTCCAAACTCAGTTAGTTCCACATACAGGAGCATCAATACACCAGAATATGATGTTATGAAACTAATACATTATTATATAGATCCATTACACACAGGATGAAACATTTCATGTCTTTAGTTATTTAATTTCTTTTCATTATTATGGTTATGGCTTAGGCTACATTTAATACAAATGTATTTTATTTTTAATTACATTAATTATTATTATTATATAATATATTATTATTACAAAAGACCAATTTAAAAAACTCAGTAGTTGGTTGTTGGTGTTTGACTTGAGCTAGTGGAGATGGACGTCTCCATGGTGATGTAGTTTATTGAGCTGAACCGCTGGTTTGGACCAGAACCTCAACAATCACATGTTTAGTTTTTGCTACATCACTGAGAAGAGTCTGTAGCAGGAAAAGTATGGAAAATGGAAACTATATGTATCATAATACTTATCTGGGTTTGGTCTTATGTGAAGTTATTTGGGTTAGTTAGTTTGTATGTGCTGTTAGCTACAATCTCCTGGAAATTATTTGGTGACATAATGGCATACACATTCAGAATAATAAAAACAAACGATTAATTGCATAATTGATTTACATGTTACACATCTAATTACTCAAATGTCACCAATTATTAGAATTTGTTTTTACTGAGAAGTCTGGAAAAAGTATTTTGAAGAATTTTGAAATTTCAGATGTGTAGCAACCCTGTAAACAGCTGTTACTTAACTTTATTGGTTTATTTGGGTGGGACAGTGACATTAATGAACATATAAAAACATGTCAATGTGCCGGTTTGTAGCAGCTATAGTGCTGGTTTCATCCATAACAACATCCTACAGTGTCAGAACAACAAAGTAGAGGCTAATAAAAGACGTAATAATGCAACAACAACAACAAAAACGACTTTAACGAGGTAAAACATTGACATTGTAACAACTCTTCCATTGGTAGAGGGACCAGAAGAGTTTTTTTTTTTTTTTTTTCAATGAGCTTTATTGAAAATATTGTACATACAAACGGATGTACAGAGAACAAGGTTGTGCATACAATCAATCATGAAACATCAGACAGGTGCTCCAATATGTATCAATAAACATAAATAATAAATAAATCAAAATAAAATCAGGTTATTTTAAGCAGTGTTAGAAAACATAAAATCATGGAAAATATAATATATAAATTAACATAATATGACGGAAGAAACAAAAAGGAAAAAAAGGGTAATATAATGTGTAAGCTTTATTCTACTTCTTTATTCTTTGAAAAATCTCTCATAAATATCTATGGATGTGATGTTTGTTTAGTGTCAGTTAGTGTAAGGGATTTCATGTACTCTGAGAGATAACGTGCAGCAGTGCATCATGGGTAGCGGTGCCCCGTTAGACCACGTCGACAGCCAGCTGTGGGCTTCTCACACGGAAACATGAGCTCATGTTGCCAGGCAACAGGCAGACAGGTGACGGTCACTCAGGTGGCTGAGTCACACCTGAGACAGAAACACACACACACACACACACACACACACACACACACACACACACACACACACACACACACATTAACACACACACACATACACACAGGTCTCATTCATGAAACGTGAGTAAATCTGTGTGTAGATTTGCACATAAAAGCTCACTCTACTAAAACTCTACTCCGGATTCATGAACGGTGCGGGAAACTCAGATTTGATCGTAAACACGTGTGTAACTTCATGAATGCCAACCCATCGTAAACTAACAACACGCCCCCGGTGATCAGCAATTAGCATAGATCTCCATACATGAATAGCCATATAAGGAGATCCTGACCACCATATTAGGAGGTAGGTGCATCCTGCTCACCTGCGGCCATGACGCAAACGAGGAAAGAGGGAGAGAGAGAAAAAAAAGAGAGATCACGGATCGAAGTCATTTTGGGCGAAGTGGAGTCCAGAACAAATATTTAACTCTCTTCTGTTAGTAGTGGTGTGACTGGGACAGGTCAAAGGCTGGAGGGAAGAAACAGATGTGGTGAATTAAGTAGGCCTATCCTTGGTTGATTAAAGAACCGTTTAAGAAGTAAAGCCAGAATAGTTCGATATGAAACATAAAAATAAAAAAAAATACACACAACTCCAGAGCTACAGCAGCGACGGGAGGAGGAGGCTCTTCACAGCCTCAGCTGTAGAGGAGCATGGTTGTATCAACACATGAAGTTATATGGGCAGGTTATATTGTTACAGAAGCACCAGCCGTCTGTCACAGCTCCATCCAAACCGGTGCCGACTGCGCTGCTGCGCAGGGTGAAGTGTGCGTCCACCGAGCGTGTAGCAACACATAAAAGTTTTTTCCGGTTTTATATCAGATTATTATCATCATTAGATGGAGCCTTGACGTGTTTGTGCGTGTCCGATCCCTAAAACGTCTCTCTCTCCAAATATTTCTAATTGTTTGTCATGTTTAAATTACGTGTTTCAAAGGCGTCGGCGTATTTTGAACATGAGAGAGAGGAATACGGATTAAAATTGTAATTTTCAACAGTGACAAGCAGTTTTTATTTGCATTCCTACATTTACACAAGCGCTACACACAGTCCGGAGCAGGTGTAGATTTTGTGAGTAGCTACCAAAAAATCAGCACTACTAAAAGATTGATGAATGCGGAAATCCACGTAAATTTGCGCTGCTCAGGGTTTACACACAAATCCGTGCTGCTCACGTTTCATGAATGAGACCCACTGAGAGCAGCTGGTGGGAACCGGTCCCCATCTGTCGCCGGGGAACAACTCAACCAGCTGCCACACACACACACACACACACACTAACACAGTAACACACACACACACACTAACACACACACACACACACACACACACTAACACAGTAACACACGCACACAATAACACACACACACACACTCTCCCATTCTGTGACCTGTTGTCTGACACAAAGACCTGACGACCTCTGACCCCCGAGACAGACAGCTGGAGACACACACACACACACACACACACACACACACATTCACATGTTAATCAGAGTCTTTGTCAGACGATGAGCCGTCTAACACGTTAAAGGGACAGTTCAACATTTAGTCAAACCGGCCCATTGCCATAATAATCCCTATAGTCACAGCAGTAGGTTTGTTACCTTTGTTACTTTTTAAGTCCATGTAGGCTAATGTACGTTCAAATTAGAGACAATAGTGTGATTATTTGGAAATATTGTAGAGAAATTTCTGGAAAAAAGTGGTAAGATTTCTTAAAAAAAAAAAAGTTGAAAGTTTTCTAGAAAAAAAGTGGAAAAATGTCTCCAAAAAAAGTTTTTTAAAATGGTAAAAATTTCAAGAAAAAGTTGAGGAGACAGAGTTGTTTTAGAGGCAAATGCAGCTGGAACTACTTTCCAGACACGGCTGCTGGGCGGAGGGATTTCACTAGAGAAAGTAGTTCAGAGGATTTGCCTCATGTGTACGTTATTATTTCCTAGCGAGGTGGTGAATGAACCTATAGGGCCAAGATGTTGAACTGTCCCTTTAACAGTGTGTGTGATGTGATTATCAATGATCAATGATCAGATTGATCCATTGATCCTGTCCTGCAGCTTCAGCCTGTCAACAAGCAGCTCTGTGATTGGTCGGACAGGAAACTGGTTTTCTGACTCTGTGATTGATTGATTGATTGATTGATTGATTGATTGATGATCATTAAATATTATCTATAGATGGTTTGTTGGTAGTGGTGTGTGTGTGGTAACCATGGTAACTGCCTCTCAGACTGGCAGCAGGTGATGATCAGTGTGTGGTAACCATGGTAACTGTCTCTCTCTCAGACTGGCAGCAGGTGATCAGTGTGGCCGTGCTGGACTGCGCTCAGGAGGAAAACTTTGACGTGTGTAAAGAGTTCAGCATCAGGTTCTACCCAACGTTCAAGGTAGGTGACCTCTGACCTCTGACCTTCCTCCTCCTCTTCCTCCTCCTCCTCCTCTTCCTCTCCTCCTCCTCCTCTTCCTCTCCTCCTCCTCCTCCTCCTCCTCCTCTTCTCCTCTCCTCCTCTCTCCTCTTCCACCGGAAGAGCAAAACCGGCTTACGTTTTTGACGTTCGGAAAAAGGTGGATATACACATAGATGGCGCCTTCTGCTTCTCAGCGTACGTCAACACGGCGGCCATCTTGGTCAGGGGTTTCTGACCATAGACATATAAACGTCTGACCAGCAGTCAGACCAGTCAGACCCTGTACAACACATTTTATAAAAAAAAAAAAAATCTATATGTTGTATCACAAATATGTGTCTGACATTTCTAATAAACCAAACAGCTTGAGAACCGGATGAATATTCAGTGAGTTGTGGTGATGTTAATGGTTGATAGACCTCTAACAGGAAGTAGACACGGCTTCCCCCTCACCAAGATGGCTGCCGTGTTGACTCATCGTTCCAATGGACAGCAGCGTCAGAGGAGGCTGTCACTACCCGATTTGTGACAATACTGGTCTGCGCATGCGCAGACCGGCCGCCATCTTGGACAGCTGCCTACGGCAACTCCACTTGGACAAACTTCATTTGGGCACTGCCCGATTTGCGTACATGCTTAAAGTTCTGTGAATTTAAAATACGGTACTGTGAAAATGATTAAAAAATAAAATAAAATAAAATAAAAACCGCGGAGGTCCGTCATAAGACAGCCGCGGCAGACTCGTTTATTCAGTGAGTGTTGTGGTAGTTGTGATTGTTTGTGGTTGTCATGGTGATGAGGCCTGCGAGAAAAGAGGACAGTAAACATTAAAAGTCGCCTGTGTTCCTGTTTTCTGAGCATCAAGATCCAGACCACCACAACCAACCCTCAATTTACATTACTAATAAAGTATTAAAAAAAAATAAATAAAAAGATAAACCGTCTCTGGCGACGCACACAGGGCAGTGGTCCTAAGTCAGGGGTTCAATCCGGCCCTCAGGATGAATTTGCCAAGTGTGAAAATTACATAGAAGACATACTGTAAGAGGCATAATATTGTTGAAATTGCACATTTAATCAAGAAATGTCAAGTTAGTTCGTAAAAGAATAGTTCATTAACTGTAAACATCTTAATAATGCACTAAAACAAAGGGAACAATTCAATGTTCTTTTTATTTATATGGTATCATGATATTATTTTACTGGTCTGGCCCACTGCGCTGTTTGTGGCCCCTGAACTAAAATGAGTTTGACACCCCTGTCCTAAGTCAATTCAACTAAGTTTGTCCAAGTGGAGTTGCCGTACGTGGCTGTCACAGATCGGGTAGTGACAGAGGCTTCTATGTGTAATATATCTCTGCTCCTGCTCCTGTACTAACCTGTCTCATCTTGTTGTTTCAGTATTTCAAGGCTCACAGTGCGGTGACGGACAGAGGGACGACTTACAGAGGTGACTAACACACACACACACACACTCACTTGTTACACACTTGCTGCTGTGTGTGTGTGTGTGTGTGTGGTTGTCATGGTGACGGTGTGTGTGTGTGTGTGTGTGTGTGTGTGCAGGTGCAGACAGAGAGGTCCAGTCGGTGCGACAGCTGATGGTCAACATCCTGCAGAACCACACCAGACTGGACCGGCCCGACCGCTGCCCGCCGCTGGAGCCCTACAGGTAACCACGACGACCTGAGCCTGTGATGATGTCACGGTGGTGTCACGGTGATGATGTCATGACCTCTCTGTGTGTGTGTGTGTGTGTGTGTAGCTCGGCGGAGCTGCTGCCTCTGCTGGGTCAGAGGTCGGACCACTTCACGGCCGTCATCGTGGAGGAGCCGGACTCGTACGTGGGCCGAGAGGTCAGTGAACGCATCCGCAGTTCTAGGACCGCAGTTTTAGGACCGCAGTTCTAGGACCGCAGTTCTAGGGCCGCAGTTCTAGGACCGCAGTTTTAGGACCGCAGTTTCAGGACCGCAATTCTAGGACCGCAGTTTCAGGACCGCAGTTTTAGGACCGCAGTTTCAGGACCGCAGTTCTAGGACCGCAGTTTTAGGACCGCAGTTCTAGGACCGCAGTTCTAGGACCGCAGTTCTAGGACCGCAGTTCTAGGACCGCAGTTTTAGGACCGCAGTTCTAGGACCGCAGTTCTAGGACCGCAGTTCTAGGACCGCAGTTTTAGGACCGCAGTTTCAGGACCGCAATTCTAGGACCGCAGTTTCAGGACCGCAGTTTTAGGACCGCAGTTTCAGGACCGCAGTTCTAGGACCGCAGTTTCAGGACTGCAGTTCTAGGACCGCAGTATCAGGACCGCAGTTTCAGGACCGCAGTTTCAGGACCGCAGTTCTAGGACTGCAGTTTCAGGACTGCAGTTTCAGGACCGCAGTTTTAGGACCGCAGTTCTAGGACCGCAGTTTTAGGACCGCAGTTTTAGGACCGCAGTTCTAGGACCACAGTTTTAGGACCGCAGTTCTAGGACCGCAGTTTTAGGACCGCAGTTTTAGGACCGCAGTTTTAGGACCGCAGTTCTAGGACCGCAGTTTCAGGACCGCAGTTCTAGGACCGCAGTTTCAGGACCGCAGTTTTAGGACCGCAGTTTCAGGACCGCAGTTATAGGACCGCAGTTTCAGGACCGCAGTTCTAGGACCGCAGTTTCAGGACCGCAGTTTCAGGACCGCAATTCAAGGACCGCAGTTTCAGGACCGCAGTTTTAGGACCGCAGTTTCAGGACCGCAGTTCTAGGACCGCAGTTCTAGGACCGCAGTTTCAGGACCGCAGTTTCAGGACCGCAGTTCTAGGACCGCAGTTTCAGGACCGCAGTTTCAGGACCGCAGTTTCAGGACCGCAGTTCTAGGACCGCAGTTTCAGGACCGCAGTTTTAGGACCGCAGTTTCAGGACCGCAGTTTCAGGACCGCAGTTTTAGGACCGCAGTTTTAGGACCGCAGTTTTAAGACCGCAGTTCTAGGACCGCAGTTTCAGGACCGCAGTTTCAGGACCGCAGTTTTAGGACCGCAGTTCTAGGACCGCAGTTTCAGGACCGCAGTTTCAGGACCGCAGTTTCAGGACCGCAGTTTTAGGACCGCAGTTTTAGGGCCGCAGTTCTAGGGCCGCAGTTCTAGGACCGCAGTTTCAGGACCGCAGTTTCAGGACCGCAGTTCTAGGACCGCAGTTCTAGGACCGCGGTTTCAGGACCGCAGTTCTAGGACCGCAGTTTCGGGACCGCAGTTCTAGGGCCGCAGTTCTAGGGCCGCAGTTCTAGGACCGCAGTTTCAGGACCGAAGTTCTGGGACCGCAGTTCTGGGACCGCAGTTTCAGGACCACAGTTCCAGGACCGCAGTTTTAGGACCGCAGTTTCAGGACCGAAGTTCTAGGGCCGCAGTTCTGGGACCGCAGTTCTGGGACCGCAGTTCTGGGACCGCAGTTTCAGGACCACAGTTCTAGGACCGCAGTTTCAGGACCGCAGTTTCGGGACCGCAGTTCTAGGACCGCAGTTTCAGGACCGCAGTTTCAGGACCGCAGTTTCAGGACCATTCAATTTCATTTCATTTGTCATGTATTAGTTTATACTCTGCGTATTCATGAACATCCAAATTGTAAATTCACCAGATTTAGCTCTAAAGCTCATTTCCATCCGTAGTCCCGCCGTTCACACAACAACAACAATTAGCCTATACAAGGACGAAAAGAAGAACAACGTACAGCATGGTACAAATACCTTATCACAAAACCACAATATATACAATAATATACCGTAGCTTCAGTAGGACAGAGCAAGGAGTAGGAGTAAAATGAGTGCGTGTAATCGACAAAGGTGTCGTAGAGCGCTGTTAAGATTCATTAAAGTGCATCTGTGTGTGTGTGTGTGTGTGTGTGTGTGTCTCTGTGTGTGTCTCTGTGTGTGTGTGTGTGTGTGTGTGTGTGTGTGTGTGTGTGTGTGTGTGTGTGTGTGTGTGTGTGTAGGTGATCCTAGACCTGCTGCAGTTCTCCGGTCTGCAGGTGAAACGCGCTCTGAGCTCTGACGTGGCTCTGCTGGACGCCATGAAGATCACCACCTTCCCCTCCGTCTACCTGCTGCACCCCAACGGGACTCACACACACCTGCACGTGTGAGTTAAAACACACACACACACACACACACACACACCTGTCCACCTGCATGTGTGAGTCAATCACAGATTTAAATGTATTTTTTTGTATTTTTCTTGAATCCTGACGACACAGAATCAGTTTGAGAGGAAACAGAGCTTTGATGTCGTCTGACAGACTCAACCCACCCTTCCTCCTCTTCCTCTTCCTCTTCTTGTTTGTTTGTTTGTTTGTTTGTTTATTTCGCATATCAAAAAGTAAAAAAAGGTACAACATATAGAATCCAAGACAATGTGAAGGAGAAATGTTGAAACCCCTCCAGAGGCTTGTAGGGCGGCGTTCTACGACTACAGATCTAAGCTACTGTGCAGACATCTGTGAAGTACAAAAACCGTTTATACATAACAAATACAAACATGGTTTAACATGATTTAACATTGTACAATACAAAAGCTTGATAAACATATGATAAAAAAAATATAAAGTAATCCCAGTTTAGATCCAGACCATGTGGGAAGTACTGACTGGTTAGCAGGAGGGACTTTAAAGTGTAAAAGTAAAAAAGAGTACAGGTAGCCTAATAAACTCTATATTCTAGACCAGGATGAAGTAACAGAACTGTGACTGGGAGCAACAGAAACATGGAGGTCTGAGGCAGCAGCAGCAGCTCCGTGTGAAACTGATCATAGTTGTATGAAACATATTCTGAAAACTCTTCTTCTTCTTCTCCTCCTCCTCCAGAGAGAAGCGTCTGCGTTTCTTCTTCTCCTCCTCCCTGAGGACGCTGCCTGGCGTCCAGCGGAGGACCACGTCCCTCAGTTCCTCTGGGGGCCCGGGGGGGGCGCTGCAGGACCAGGACCAGAACCAGGACCAGAACCAGCACAGCACCGAGCCCTGGAGGGACTTCAACAGGTCAGAGCCTCAGCTCGGTCCGGTCTGATCCGGTCTGGACTAGTTTAGTCAGTGAACTGTGTGTACTGTTTGAATGAATGAATGAATTTATATTTATTTACGTGTCGTGCACCAGCCTATCAGGGCTTAGTTACAAGACACATTTCATATTTAGACACCAAACTAAATAATCAGAGCTCAGACAAAACCAAACAAAACCAAAAACCACGTGGAGTTCACATCAATAATTCACTTTTTCTTTTTGACCAGGCACTTTTTATGAAAGTAGCTCTAGTAAAGACTTCTTTTCTGAAGAACCATTCCAACTTTACCTCATCATCATCATCATCATCAACCCAAAACAACTCCGGTTTCACATTTCGCATTTTCTGAACCAAAAACTTCCTGTTCTGGCTTCGTCATATAACGGACAATGAAACACAAGATGCAGTTCATCCTCCATTACATTTAGATTACATGATGTGCAGAGTCTTTCATCCTCAGGTAGTTAAAGCTGATAACAGCGGCACGGCCGTTTCGGCTAATGCTGTGTTCAAGGCAGGCTTTTGAAACCGTAAGTTACAGCTTCAAGTCACAACTACGACTTGGTAGCGTTCCAGGTAACCCGTAGCTCGTGTTTTTACCGTCCTGTTGTCTGTGAAAGTTCCCTATAACGGCCACTCGTAACTTCCGACCCGTGAACTCGTACCAGATCGAAATGGTATGACTTCACAGGAAGGAAAAACACAAAGTACGAGTTTCCTTGAACGCACCATGAGTTAGCAGCCCCCGCCCTCGTCAGGCATCAATTGGTCCTCGTGCTACGTCACCACATTCACGCGCATCCCTTGGCTGCACACACAGCCCTTCATGCCGTTCTCTCCCCTCATTGGATAACACTTGTATCCCACAAGGAAAATTTTCTCCTCGGGTTACAGCAGAGCAGAGTGACGGAGAGACTCGTGTTTAGGCTGAAATACTTCATGTAAGTGATTGCTGACGGAAAATAGGACTATTTAGGACTTATATTAACAAAAACATTCCACTGATATCTGCTTTAAAGCTGAGTTAAACCTTCCTACTTCTACTGCCAGAGGGAGAATCAGCCCTCAACTGGCCACATTAAGATCTGTTGGTCTACTGTATATCCAACTCTTGTCTCTCCAGTGGTAATAACGCTGTCTCTCAGGTCTCATCTACACTCTTTCTTGGAGTTCTAATTGATGAAACCTTAAGCTGGAAGACTCACATTCAGTCTGTCTGTAGTAAAATATCCAGATCTGTTGGTGTCATTGGCCAGATTAAAGGTTTGGTTCACCAGAAGTGCCTATTAACCCTTTATTATAGCTTAATGTATCCTTACCTCACATATTGTAATGTCATTTGGGGAGCTACCTATCCCACTCATTTACACATGCTTTATAATTATATTCTACAAGAAAAGTTCTGTAGAACTGCTACCAATAGGAACCACTTTTAACCCTCTGCTCCTCTCTTCAAACAGCTCAACATCTTACCAGTCTTTAATATTATAAACATATATCAAACTTGTACTTTCATTTATAAAATTGTTTCTATTCCTGTATCATTCTCCAGACCTTGTAAAGATTTTTTTCTGACTAATAGTGATGTTCATAAATATAATACTAGACCTTTAATCTCACCTGCACATCTGGTTTTCTGTTTTTATGCTGTTTTTCTTTCTTGTTAAATTGTGCAAATAAATTAAATCTAAAATAAAATCTAAATAAATGTGTGTGTCTGCAGGGCGAAGGTGTACTCGGCTGACCTGGAGTCAGCCCTCCACTACCTGCTGAGGGTGGAGCTGGCTACCCACAATGCACTGGAGGGGGAGGAGCTGAAGATCTTCAAGGACTTCGTCACGTTGGTGGCAAAGGTAGAGATGGAGGGTCGGTCTGTTGCTATGATACGGCAGCGTGTCGGCCATATTGGATGTGGCCATAGACAGTTGCCCAGGGTTTCTGGGAGATCTCAGTCCTGTTTAATAATGTTTAATGCCCCCCCCCCCCTCCTCTCTGTAGCAAACAGCTTTCTTTTTTTTTTTTTTTTTTATTAATGTTTTTATTCATTTGACAGGTAAAAGTACATACAATGAAAAATAAGGATTTTTTCTTTTTTTCCAAAAACAACAACCACTTATTCCCTCCCTTTCCCAGCCCTCCCCAATCCTACAAAATTTTGTCACAGATCAGTAATAACACACATCCTTCCTTCTTACAGTAAACAGACATGCAAATATAAAAGTACCTAGACAATTAAGAGAGAGTAATAAAAATAAAATAAAATAAAAAATAAAAAATAAAAAACACCACAAAACTGAGAAGTAATATTTTCAATGGGTTGAGATGAAATAAGGAGGGAAAGGAAATTCAAAAGTCAGTTGTCAGAAGTGAACATTTCACTTGTCCTGTAGTGTCTTTAATTTAGCTATGGAACTAATCATGCAGCCCCAACCGAATCAAATTTTCCAGGTGTCCCCCTCAGATCGTATTTAATTTTCTCCAGATCTAAGTACAGCATGAGGTCCTTAAGCCACACGGAAGCTTTGGGGGCAACTGGTGCCTTCCATTCCAACAAAATTCTTCTACGTGCTAATAAAGAAGCAAAGGCGATACTATCCTTAAACTTTTTCCTAATTGTTTGGTCTGATAATACTCCAAAAATAGCCAATTCTGGACAATGGTGTCAATTCCATATTTAGTGCCTCTGCAAGATGTTTAAAAACAGCCGTCCAGTAAACTTGCAGACGGGGACACGACCAAAACATGTGGGTCATGTTTGCTGGTGATAAGTGACACCTATTGCATGTGTCTGCGACATTGGGATAAATTTTGGAAAGTTTGGAATTGGTCAAATAAGTACGATGGACAACCTTAAATTGTATCAGATTAAGCCTGGAGCAAGATGTGCTGTTATTTACACGAATTAATGCTGAGTCCCAGTCACCGTCATCGATAACCCTGCCAAGTTCCTGTTCCCAGTCTTTCTTGATTTTATCAAGAGATGTCTCTTTGAGATGGGATATTAAGATGTACATTTTTGAGATAAGGCCTTTCTGATTTGTGGGAATTTCCAAAATTGATTCAATTACTGAGTTAGGAGGGATATTGGGGAAACAGGTACTATTGGATTTAACAAAGTTACGAACCTGAAAGTATCGGAATAGGTGAGACTTGGGAAGGTTAAATTTTTCACATAATTCGCTGAAGCTAGCGAAGACATTGTTAATATATAGATCACTTAGCCTGACAAGGCCTGAGCGCTGCCATAGAGAAAATGCATTATCAATGTTGGGAGGGAGGAAGAGATGATTGTTATGTATGGGGCTGTGATTAGACAATCCTTTGAGTCCAAAAGTACATCTAAATTGGAACCAAATTTTAAGGGTGGAGACGACAATTGGGTTACATGTATATTTGGATGATTGAAAGGGCAATTTTGATGTAAGTAGAGCTAGGAGTGATGTAGAACAGGATTTAGCTTCTAGTTTACACCAGATTAATTCAGGTTCACGAATCCAGAGAGTCATTTTGCTTATGTTAGCTGCCCAATAGTAGAGTCTTAGGTCAGGGAGTGACAAACCACCAACGGACTTATGCCTTTGTAAAAACTCTCTCCTTATCCTGGCAGTCTTGCCTTTCCATATAAAAGATGAAATTTGCTTATTTATAGCACGAAAAAAGGAATTGGGTAAAAAGATCGGCAAGCATTGGAAAAGATACAAAAAACGTGGAAGCACGTTCATTTTGATGCAACTTACCTGCCTGCTATAGTTATATGCAAATTACACCATCTTTCCAGTTCTAATTTAAGCTTGTCGATTAGGGGTGAAAAGTTGTTCTTGTAAAGATCTGACATCTTGCGGCAGATATGCACACCTAAATATTTAAAGCTGCTTTTAGACACTTTAAATGGGAAAGACACATCGGGGATCCCAAGGGCTAAGTTATTTACAGGAAAACATTCGCTTTTTGAGAAGTTCAACTTATAACCGGAAAATGCTCCAAAGTTGTTAAGCAATTCAATTATCTTGGGGATGGTGGTTACTGGATCAGAAATAAACAATAGTAAATCGTCCGCATACAAGGAAAGTGTATGTTCCAAACCACATCTGTGGATTCCTTTACTAAAATTGGCCGATTTAAGTGCGATAGATAAAGGTTCGATTGCCACAGCAAACAATAGTGGACTCAGAGGGCACCCTTGGCGGGTTCCTCTGTTGAGTGTGAAATATTGGGATTTCATCCCATTAGTGCTTACGGACGCTTTAGGGGAAGAGTATAAAAGTGAGATCCAGGATATATACTTAGACCCAATGCAGAACCTCTTCAAGACCTCCAACAGATAACTCCACTCCACCCGATCGAAAGCCTTCTCCGCATCCAGGGAGACCACCACTTCTGGTGTCTCCCTGGATGCGGGAGAAAAAAGAAGGTCGAGGAGGCGGCGGACATTGGAAAAAGAGTGTCGGTTTTTCATAAACCCGGTTTGGTCGGGTGAAATGATGCTCGGCATAATTGATTCAAGTCGTAAGGCCAGTGCCTTAGCTAAAATCTTATAATCGGCATTTAAGAGGGAGATAGGACGGTAAGAGCTACAATCAGAATCTTCTTTACCCGGCTTTAATAATAAGGTTATAGATGCCTCGGTGAGAGTTTGAGGCAGAGCACCCCGGTCCAGAGAGTCATTGAACATGTCTAAGAGGAGAGGGATTAATTTATCAGCAAATTTTTTAAAAAACTCTATAGGGTAACCATCTGGGCCAGGGGCCCTGCCACTTTGCATTAGTTTAACTGAGTTTGCTAATTCACGAAATTCTAAGGGTCGATCCATTTCGCTCTTCTGAGTAGAAGAAATGGGTGGGAAATTTAGGTTATCCAGGAAGCTCATCATGTTTGTTTTGTCAGTTGGGGATTGTGAAGTATATAGTTCAGAATAAAATGTTTTAAAGGTTTCATTTATGACGGATGGCACTACTGTAAGTTCACCAGAAGGAGTTCTAATCTGTTTAATTTGCTGGGATACTGATTGGCTTTTTATTAGGCGTGACAGATGGCGTCCTGCCTTCTCACCGTGCTCGTAAAGAAATCCACGTGAACACAAGAGTAATTTTTCAGTTTCTTGCGTTGAAAGCAAGTTATAGTCCATTTGAAGGTTTTGTCTCTCTTTGTCTAATTCAGGGGATGGAGATGTTGATAATTTTCTGTCCAATTCTGTTATGCTTTCCATGAGTTGTTCCTGTTTTTGTTTTTTGAGTTTATTCAGTCTTGCAGAATAAGATATAATCTCTCCTCGGACTACCACCTTTAATGTCTCCCACAGTAAAGATGGGGATATGAGATTAGACTTGTTGGTAACAAGAAAATCGTCGATTACTTTGGAGATTGTTTGGCAAAAGTCATCATCGTTTAGCAATGTACAATTCAGCCTCCATGGAGGGCGTGTCTTTTGTAAAAGTGTAAACGAAAGGTCGAGTAGCACTGGAGCATGATCAGATACCACTATCGTTGAGTGTTCTATGTTATCGACAACAGGAAGAAAATAATTATCAATGTAAAAGTAATCAATTCTTGAGAATGTTTTATGGACCTGAGAGTAAAAAGAAAATTCTTTTTTATCAGGATAGAGAAAGTGTAGCAAACAGCTTTCTACACAGTGTAATAAGTTACAGTAGTAGTACTAGTCTTCGGCCACTAGATGGAGCCCGTGGTGCAGCGAATCACATCTAAACATCCTCGTCCTCTTTACACAGCGTTACGCCTTAACACCATACCGGCTTGTGTACTTGTGTACAGATAGTTATGGCTCCTGGACCTATTTATTGCATATTTCAGTTTTTTTTATTGCTATTACTGCTGTATTTGCAGTAGTGCTACTTTAATGCCTCTCATTTACCAAAGACACACATTCATCCATGCTCTCTGCCTTGGCCTGAAAACCAACCATGGGAGATCAGAGCGTCCAACCCGGCGCCCTGTAACCTCTTTATGACACATTAGATTACACACATGTCATAAAACGTATTTAAAACTCTATCCACCGCTCCACGCACTGCCCTCCCACCATCATCATTGTTAAAAACAAATACCCATGTGGGGCCGGTCCATTTACACACTTAAAACCAACTCTCTCTTTTCTGGAAGTTGTTTTTAAGTGGACTGTCCCCACAAGCGATGTCTCAGGTCTTTATTAAGACAGACGACTGTAAGACAAAGACAAGGAGCATGACTAAGCAAAACTGTAAAATTCAAAGATGCAGGACGACATTTGGCCAATCATCGCTCTCAGTGCAGGGTAGATACACACCTATGGAATTCTTCATCATGAGAAATGAAATCCCAAACAGAACTACAGAGGTTTAGTGTGAAAGTTAAGGGGGGGGGTTGTATAGTTCCCCTTTTAGATAAGTTGTTTTTATATCCAGTGACTGTATGGAAAGAATCACACTGAAGAACACACAGTAGATACCTGTATCTATACAGCTGCAGTACAGGCTACATGAGCCTAAAGCCCTGGTCTCTATTTACTCCAGTTTGCCACATCCAATATGGCGCCGACGTTGACGTGTGACTCAACACTCGATGTGGCTAATGAAGCTAACAGAGCTAATGCAGCAACATACATGTGCATATGTAGTTATTATGTGTGAATGTTTATGACCGGTATGTGTGCAATAATGGAGGTATAGTTATTATGTGTGAATGTTTATGGCCGGTTCGTGTGCATTAATCAGTCAGGGTGTAATCATGTAGCATGCTGGGTCTGGTGAAAGGAAATCTAGCTCGAGCATGTGGAATTATGTTTTTTTTTGCTCAATTAATCATGTCAGTCACAACTATATAGATTTTTTTTTTTTTTTAATTCAACAAATCATGTCAAGCACAACTGTATAGATATATATTTTTATATTTCAATGAATCATGTTAATTCCAGCTATATAGATTATATATATATTTTTTTACAATTGAAAGAATCATGTCCAACCCTGTAACTATGTAAATGTACTCTTCCTGTTATCTACTGGTCCTCCGTCTTTATGGACTCTTTATGTTAAAGGGATAGTTCAACATTTTGGCAAATTGGCCCATTGCCATAATCCCTATAGTCATAGCAGTAGGTTCATTACCTTTAATTGTAGGTGTAAGCTGTTTTTAGTACGGCGGAGCGCAGCAGCTGGCTGCTCAGAGCTACACTATGGAGGCTAAGGGAATTTCTTGGTTTCCCTCATTAAACTCATCAAATTCAACATCCCAAAACTCCACAGCGCTTTTGTAGACAAGTTGTGAGCTGCACAACCACCACGCTATGAGATAATGACGGAACGATACGAAACGGAGCCGTTTTCGAGGTAAATACAGGGTAAATACGGAGACTGCTTGCTGAAAAACTGTCCCTGAACGCAACGCGCATCAGCGGTTTTGTATGAATTTACCTCTAAAACGGCTCTGTTTCGTATCGTTCCGTCATTATCTCATAGCGTGGTGGTTGTGCAGCTCACAACTTGTCCACAAAAGCGCTGTGGAGTTTTGGGATGTTGAATTTGATGAGTTTAATGAGGGAAACCAAGAAATTCCCTTAGCCTCCATAGCGTAGCTCTGAGCAGCCAGCTGCTGCGCTCCGCTGTACTGAAAATAGCTTACACCTACAATTAAAGGTAATGAACCTACTGCTATGACTATAGCAATTATGGCAATGGGCCAATTTGCCAAAATGTTGAACTATCCCTTTAATAGTTGTATTGTTTTGGGGACTACGGATGTAATTTAGCAGCAGTGCTAAATCCGGTGTATTTACTGTGGTACTCTAGTACTCACTGTCCCGACTAAATAAACCAAAATAAATAAATAAAAGTTCTCTCTCTCTGTGCAGCTGTATCCAGGTGGAGGGTCGGTGGTGAAGCTGATGGAGACTCTCTCTGATTGGCTGCTCAGTCTGCCGCTGCAGCGAATCCCCTACCAGGCCGTTCTGGACCTGGTGGACAACAAGATGGGGGTGAGACACACACACACACACACACACACACACACACACACACACTGGGAGCAGCAGCTGAATAACTCCCTGATACCTGTGCAGATCTCAGGTGTGTTCCTGGGGGCGGAGCTTCGATGGGTTGGTTGCCAGGGCAGCAGGCCTGGTCTCCGTGGTTACCCCTGTTCCCTCTGGACTCTGTTTCATGTTCTGACCGTCCAACATGAGGCCACGCCCACCGCACTGGAAAACACAGGTAACACACACACACAATCACACACACATACAGTTGTGCTCTAAAGTTGACATACCTGACAGAATTAGTGAAATTCTGGCTCCATCTCAGAAAATATAACTGATAATGCAACAAAACATTTTTTATTCAGAGTCAGTGGCTGGACGAAGCCGTTTATTATCACACAACTGGGTTTGATCTTTTTGAATCCTAATTATGCCTAATGGCCCTGATCAAAAGTTTACATCAGTTTACACTAGGGTTGTTGGGTATACCGGTACTAGAGTGGTACCGGGGTACTGAGGCATTTAAAAAGGTACTATACTGCGCTTAGATGGGACCGGTACTTTCATTTTGCGCCGCCGGCAGCGGTGACGTCGCCGCGTGAAGTCGGCGCATTGTAATTTGAGCCGCAGCGAGGAGTGAGCGAGTCACAAATGAAGCAAGGTGCTTTTTTAAATTACCGTTACAGCGCCACCTGTCCATGTGCCTGTGTTTGTGTGTGTGTTTGTGTGTGTGTCTGTGTGTGTGTGCGCGCGCTGTGCGCGAGAGAGACGGCCGCCACAGACTCATTAATTAAAGCAAACGCTGCTGGTTTATAAGTTTTGTTTTTACCGCGGATCACCACTGGCATGCATGGTCTCTCTCTCTTTCTCTCTCTCTCTCTGTCTCTCTCTCTCTCTGTCTCTCTCTCTCTCTGTCTGAGTGAGCACAGCAAAGCAGCGCTACGCAGAGATGAATTAACGGAACGATATTGCGTTGATGGGGGAGGGGGGGAGGGAGCAGAATCAATTTGGTCTACGTATGGGAAACAATAGGTGTGTGTTTGAGTAACATGAACGTTTGTGTTTCATTCTATAAACTACTGATAACAATTTCTCCCAAAAATTACAACTGGTCAAAATAACAAAAGAAGATGCAGTGTTTTCAGACCTCAAATAATGCAAAGAAAACAAGTTGATATTCATTCATATTCAACAGACCACTAATGTTTTAATTTAGGAAGAGTTCAGATTAATATACTGTAGATGGACATTTAATCCTGCAGCATCAGTAACTGTTTACTGATTTACTGATTATTTACTGATGCATATGTTATAGTTCTAAGATTTTCTATTAAAATAAAGCCAATAATGACATTTTTTGTATTCTCTTTTTATTTGGGAAAGTACCGAAAAGTATCGAAAGACATTTTGGTACCGATACCGGTACCAAAATGTTGGTATCGTGACAACACTAGTTTATATTAGTGTCTGTGTATAAAGAGTCAATGAGACAAACACCTGCACATTTCATCCACTGCTGCACCGACTCTGCTGGATTCTGAGCCACGAGGAAAGCAAAAGAACTGTCTGAAGTCCTGAGGGAGAAGGTTGTTCAACTTTATAAAACAGAAAAAGGATAAAATAAGATATCTAAAGATGTGAGAAAGCCAATCAGCAGAGTTCAAGCTCTCATAAAAGTGGTAGTTGAGGTTCTGTTGATACCAAGCCACGGTCTGGTACCATCAAACATCTGTTGGTCAGGCTCTCTGATGATACATGATTGTGTTATTTCTAGATGTCTTAACAGTTTAATTTGAATCCCTTTACAAATAAGAGAAATCTATTTTGTCTGATCACTCACTCCTTAAAGGGATAGTTCAACATTTTGGCAAATTGGCCCATTGCCATAATCCCTATAGTCATAGCAGTAGGTTTGTTACCTTTAATTGTCGGTGCAAGCTGTTTTTAGAACGGCGGAGCAGAGCCGTGAGCTGTTCAGAGCTACGCTACGGAGGCTCATTATGGGATTTCTTGGTTTCCCTCATCATCAAACTCATCAAATACACAATCCAACAACTCCACAACGCTCTGGTGGACAAGTTGTGAGCTGCACATTCACCACACTATGAGATAATAACACAACGTTACCACACAGAGTTGTTTTAGAGGGAAATTCATGCAACACCACTGATGCACGTTGCCTTCAGGGACAGTTTTTCATCATCAGTCTCTGTATTTCCCTCTAAAACAACTCTGTGTGGTAACGTTGTGTTATTATCTCATAGCGTGGTGAATGTGCAGCTCACAACTTGTCCACCAGAGCGTTGTGGAGTTGTTGGATTGTGTATTTGATGAGTTTGATGAGGGAAACCAAGAAATCCCATAATGAGCCTCCGTAGCGTAGCTCTGAGCAGCTCACGGCTCTGTTCCGCCGTTCTAAAAACAGCTTGCACCGACAATTAAAGGTAACAAACCTACTGCTATGACTATAGGGATTATGGCAATGGGGCAGTTTGACTAAATGTTGAACTATCCCTTTAAAGAATGGTACACAGTTACAACATCTTCCAGGGTATGTAAACGTATGAGCACAACTGTTCAGCTGCTGTGGAGACGGCCCTGACCCCTGACCCCTGACCTCTGACCTCTGACCTCTGACTTTCAGGTCTGGAGAGCGAGGCGGCGCCGGTGCTGCAGGTGATGCGTCAGTACATCAGGACGTTCTTCGGCTGTGAGGAGTGCGGTCGCCACTTTGAGCAGGCGGCGGCGGCCGGACTGGACCGGGTCCAGAACCACGAGCAGCAGATCCTGTGGCTGTGGAACCAGCACAACATGGTCAACTACAGACTGGCCGGTACGCACACACACACACACACACACACACACACATACACACACACATATAGAGAGAAAGTTGAGATTAATGTATTATTATTTTTCAACAAAGTAAAGATAGATGGGCATTAGATACTTGGGGTAAACCAAAGCTGCGTACTTACTGTGAAATAAAACAGGTATTTGGCCCAGAAAACTATGTTTTGTATAATTTGTCTAAAAAGAAAAGATCCCTCGGTGCTCAATTGAGAGCTGGTAAACTTGGTCTTCATATGGAGACAGGCTGATGTGTCGGCACAGCAGAAGATGATAGAATTTGTAATTTATGTGACATCCTAAAGAGAATGAAATTAATTTTGTGTTCTACTGTCCTTTCTATGATTCTATAAGACAAAAACTGTTTAGTAAAGTAGATCCAAATAACAAATGTGTGTGGTTAGACGATGCTGAGAAGCTAAAACTTCTTTTCCATTTGAATATTTTTGCATTTTCTTTATTTCGTGAAAAGGCTTGGGCAATGAGACGAAGAGCGATGTATAGTTGAGTACTGAAAGTAACTTAAACTGTTTATTTATGTCACACCTGTGTGGCAGGTAACACCAACAGGAAGGACTGTCTAGTCTTTGTTTTTGTTATTGTGTCTTGTAATCTCATATGGGATGGGCCACAGTGGTGGCATGACACGAAAATAAAACATTCATTCATTCATTCATTCATTCATACACACACACGGGCGACAAACTAAAGAAAACCCAAAGGCTAATGTAGCTGAGGTAGCTAATACACTAGTGTCCAAAACCAACATGGCGGCAGCAAACCGTTCATACTTTTGCAGTGAGGAGGAAACAGAGCTTTGTCTTTCAGTAATGAATTGAATGATTTGCAACGCGATTTTACAATTTAAAAGTAGCAAACCCCACGAGAAGCTACAGTGGTCTCATTTTGACAGACGAGAATAACCAGGTTTCTTTGTGTTCATGTAAATGCACTGATGGTTAACAAGGCTAATGTGGCTAAAGTAGCTAATCTAGTAAACAAGGCTAATGTGGCTAAAGTAGCTAATATAGTCAACAAGGCTAATGTGGCTAAAGTAGCTAATCTAGTAAACAAGGCTAATGTGGCTAAAGTAGCTAATCTAGTCAACAAGGCTAATGTGGCTAAAGTAGCTAATATAGTCAACAAGGCTAATGTGGCTAAAGTAGCTAATATAGTCAACAAGGCTAATGTGGCTAAAGTAGCTAATCTAGTCAACAAGGCTAATGTGGCTAAAGTAGCTAATCTAGTAAACAAGGCTAATGTGGCTAAAGTAGCTAATATAGTCAACAAGGCTAATGTGGCTAAAGTAGCTAATCTAGTAAACAAGGCTAATGTGGCTAAAGTAGCTAATCTAGTAAACAAGGCTAATGTGGCTAAAGTAGCTAATCTAGTAAACAAGGCTAATGTGGCTAAAGTAGCTAATATAGTCAACAAGGCTAATGTGGCTAAAGTAGCTAATATAGTCAACAAGGCTAATGTGGCTAAAGTAGCTAATATAGTCAACAAGGCTAATGTGGCTAAAGTAGCTAATCTAGTAAACAAGGCTAATGTGGCTAAAGTAGCTAATCTAGTCAACAAGGCTAATGTGGCCGAGGGAGCTAATGCGCCTGAGATCCCAAAACTGTTCAACTTTATTTTTATGCACTTTGTTTTTATCCACTCCTTTAGCACCTTTTTAGCCATCAGTATCAGTATTAGCAAGCGATTTTAGATATATTTCTAAAGTATTTGTTATCTATTTAGTCTGTCGAGGACTCGAGGGCCCTGTCAAGGGCATCTGGCATCGAGAATTTCCTTCGGGATTAATAAAGTTTATTCAGTTCAGTTAGTCTAGTTAACAAGGCTAATGTGGCCGAGGTAGCTAATATAGCTAGATTAGCTACCTCAGCCACATTAGCCTAGATTAGCTACCTCGGCCACATTAGCCTTGTCGACTATATTAGCTACCTCGGCTAATGTGGCCGAGGTAGAATAGTCAACAAGGCTAATGTGGCCGAGGTAGCTAATCAAGGCTAATGTGGCCGAGGTAGCTAATCAAGGCTAATGTGGCCGAGGTAGCTAATCTAGGCTAATGTGGCCGAGGTAGCTAATCTAGGCTAATGTGGCCGAGGTAGCTAATAGTCAACAAGGCTAATGTGGCCGAGGTAGCTAATCAAGGCTAATGTGGCCGAGGTAGCTAATCTAGGCTAATGTGGCCGAGGTAGCTAATAGTCAACAAGGCTAATGTGGCCGAGGTAGCTAATCTAGGCTAATGTGGCCGAGGTAGCTAATCTAGGCTAATGTGGCCGAGGTAGCTAATCTAGGCTAATGTGGCCGAGGTAGCTAATAGTCAACAAGGCTAATGTGGCCGAGGTAGCTAATCAAGGCTAATGTGGCCGAGGTAGCTAATAGTCAACAAGGCTAATGTGGCCGAGGTAGCTAATCTAGGCCAATGTGGCCGAGGTAGCTAATCTAGGCTAATGTGGCCGAGGTAGCTAATAGTCAACAAGGCTAATGTGGCCGACGTAGCTAATCTAGGCTAATGTGGCCGAGGTAGCTAATCTAGGCTAATGTGGCCGAGGTAGCTAATCTAGGCTAATGTGGCTAACATGATAAACATGAAAACATTGGTGACGTAGCACAGGTGAACTGCTATACAATCAACATAACATACGTAGCTAATGAAGCTAATCTGCCCCCCCCCCCCCAGGTTCTCTGAGCGACGACCCGCTGTTCCCGAAGGCGCCGTGGCCGAGCCCCTCCCTCTGCGCCTCCTGCCACGAGGAGACGAACGGCGTCCACGTCTGGAACTACGACAACGTCCTCCTCTTCCTGCGGCAGCACTACGGAGCCGCCAACCTGTCCCCCAGATACTCCCTCACCCCCCCGCGCCTCCCCCCACCTCCCCCTGACCCCGATCCCGTCCAGACCAGGAGGCCTGAGGGGGAGCAGGAGGAGGAGAAGGAGGAGGAGAAGGAGGAGCACAGAGGAGGAGGAGGAGGAGGAGAGAAGGGGAAGGAGGAAGAGGAGGAGAAAAGAGAGGACCGACACCACCAGGCTCTGAGAGGGGAGGAGAGGGGGGAGGTGACAGGAGGAGGAGGAGCAGGAGGAGCAGCAGCAGCAGGAGGAGGAGGAGGAGCAGCAGGAGGAGGCGTGTGGATCTTGGGTACTCTGGGCTTCAACAGCGTGGACATGAGTCTGTGTGTGGTCCTCTACGTCTGCTCCTGCCTCTTCCTCATGCTCCTCTTCTTCTTCTTCAGAGTCCGGTCCCGGAGGTGGAAGCTCAGACACTCCCGCCTCCACGTCTGAGCCGGACCGGACCGGACTAGACCGGACCGGACCGGACCGGACTGGATCAGACCGGACCGGACCAGTACGGACCGGACCGGACTAGACCGGACCGGACCGGACCGGACTGGATCAGACCGGACCGGACCAGACTGGATCGGACTAGACCGGACCGGACCGGACCGGACTGGATCAGACCGGACCGGACCAGTACGGACCGGACCGGACTAGATCGGACCGGACCGGACTTGCAGATGACGTCGCGCATGTCACAAATCGTGATTGGTTGAAGCTCGGAAAGTTGGAGGAAACCATGGAAACACAAAATGTTCGGCAAAATTGGCTCGTGGACGGAGCATGGATGTATTATATTATCGTCGGAGAGCGGTGTTTGCTAAGCGCTGCTAACGTTGGGCTAGTGCTAACACGGAGCTAACAGTAACACAGACACACACACACATAAATGATTATACACGAAGAACAAGGGTAGTACGGTGTGTGTGTGTGTGTGTGTGTGTGTCCGTGTAGCGTTAGCTTCGTGCTAGCCACGAGCATAGACACGAGCCGAACTTTTCTAACTTTATTAAACATTGTTCAACAGTAGGGGAGCGCCGGGTCGATTGATACACGGGACGATTGATACACAGCGATTTCCTCGAAAACCACACAAGCTTGAGCCGTCAGATTTTGTCACTATGTTCAGCACTCAACACCGACCAATCCTGGGAAAGCTTGTGAAATGACGTCACGCCATTCAAAAGTTATTAGCGCGAACCTGTTTTTTACTACGGAAAGTAAAATGTTAGGTGCGGTAGTTTTTTTGTGATCAAAAGTTGTATTGTGTGTTTCATACAATAATAATATGACCTAACAACAGATGAATTCGTACATAAACAGGTCCTAAACTATGAAATGTCATAGTTTAGAAGTTTAGAGGCAAAACAGGTTGAAGTGTCAGTAGTCGCTGCAGCTGTTTCAAATGTCCCTCACGCCACCGTGCGTAGTGACTGTGGTCACACTGCGCGATCAATATCTGTATATAAATCACCGTATTAATACTCTATTGTTCTACAATGAACAACAACCGATTTGAATGAACAACATGTATTTTTAATAAACACCACATATTTTTAATGAACAAAACGTGTTTATGACATGAATCAACAGATATTCAGCAAAGTGAGGGGAAAATGCCGAGGGTAAAATGACAATATGTTCAACTGTGTCTCCATAAACATGACTTAGGACAGGGAAATAAGTAAATAAAATGAAAATGCAGTCATCCAACAACTCGTACAAAAGAAGAAAGGCGAGTTTAATCGAAATGCGGATCTTGACAATTGCGCACGGGACAAAAATATTTATTTGACCTATTTATATTGTGAGAAATGATGTGACATTTTGGCAATAACGAGTACACTAGTATGTTGTCCGATATGCTGCATAAAAACTAGAGTAATGTCAGTAGTTTCTGTTTAAAACGCTGTTTCAACCGTCCCTCCTCTGTGTCTCAAACGACCCGCATAGGTGGGGCGTTTGAGACAAATGTCAACTTACGTTCAAAGTTATAAAACAGCGCGATCATCCAACATATGTGTTAAATTACACTTGTAACTAAGAGAATACACATGTGAGTTGTTGATCACATGATAAAAATGTTTGTTTACATAACGTCATCTTTGAAAAAGACGTTTAAATGAAAAGTGTATCAATCGACCCGGCTCTCCCCTACTACAAACATTTTGTGTTTCCATGGTTTCTTCCAACTTTCCGAGCTTCAACCAATCACGATTTGTGACATGCGTGACGTCATCTGCAAGTGCAGGACCCCGAGCCGATCTGGTACCTACACCGGACCGGACCGGACCGGACTGGACTGGACTAGACCGGACTAGACCGGATTGGACCAGACTGGTTTACACACAAAACCCAGGATCAGTTCAGCGCTGAGGGATCATCACCAAGACTCTAAACCACATCCGTCCTCGTGGTCGAGGTTCACCACCTCACATCGTCAGACTGGACTGGACTGGACTGGTCCGGGTTTTGAACTGTAGTGTTTGGTCTGGATTTGATGAATCTAAAGACTCCATTATGAACCTGGTCTGGATTTTATTTATTTTAAAGGGATAGTTCACCCAAAATTGAAATTTCATTCTCATTATCCCCTCCCCCTCATGTGGACTAAGGAGCAGTGCATGTCCATATGACGGTTGCAAATGGATACCAACTGTCTTCGTAACAAAAAGACACACCAAAAAACATCCAAATACCTCCATGCTGCTCGTCTGTAATGTCCGTCTTGTATTGAAGCCAGGAAATGCGAAATTGTCCCAAAAAGAACCAGGAAGAGAAGCTTCCGCTACAAAACAAGCTTGCAAAATAGACTTATTTAATTTTTTTCGGAACAATTTCTCATGTCGGGGCTTCAATACAAGACGGACATTACAGACGAGCAGCATGGAGGTATTTGGATGTTTTTTGGTGTGTCTTTTTGTTACGAAGACACACCAGTTCTTCTCCCAGCCCTTAGTCGACATGAGGGTGAGTAGATAGAGTGAAATTTCAATTTTGGGTGAACTATCCCTTTAACTCTTCAAACCCAGATGGGATTGTGAGACCTGGACTGGAACGGACCGGATAGCGGACTGGGTGGAGTCTCTGAGTCACTTTGTGCCAAACGTTTCACCTGCTGACAGACGACACCCGTCCTCTCAGGCTCCGCCTCCATCGTGTGTGTGTGTGTGTGTGTGTGTGTTTACTGTGAAACATGGACCGTCCTGATTGGTTGATTGGAAGTATTATTGATTATGAAAAACTGATCAGGTTTTTTTTTGTTTAGATGTTTTAATTAGAATCAGTTGAAACAGGAAAAAAAAAATGTGACGTCTATTTTTTTACATAAATATTTTCAGTAAATAAACTGATGATGACAACAGTGATTAGCTGCGTTTCCATTACAGGTTTTAGCAAAATAAAAGCGATATTTCTGAAACTTCGAAAAAGTGCAATTGCTATTTTGCGGGTGTTTCCATTGAAAGGTGTTTTGCGAATGAGCCGTAATCTAGTCTCGCGATATCCCATAATTCTCGCCCCACAAGACTTCACTTTGAGGAAGATGGACATAAGCGTCTTGCGTTATTGTTTTTAACAAAGACGAAGGCAGCGCTTGATTCCTGAAAGGTAAATCCCGTGTGGCGCTCACACCCGTACTGGTTTATGTGACTAGAGGGGACATGTTCCACACACCCGTACTGGTTTATGTGACTAGAGGGGACATGTTCCACACACCCGTACTGGTTTATGTGACTAGAGGGGACATGTTCCACACACCCGTACTGGTTTATGTGACTAGAGGGGACATGTTCCACACACCCGTACTGGTTTATGTGACTAGAGGGGATATGTTCCACACACCCGTACTGGTTTATGTGACTAAAGGGGACATGTTCCACACACCCGTACTGGTTTATGTGACTTAAGGTGACATGTTCCACACACCCGTACTGGTTTATGTGACTAAAGGAGACATGTTCCACACACCCGTACTGGTTTATGTGACTAGAGGGGACATGTTCCACACACCCGTACTGGTTTATGTGACTAAAGGAGACATGTTCCACACACCCGTACTGGTTTATGTGACTAAAGGAGACATGTTCCACACACCCGTACTGGTTTATGTGACTAAAGGAGACATGTTCCACACACCCGTACTGGTTTATGTGACTAAAGGGGACATGTTCCACACACCCGTACTGGTTTATGTGACTAGAGGGGACATGTTCCACACACCCGTACTGGTTTATGTGACTAGAGGGGACATGTTCCACACACCCGTACTGGTTTATGTGACTAAAGGGGACATGTTCCACACACCCGTACTGGTTTATGTGACTAAAGGGGACATGTCGGCGCAGGAGGGAGTGGAGCGTAGAGCCAATCTCCTTCAACCATGCACGGAAAAGGGGAATGATAGAAAAGGTTTTCCTAATTTATTGAGAAACAATGCCCAGGTCAATGCAATGCATGACAACAAACATGTGGTTCATTTGTCCCCTCAAGTCACATAAACCAACACAGCGTGGACACACACAACTCCGCTGACGTGTAGAAAAGCGAAAAGGGTGTTTCCATTACACTTTTGCGATACACGTTTGTATCGATACGTCTCAAAAACCACCTCATGAGAGCGTAAAAACTTTTTAGTGATATTTGAGAGTTTTTTCGAAATGTAGGTGTTTCCATTACCAGTTTTTCATTTCGATATTCAGGTTTTGCGCATTTCAAGGGGTAATGGAAACGCACCTACTGACAACCACACAGCATCATCATCATCGCCATCATCATCGCCGTCATCGTCTCTGATGTCACCGGCCTCTGAGTCGACGTCCGCGCGCTCTTCAGTTTGAACCCACCAGGTTTTACTGGTTTAAAACGGTTCCAGGCCTCGACGTCGGTGTTTCTGTGGATCAGCTGATCGTGGTGAAGGTCATGTGACTGTAGTTGATGACATCATCAGCACACAGATGTTGTGTTGCCAGGTCAACGGTGAAGTAAAACAGTCTGTTTTTTATTTTTGTCTGATTGATTGTCGAAAGGAATAAAACTAAATCAACACAACAAACGGTGACAACGTTTTCTGTCTAAAACTTCTCTTTGACTTCCTGTTCTTTGAATTCAGGTTTCCACGGCAACCGCATATCATTTAAAAACTTTCCACTGACTGATATTTAATGTAAC
This sequence comes from Trachurus japonicus, assembly GCF_045865225.1. Taxonomy (NCBI): domain Eukaryota; kingdom Metazoa; phylum Chordata; class Actinopteri; order Carangiformes; family Carangidae; genus Trachurus; species Trachurus japonicus. The sequence goes on along the minus strand of NC_140915.1, from coordinate 2,911,969 downwards.
GGTGTGTTCGCTGCACACACATTGGGTTCACTCAGCCCACGCTCTATGGCAAGCGGATTTAACATTTAAAAGCTAAGTTTGACTCTCCAGAATTAACATTGTAGATATCAACAACGTCTTTCTGACTGGTCCTAACTACATTTTGAATAGTTGGATTTTTCATTCCAGATATCTGTAATTCAGTTTTGCCTCTTGTCAAAAAGAACATTTCAGATCCACAACTACGTTCTTCCTAGGACAAATGACGTCACTGTAACCATTCATGTGTATGGGGTTTGTCATTACAGATATCTACAATTCAGTTACAGATATCCACTATGTGAATTACAGATATCTGTAACTGAATTACCACTAGTACTAATTCCAGTTTGAGATATCTACAATGTGATTCTGACTAGTCATAATTCCAGTTACAGATATCTACAACTTCATTTCACCTAGTCAAAACTTAATTACAGATATCTGAACAGGGACATGTAGATATCTTTAATTGAGGTGAATTAAAGATATCTAGAACTGGAATTATGACTAGTCAGAATCAAACTGTAGATATCTCAAACTGGAATTAGTACTAGTCGTAATTCACTTACAGATATCCGTAATTCACATAACTGAATTGTAGATATCTGTAATGACAAACCCCATACACATGAATGGTTAAAGTGATTTCATTCAAGTAATTTGTCCTAGGAAGAACGTAGTTGCGGATCTGAAATATTCTTTTCAACAAGGCAAAACTGAATTACGGATATCTGCAACACATATCCAGTCTGGCTTTTAAAGGGGAACTAAACCCCTCAGTTTTGGATGACGTGCTCTAAGCTTGAAATTCAAAAAATGCTTTGATTATGGGCGGGACTCAGGAGCACTCTGCGTTCCCCCCAACCCCCCCCCCCCCCCCCGCCCCGCGCCCCATTCACACCCGCGAAATCACACAAAAGAGAAAAAAAAAGTAATAAACACACATCGACACTTCTGCTGGCGCTAACGAGCTACTAACGAGCTACTCTAACAGCACTAGTAGCGTGGACACTGCTAGGAGAGGACGCCGGAGCCGTGACACAGCATCTACAGCCGATCCGCCGGCTCGTTAACGGCTCGTTAGCGCCGGCGGCACTAACAATTCCCGTTCAGGCAGCTGTTAGCAGCCGTTAGCCGCAGCAGAGCAGCTAGAGTGCCTAACCGTTAGCGGCAGGCAGCAGCCGGTGCTGATTGGCCGGGGAGCTAGTGGCCGGTGACGAAAGCTGCCTCCAAAACGTCATCTGCCTCCATCTCAGCCAATAGGAAAATTCGATTGTAATAGCCGTGTTTCAACCCATAGAGGGCAGTCACTCTACATTTTTACTACAAAATACACCAAATTGAAATATTTTGACTAAAATGTCAAAAGTTGGACCAGAATCAACTGACAACACTACCTTATACCCAAATACATTTGTTTTCAGCAGAAAAAAGTGGTTTAGGGGTTTAGTTCCTCTTTAAATGTTAAAATGGCTTGCAAGGCAGCAGCCCCAAGTCCGACTGAGTCTGAAGGAGGAGATGGTGACCTTTGTTATTATCATTAACCATTAATGAGATGTTTGAATTTGCCCTGTGGTCTAAATCAGTGGTTCTCAACTGGTGGGTCAGGACCTAAAAGTGGGTCTTGGACCCGTTCTGGATGGGTCGCGGACAGCTGGTCAAAAAGTAAATAATATTTAATGCACATCTGATGTTGGACATGTCTTTTATTTTGAAAAATAACTTATTTTAAAAGGCACAGGAGACATGTGAACACATGCTGTTGTAATGCTCCTCCTCACTTTCTGATTATTTGCTCTGAATGTAAAGATATCAGTTTCTTATTAATGTAGCCTGAATGCAGTGAATCTTGTTTTGTTTTGTGGGTCTTTATTTTGTGCAATTTGATATTTATTCACTTTTGTGAACATGCTCTGAATGCAGAGATGCATTAGAAGTCAAATATATCGTTTTGTTGGTCTCCATTCTGTGCAGTTTGATATTTTTTTATTCACTTCCGTACATGCAGTTGTCATGATAACTCCTCCGTTTCATTCATGTGCTCTGAAATGCACTTTGCTCAATAAAGAGCAAAATTAGTTTTTAAAGGCTTTAAAAGAAATTCTTGGTTTGAATTGACCCTTCGCCAACTCCTCCCACAAACGGCTATTGTCCAATCCTACGTTAGCAACCGTAACTATAGGCCTGGCAAGCTTTCCGCAGTGAGTCATTACGTTTGCTTTTGTGGACACATTTTGAGACTAGGACGAAAAACATTTGTTTGTAGAGAAGGATGTTGTTGTTGCTGCTGCTACTACGGCGGCAGCAGCAATATAGAGATGTTCAGATACGAGCTGACTTTTTTTTCGACTTGAGCAAGTGTAAATATGGGGATAACCATATGTTCACCTCCGAAATGACAGCTGGACTTTTAGGGCTTTTACCTGGGCTTTTAGGGCTTTTACCTGGGCTTTTAGGGCTTTTACCTGGGCTTTTAGGGCTTTTACCTGGGCTTTTAGGCGAGGGATCCTCCAGGCAGGGACTGCTTTCTGCTTGCAGTTTGACAACGTTTCATGACCAGTGAGATGACCTAAGTCTTGGTGGGTTGATAGACGGTAAAATGACCGGCCCTTACTGCTGCTCTGTACATTGTCCAGTCGTGTCGTTGAACAGATGTTTTATCCTCCTGCGCGAGTCACGTCACTGAAAACTATGAATGATCTTTGTGACTTCTTCTCTCTATTATCTCAGAACAGTTTATCCAGAAATTTGCTGATATTTCCTTTGAAATCGATACCAAATATTGCCAGGAGCATGGCTGGGAGTGAAAGCTTGCCCGCCGTAGCAACAGTAACCAAGGGGGCGGGGCTTACGCGAAGGGTCAATTCTTTAAAAGTGGGTCGCAACTTAATGACCATGGGAAAATGTGGAGCCCAGAGTGAGACTAGTTGAGAACCCCTGGTCTATGAAGTGTATGAAGAGGTGAAGCAGTTCTCTGTGCTGCCTGTAGAGGGCAGTGCTGCACTACATGGTCCAGACTGTCCAGAACCAGGATTCTGTTTAGTTTCACGTCTCAGCGCGATGAATAGGACGAGACGAGACAACACAGTCAGAGGAAGGAGTCCGATCCAGTCCAGATGAGACGAGACTCTTGAACCGGTCCATGGTTCCCTCAGGAGCATCATGTCTGCTGAGATCTGAGCTCAGAGAAGCAGAAAAGACTCAATAAAAATGTCATTAATGTGATGGATGTGATGGATGTGATGGATGTGATAATGTGATGAATGTGATTGTCAGGGACCAAGCAGTAAGGACCAGAACACAGGTATAATTTAAAAGCAAAGTGGGTTTTATTTTATCCAAAAAAGCGACAAAATCAAACTTACAACTCAGGATTTGGGCCCCTAAAAGAAGTCAACTTTATAACTATAAATCAACTGGCAAATCATTAAGTACCAACTGAAACAACAGACGTGCCTAAATGAACACAAGGGGATCTTATATACTAACTCGGTAAACCAGATGTAACACAAAGGGATGAACAAAATATGCAACACCCTAAACTAATACAAACACCAATAA
>NC_140915.1:2613387-2903387 GCF_045865225.1 Trachurus japonicus | reverse complement strand
ACGGAGAGACTCGTGTTTAGGCTGAAATACTTCATGTAAGTGATTGCTGACGGAAAATAGGACTATTTAGGACTTATATTAACAAAAACATTCCACTGATATCTGCTTTAAATGTCCAATTAGCCTTAGCAAGCTAATGTTAGCTTAAACAAGTAATGCTAAAAACAAATGTTATTCCAAACAAGCTGAGCCTAAATGATATTAGCCTATATTAGCCTAAATAAGAATAAGCTACATTTTGTTTACATTTACCTTAACAATCTAACTTAGTGTGAATAAAATAACGTATATTTAAAAGAAAAATGTTGTTCCAAACTAGCTAATGTTAGTCCAAGCGAGCTAATGTTAGCTGAAAGAAAGTAATGTTTGTTTAGGGGAGGGGAGGGCGATGGACTAACTACTGACCCACCCCACACAAGTGCTATATCGTCACTGTCACTTTGTTGAATGTATACGATGGAATGAAATATACCTTAAACACTCTGAAGAAGGCCGTGTGTCGAAACACGTAGTGTTTGTTTTATGTGATGTGAGTGTGAGCCATTAAACAAAGGCAACTTTGAGTATCCTACTTTGTCCTCTTCCTTAGCTTGGAACTACGATGATGATGATCTCATCGTAGAAACAGCTCTGTAGAATATTTTGTGGGAAATGTGTAGTGCAGTAACAGAATCTTGATTCATATTCGATCAACACCGCCTAGTTTGATAGTTTGAACAAAGTTTCTGAGTTTTGCATAAAGTTCAATCCATCGAACTTTATGCAAATTCACATACGGTGACAGGGCCGTCAACTCGACGTGTTGTGTCCATGATGCACCGCGCGGCCGGAGCTGCTGCTCTACATAGACAATGAATGGGATCCATCGACTTGACGTCCGTTGCCGGAGTTGGTGTGTCTGTACCTTAACCCTTTAACCCCCCCCCCTCCTTTATTCCAGCTCTTTCCCTGTGCTGAGCCGACCTTCCTCCTGATGATCTACAGCCTCGGCTCCTCGCCCCCCCTCCTCCGGCCCTCACCTCACCGTTTCAACATGTCTTCAGATGGTTTTGGAGGAGATTTCACCTGAACACCCCCCTCCTCCCCCCCGTGTCACTCTCCTCCTAGTCTGACCTGCCCCCCCCCCCCCCCAGCATGGCGGAGGGGCTGCTGCAGGTGGAGATCCCAGACTTCGGCAGCAGCGTGCTGGGCAGCCTGAACCAGCAGCGGCTGCTGGGCCACTACTGCGACGTGTCCATCCTGGTGCAGGGCCAGGCCTTCAAGGCGCACCGGGCCGTGCTCGCCGCCTCCTCCCTCTACTTCAGAGACCTGTTCAGCTCCGCGGCCGACTCCTCCTCTTCCTCCTCCTCCTCCTCCTCCTCCTCCGGCTCCTCCCCCTCCTCCCAGGCGGTGTTCGAGCTGCCGTCCTCGGTGACGCCGACGTGTTTCCAGCAGATCCTGTCGTTCTGCTACACGGGCCGGCTCAGCATGGCGGCCAGCGAGCAGCTGGTGCTCATGTACACGGCCGGGTACCTGCAGATCCAGAACATCGTGGAGCGCGGCATGGAGCTGATGATGATGAAGGCCTCGTCCTCCTCCTCGCCGCTCTGCTGCGACTCACAGGTCGGTCCGGCCACGCCCACAGAGCTCAGAACACACCCAGGTAGTCTAGGGAGACCAGAACCTGGTGGACCGGATTCTGTAGAGTTATTCCATCTGGACCAGATTCTGTAGAGTTATTCCATGTGGACCAGAACCTGTAGAGTTATTCCATCTGGACCAGAACCTGTAGAGTTATTCCATCTGTACCAGAACCTGTAGAGTTATTCCATCTGGACCAGAACCTGTAGAGTTATTCCATCTTAGCTCAAACTTGTTGAGTTCGCCTGGCAGTTGGGTCGCACAAGAGTGCGGTTGCCTTCACACGTCAACTAGTGCACCAGAGTTCAGCTGGAGCCGAACCGAGACGAGACGAGACGAGACCACCCCTTCAGGCAGCACTAGTTTTGGTGCATTAGAGTGCTAATGCACCAGTGCTTTCACACTGACCCAAACGGGACCAAATTTAGTGCAATCTAAATTTAGTGTGCAGGTGTGAAAACACCCTTCGAGTTATTCCATCTGGACCAGAATCTGTAGAGTTATTCCATGTGGACCAGAACCTGTAGAGTTATTCCATGTGGACCAGAACCTGTAGAGTTATTCCATGTGGACCAGAATCTGTAGAGTTATTCCATCTGGACCAGAATCTGTAGAGTTAGTCCATGTGGACCAGAACCTGTAGAGTTATTCCATGTGGACCAGAACCTGTAGAGTTATTCCATGTGGACCAGAATCTGTAGAGTTATTCCATCTGGACCAGAATCTGTAGAGTTAGTCCATGTGGACCAGAACCTGTAGAGTTATTCCATCTGGACCAGAACCTGTAGAGTTATTCCATGTGGACCAGAATCTGTAGAGTTATTCCATCTGGACCAGAATCTGTAGAGTTAGTCCATGTGGACCAGAACCTGTAGAGTTATTCCATCTGGACCAGAATCTGTAGAGTTATTCCATGTGGACCAGAATCTGTAGAGTTATTCCATGTGGACCAGAATCTGAAGGGTTGTTCCATGTGGACCAGAACCTGTAGCGTTATTCCATGTGAACCAGAACCTGTAGCGTTATTCCATGTGGACCAGAACCTGTAGAGTTATTCCACCTGTACCAGAACCTGAAGGGTTATTCCATCTGGACCAGATTCTGTAGAGTTATTCCATGTGGACCAGAACCTGTAGAGTTATTCCACCTGTACCAGAACCTGTAGAGTTATTCCATGTGGACCAGAATCTGTAGAGTTATTCCATGTGGACCAGAACCTGTAGAGTTATTCCACCTGTACCAGAACCTGTAGAGTTAATTCATGTGGACCAGAATCTGTAGAGTTATTCCATCTGGATCAGAACCTGTAGAGTTATTCCATCTGGACCAGAACCTGTAGAGTTAATCCATGTGGACCAGAATCTGTAGAGTTCTTCCATCTGGACCAGGATCTGAAGGGTTATTCCATGTGGACCAGACTCTGAAGGGTTATTCCATGTGGATCAGAATCTGTAGAAATATTCCATCTGGACCAGGATCTGTAGAGTTATTCCATGTGGACCAGAACCTGTAGCCTAGAGTTATTCCATGTGGACCAGACTCTGAAGGGTTATTCCATGTGGATCAGAATCTGTAGAGTTATTCCATCTGGACCAGGATCTGTAGAGTTATTCCATGTGGACCAGAACCTGTAGATTGAGTTATTCCATCTGGATCAGAACCTGTAGCCTAGAGTTATTCCATGTGGACCAGAACCTGTAGAGTTATTCCATCTGGACCAGAATCTGTAGAGTTATTCCATGTGGACCAGAATCTGTGGATGTTATTCCATCTGGACCAGAACCTGTAGAGTTATTCCATCTGGACCAGAATCTGTAGAGTTATTCCATGTGGACCAGAATCTGTAGAGTTATTCCATTTGGACCAGAACCTGTAGAGTTATTCCATGTGGACCAGAATCTGTAGAGTTATTCCATGTGGACCAGAACCTGTAGAGTTAGTCCATGTGGACCAGAACCTGTAGAGTTATTCCATGTGGACCAGAATCTGTAGAGTTATTCCATGTGAACCAGAACCTGTAGAGTTATTCCATGTGGACCAGAACCTGTAGAGTTATTCCATCTGGACCAGAATCTGTAGAGTTGCTCCATGTGGACCAGAACCTGTAGAGTTATTCCATGTGGACCAGAATCTGTAGCATTTTTCCATGTGGACCAGAATCTGTAGCATTATTCCATGTGGACCAGAATCTGTAGTTATTCCATGTGGACCAGAACCTGTAGATTTGCTCCATCTGGACCAGAATCTGTAGAGTTGCTCCATCTGGACCAGAATCTGTAGAGTTATTCCATGTGGACCAGATTCTGTAGAGTTAGTCCATGTGGACCAGAACCTGTAGAGTTAGTCCATGTGGACCAGATTCTAGAGTTATTCCATGTGGACCAGAACCTGTCGTCTCATTGCAGACCACCTCAGCAGACGAGCTCGGGGGCTTCGACGCTCCGATGGTGCAGCAGCAGAGCACGCCCCAGCTGCAGGAGGCCAGTCCAGACCAGCCGGCGCTGAGCCCCGAGGAGCTGCTGCTGGCCGTCAGCCGGATCAAACAAGAGAGAGCCGACACTCCTCCTGCCGAGGAGGGTGGAGGAGGAGACGAGGCCAGGTGCTGTGACCCAACATGACGTCTGTTTGAATTTGAATTTTATTTTATTTATGTGTTGTACCCAGCCTGTAAGGGTATACCATATAGATTGTACATTTCAAGTAGAATTCACACATCAAAGTAGCTATAGTAAAAACCTCTTCTTTGAAAAACCATTCCAACTTAACCTCATCATCAGTCCAAAACAACTCAGGCTTCACACTCTGCATCTTCTGAAATAAAAACTGCCTGGCTTCGACATATACAGTAATGGACAACGAAACAAGAAATCAAGTTCACCCTCAATCACATTTAGATCACATACAGTACAGAGTTTAACCTACTTCTATTGCCAGAGGGATAATCCCAGACCCCAACTGAGCACATAGCGATCTTCTGGATCTATCCAGTGGTAAGGTCACATAGGGTTCTGGACGGTCAACATTTTTCAATTGGCAATAAGTTCTGAGTTTTGGTTTAAACCAAATGTCATTATCCCATTTTTCTTTTATACTCAAGAAATAACTTATGCTTATCCTTGGGCATAGAAGACAAACGATTCCAGAGCCTGAGCATTTCCCCCTTCTGCTTAATCAAACAAAGTTCCCAACCCATATCCCCTTGGAGAGCCAATACAGGAGTAAATTTGTGCACACCTCAGGAACAACGAATGGCCCGGTTTTGAATAGCATTCACCTCGGATGACTCCTTACCTCCCCATATTCCAGCTGCATAGAGAAGAATCTGTCAGGCATCACAGAGCTTTGAAACGGTCGCATTTTTTTGGAACGATCTGGTTGACGCTGGACGACTTTGTGTCTCCGTCCTCAGAGCGGACGTGGGCGGCGAGCTGCAGACCGGCAGGGGCAGCGCTCTGTGCTACCTGGGGGCCAACGGGGGTCTGGTGCCAGGGCTGCAGTCCTACCTGCTGGCAGGAGGGGGGCGCTCCAGTCCAGGAGGATCCAGCCTCCCCACAGACTCCCCCCCCTCCCAACCCCCCACCGAGGAGGAGCTGGAGGAGGATTACTACGGCAACACCGTCCACCCTGGACTCTACCAACACATCTACGGACATCCTGGAAACCCCTACAGTAAGTCACACCTCCCACTGGCAGGTGAAGTGAGGAAGCCCAGGTAGGACACAGGGCTTCAGAGTTGTAAAAAATGAATTGAACGGCGTGGAACTCGGAAATTACAGGTCGGAAACTCGGGTATCATATCAGAGCTCCGACTTTCCGACTTGACGTCACGACAACATCAAAACATGGCGGCCCTCGTCTTAACATTTACCATGAGCCTCCGCGCGCACGGTGAAATTCTTGGACCGGCGCAAGACGGACGTCTCGCCAAGAATGTTTTTATTCATCAAGAATGAAAGTCGGAGGTTCGAAGACGATCAGATACCGCCATAAACGGCGATTCGGCGGAGTTATTATCATGACCCGCCGGGCAGCGTCAGCGAAACCGAAAGTAAGGAAAAGCTGGTCGGCTCGCCCAGCGTTTCCGCCACTAATAATAACAAAATAACAATAGAGACAAAACAATATATTTATCGAAAATGGGCCCATTAACAAGTGGTAACGTAGATTCATCCACATTAACGTGAGACTTTTTTACAACCAAATACTAACTCCTCGTTGTCCCTTTAAGTCATTTGTTGACGTTTTAATGCATATATTTTGGGTATTATTGCAGTATATGAAATGTGTTTATATTAAGCTGTGATTGTTGAATTGTATTCCTCGTATGTAACGGAAATAACGTTTAACCACAATATGCCAAACTTCCTTCGGGTTTTTTCTCCCGAGTTCCTGCAGCGTGAACGCAATGATGTCGGAAGTCGGGAAGTTGGGAATTCCAACCTCCGAGTTGTTTTGAACGCAGCATAATCCTGGTATAATAACAGTTCTGTAGAAGTGGGAGGAGCCACTCAGGTTCTCAGATTTCAGCCAATCACGCTTTCACCTGAGAAAATGATGGTTTGGCTTGGTTTGACACCCCTCCTGTCTGTGTTTCTCTTTGGTCCAGTCCAAGAGAAGATGGAGATGCTGCCTCTCCCATTGGCTAATGAGCGCCGGCCCTGTGTGCTGGTTGGTCGAGACAACATGGCTCTGCCGGCCAGTCTCATCAGTCAGATCGGGTACCGCTGCCACCCGTCGCTCTACACCGAGGGCGACCCGGGCGAGAAGGTGGAGCTGGTGGCAGGTAGGAACATGATGAGTTGTCACAGTAACAGAGTTGATCCAGGACCGACATCACAACCCGGAAGTTCATCACAGCGCTGGTTCCCGAAAAAGAAAGTGAATGGGATTTCTGCATTGTGTTTTGGATGATTTCAGAGAATCAGCCCTGTGACTAAAACACAAGTTTATGATCCTTACAAGTTTAGTTCAGTGAGATAATCTTCACATATGAACTCCTTTTCTACTGTATCCACCACTTTCCGGAGAATGACGCTGGGTGTCGCCATGACACTCGATTCCACTTGTCTTGATAGACATTGGCCGTGATGACTTTATTTATATCACCGTTGTGACTACTCTGATAGTTATGAAGTCTATAAAACGAATTATTGAACAAACATTAGCTACTATTTAAATAAGCTGGGCTAACCGTTAGCTGTTAGCCGTTAGCAGTGTCTTAAATATCTTAATAAACGGCCCATGAAAAAAATATGTTTTCCAGTGGATATCCTAATTCCAACATGACTGAGCTAACTGGAGTAGTTTCATGTCGTGTCCAACAACGGGAGGGTTTTAACAGCTGACGTCCTGATGTTGGTTTGCTGCTGCTGTTAGCTGTCAGCAGCAGCAAAGCTAACAACTACGATAACCATGACTAATTACAAAAACGTGCACACAGAAATAGTAATGTTTGTTCAATAATTCGTTTTATAGACTTAACAAACATCAGATTTAGTCAAAACGGTTTTGGCAGCCCCGAGCCCCCACATTTGGTACCTACACCGGTGGCTAACGCTACCAGTTAGCCGCTAGCTATAATGCTACTACGGAGTGAAACGGAAGTTGAAAACCGACTGTTTTATGTCCTAGAACTAAACCTGAAACTCACCACAGACCTGATTTGAGGTATTTTACCAAAATCCCATTCAAGAAACTGACTTTTAGACGAGGGAACAGGACGTGAGTTGACGGAGTTCATGGGTTTACTGACTCTATGCTCGTTAGGAAGGTGGTTAAACACAAACCAGACAAACGCACCAAAGACACCACAGTCCTGTAATCTGATGCTTGTGTGTGTGTGTGTGTGTGTGTGTGTGTGTGTGTGCGTGTATCCAGGTTCAGGTGTGTTCATGACGCGAGGTCAGCTGATGAACTGTCACCTGTGTGCTGGAGTCAAACACAAGGTGCTGCTCAGGAGACTGTTGGCCACGTTCTTTGACAGGTGAGAGGAAGCTGAAGGTGGTTAGCCTAGCCTAGCTTAGCTTAGCATAAAGACCGGTGTTTCTGTAACTCATTGGAAACTGATGTAGCTTACAATAATGTCCAATATAACACATTCCCCAAATCTGACCATGTGTAAGTTTGTTTAAAGTCTGTGTAAAGTGAAATCCGAGATTTGATTGAAAACATAATAAATCTGTTAGAATATAGTTCTTGAACCATGTGAAAAGATTGATAACTGCATCCACCTTTTTCCGAACATCAAAAACGTAAGCTGGTTTTGCTCTTCCGGTGGAATTGTATGTTTATGTTTCCATGGTTTCAGTAGTCGTGGTAAATGCATGTTTGTTTGTTTTTTCTTTCATTGAAAATCTGTAAAACGCATGGATCATCACGCCAGCTTTTAACAATGGATATCACACAAATGGACATCCATTGTTAAAAGCCACGTTTACCGTAACTATGACAACGACTGAAAACCATGGAAACGTAAACATACAATTCCACCGGAAGAGCAAAACCGGCTTCAGAAACTTGTGGATAGAACTGAACTGTGGAGTTTGAGGGTAAAACAGTTTTTGAGGACAATAGGATTTCTCTGTTTTTTGGGGCGGGACTGAACAGAGTTTTACTGTTTCCATAAGACGTTTTTGCTTAGTTCGAATAAAAAAACGTGTGGATGGAAACATGGGCTGTGTTCGAAATCACCCACTCACTCACTCACTCCCTCTCCACTACATCATGTATATGATATAGTGCACTACATCATGTACACGATGTAGGGAATGACGGGAGGAGAATTCGGACACTAGACGGTAATTTTCTGGACGTGGTTGCGTCAGCTGATGCGCCAGGTGTTGCTGTGACGGAAGCAGACGTGCCGAGAATCATGTAAACAAACCATGGATGTATGAAACAAACCGGACACATAAAAAATAAAATAATAAAAACCAGACCCTTGCGTGAACATTTTAGGATGTGATTCTGTGTGGTTGTGTTACTCGGACAATAAACTGTTGAAATATCGGAAGTTTGGTTTGGTAAACTACTGTTGTGTGTCCCGACCGTGAGCCGTTAGCGGCTCTGTGGCTATTAGCTTAGCTCGTCAGATCGTATTTACTGCATATTCTACTACAGTTTCTTAATTAGATTGATTTAATGCTGCCTGTTAATGTTCGGATGCTGCTGCCCAACTCCTGCTGCTCGGGCGAGGCAAACGGAGCGAAGGCAAATACGTCTGAGGAGTTTTTTTGGTAAATTGCCTAAATAAATCGTAGCTAACATGCTAATTAGCTTCCTCTTCTTCTCTGGCAAAACACGACCTCATTGCATTGTGGGATACGGGAGTAGAAAGTAGTGTACATCGCTTGTTCACTCAGTTTCGCGGTGCATTGTGGGTGTGTTGTCATCCACTACATAGTGGATGAAATTAATCGCGGAGAATTCGAACAACACTACAAAATGGCGAACACACTATATAGTGCACTACATCCGTGATAGGGGGTGATTTCGAACACAGCCATGGTTCGTGATGCTCTGACATCATCAGTGGTCATGTGACATCATCAGTGGACATGTGTCAGCGGGCTGTGTTGAATGTTTTCCAGAAGCTTCTGACAGTCAGCAGCTTCCCTCAGGATCCAGCTGCTGCTTTACATAACTGCTCCGTCACATTGTCTCAGGCTGAGAGAGAGGGAGGGAGGCAGAGCGAGCTAATCTACAGCTCGGTATAGGTGCTGATTGGGTTGTTATGGTTTCCATAGAAACACTCTGGCCAATAGCTGTGGGACAGGGATCCGCTCCTCCACCAATGATCCGAGCCGGAAGCCCCTGGACAACCGAGTGTTAAACACTGTCAAACGTAAGGCGCACACACACGCACACACACACACACATACACACTGGTCTCTCTATAAGTGTGAGGACCGTCGTTACCGTTCACTCTAACCTTGTCTGATGAAGTCATCGTCCTCAAACACACACACACACACATGTTTTGTTTTGTTTTATTTGTTTTATTTATTTGCACCATAAAAATCAGTGACAATTACAAAAACAGAAATGAAACAAGAACAGTCAGCGTGAGAGAAGTCAAAAACACTATAGTATATCAGCTTTTAATAAAATACAAACTATAAGTATAAGTGTAAAGTGATTGTGTATGAGTGGGTGAGCATGTAGCCTATAGATGATGATGATCGAATGATAACTGTACTAGGAAAAGAAACTATCAAGAGTCTTGATCAGAGAGGACTTCAGTCTGGACTTTATATTAGGCAGGGATGAAGATAATAATAATAAATGAAGATGAGAATTCCAAGACGAAGATCCTCTGTAAGTAAAAGGAAACTGACGAACAGGGAGGATGAAGTTTATCAGTGTGTGGCTTCCTTGGCATGATGGTGATGAGATGATTGATGAATTATCGATTTTGGGTGAAGTATCCCTTTAAATAAGGGGGCAGATGGAGACAAATAACAACACTGTATTTTGGAAAATACAGACAGATTTCTTTTCTTTTATTTATTTAATGTAAACAGGCAATGACAAACAAATACAAAAACACACACAAACAAAACAAAGCAGGACCAAACATAAAAAGGATGTAAACATTCCATTCCATTTCCTTCCTCTTATCCGGGTCCGGGTCGCAGGGGCAGCAGTCTGAGCAGGGACACCCAGACTTCCCTCTCCCCAGACTCTTCCTCCAGCTCTTCCGGGAGGATCCCAAGGCGTTCGATAGAGCTGGTCCAGCGTTCCACGGCCAGGACGAAAACCGCATTGTTCCTCCTGAATCCGAGGTTCGACTATCGGACGAATTCTCTCCAATATCCTGGAATAGACTTTCCCCGGGAGGCTGAGGAGTCTTCTGTGTTTATGTTTTTTAGAAACCTGCCTTGGGATTGCGGCAAGTCCGGCACATTTACACTGATACTTAATGCGTCAGTGTTTATGAATGTGCACTGTCCCAATTCAATAAATAAAGAAATGAAATGAGTGTGATCCCCGATAGTTGGAACACACCCTCCGGTCCCCGTTCTTGAATGAGGGACCACTGTGGCGGTCGGGGACAGTGCCTCTGGACTGGCAGACCGGGGTGGTGGTCCCCCTGCGATGCTGCATAGGCGTGTCAGCCCCGACAGCCCCACAACATCCAGAGACTTGAGGTGCTCAGGGCGGATCTCATCCACCCCCGGTGCCTTGCCACTGAGGAGCTTCCGGACTACCTCAGTGACTTCAGCTTGGGTGATGAATGAATCAACCTCTGAGTCCTCAGCCTCTGCTTCCTCGACGGAAGGCGTGTCAGTGGGATTGAGGAGATCCTCGAAGTATTCCTTCCACCGCCCGACGATATCCCCAGTTGAGGTCAACAGCTCCCCTCCTCCACTGTAAACAGTGTTGGCGGAGCACTGCTTCCTACTCCTGAGGCGTCGGATGGTTTGCCAGAATTTCCTCGAGGCCGACCGGTAGTCCTCCTCCATGGCCTCCCCGAACTTTTCCCAGACCCGAGTTTTTGCTTCCGTGACCGCCCGGGCTGCCGTCCGCTTGGCCTGCCGGTAGTCGGCTGCCTCGGGAGTCCCCCGAGCTAGCCAGGCTCGGTAGGACTCCTTCTTCAGCTTGACGGCATCCTTTACTTCCCGTGTCCACCACTGGATTCGGGGATTGCCACCGCGACAGGCGCCGGAGACCTTATGGCCACAGCTCCGGACGGCCGCGTCAACAATGGAAGTGGAGAACATGGTCCATTCAGACTCAATGTCTCCAGCCTCCCTCAGGATCCGGTCAAAGCTCTCCCGGAGGTGGGAGTTGAAGACCTCCCTGACAGGGGATTCTGCCAGATGTTCCCAGCAGACCCTCACGATACACTTGGGTCTGCCAAGTCTGACCAGCTTCCAGCGGATCCAACTCACCCCCAGGTGGTGATCAGTTGACAGCTCAGCCCCTCTCTTCACCCGAGTGTCCAAGACATACGGCCGGAGGTCAGATGACACCACTACAAAGTCGATCATTGACCTCCGGCCTAGGGTGTCCTGGTGCCACGTGCACTGATGGACACCCTTATGCCTGAACATGGTGTTCGTTATGGACAGACTGTGGCTAGCACAGAAGTCCAATAACAAAACGCCGCTCAGGTTCAGATTGGGGAGGCCGTTCCTCCCAATCACACCTCTCTAGGTAGTCTGGCCTGACGGAAGTGCGTTGCTGCGATTAGCCTCTGATTGGTCGGAACAAGCCACCCGGCGGAAGTCCCGCCTCCGTGCTGCAGCTTTCCCAGTCCGCCCGGGAAAGGGAAACATCAACAAACAACAACAGGAACCGAACCATGGATATATTATACATCCGTGTCTTGAACCGAACAGAAGAAGACATATCCGTCAGCGGTTGCCGACCGTCATTACACCACGGTCCCAAATCCAGTTTCGAACCGGCAATATTTTGCGAGTGCACCGTTGCTACGGCGCCGACCACAATGATTGTGACTGGTTGAAAAAATTCCAAACGGCCGGAGCGTTTTTTTTCTCCGATCGCAGAATCATAGGCGGACCAGCCACTACTCTCCAGGTAACACTGTGGAACTCGCTCCCACTTCATCTGCGCCAAGCCCAAACCCTGGAATCCTTCAAATCACTGTTGAAGGGCACCTGTTCTCTCAGGCCTTCGCCTGCTGATTTGTTGTCCTGTCTTGTGCCATGGTTAAGCGTCCTTCTTGTGTCTTGTGTTATTGTTAAGTGTCCTTGGGTGTCTTGAAAGGCGCTATATAAATCGAAACTATTTTTATTATTATTAACACTGTCACTGCCCATGTGAACCTTGAAGTCCCCCAGCAGAACGATTCCCCGGTTGGAGCACCTTCCAGCACCCCTCCCAGGGCCTCTAGGAAGGCCGTGTACTGCTGTACCGCTGCTGTTCGGCCCGTAGGCCGAGACAACAGTGAGAGACCTATACCCGACCCGAAGGCGCAGGGAAACGACCCTCTCGTTAAGTGGGGAGAACTCCAACACATGGCGGCTGAGCTGGGGAGCTATGAGCAAGCCCACACCAGCTCGCCGCCTCTCACCGTGGGCAACTCCAGAGTGGAAGAGAGTCCAGCCTCTCTCCAGGAGTTGGTTCCAGAGCCCAGGCTGTGCGTGGAGGTGAGCCCGACTATCTCTAGCCGATACCTCTCAACCTCCCACGAGCTCAGGCTCTTTCCCCCCCCAGTGAGGTGACATCCCATGTCCCTAAAGCCAGAGTCGTTGTCCGGGGATTGGGTCGTCGGGGCCACCGCCACTCAGATCACACGGCACCGGCCCCTTCTGAACCCTCCCGCAGGTGGTGAGCCTACGGAAAAGGGTGTAAACATACAAATGTGACAGTTGAGGTTCCTGTCACTATGCCTCCAGTTGATCATGTGCCCTGGCTACTTGGCCAAGGGGATGTCCCTTTGGGTGACTGGCAAGCGTGCATGACTGTTACCCAGGAGGTGTGGGTTCAATCCCCACCCGGGCCCTCTTCACCTTGCCACACAAAGATTAAATTTACAGTTACTACTCAATATACATTTAATCAAACTTAAATTTTTCCCATGTTTTGTTGTGCATTTCTACCTTGTCTTGACTTGTGATTATTTTTTTCCAAAAGAAATTGACTTCGCACTTTATTTTTAAAAACATTTCTTTCTTCCTCCTCCTCCTTCTCCTCCCTCCTCCTCCTCCTCCTCCCTCCCTCCTCCTCCTCAGTCTACTGTCAGAACTTTGCTCCTAACTTTAAGGAGAGCGAGATGAACGTCATCGCCGCCGACATGTGCACCAACGCTCGCCGAGTCCGGAAGCGTTGGCTCCCGAAGATCCAGTCACTGCTCCCCGATGGCCTCCCCGCCTCCGCCTCCCCCCACCCACGCAAGGCCAAGAGGGGAGGAGCAGGAGGAGCAGGAGGAGCAGCAGGGGCAGCAGAGGTGGCGGCGGTGGAGCTGGACCTGCGGCAGCTCGGCGCCTCCTACCTCGGCCTGGAGCCGCCGCCGTACGCCGCCGCCGCTGCCGAGCGCCGCGAGAGGGAGAAGGAGGCGCCGGCCACGCTGCTGCCTCACCTGCAGTTCGCCGGGTCGCGAGGAGGAGCAGCAGGAGGAGCAGGAGGAGGAGGGGGAGGGGGGGCGGGGCAGGTGGAGGAGGTGTCGATGGGCGGCGAAGCGGCGGTGGCGGATAGCGGTGGCGTAGGAGGAGGAGCGAGGCTACAGACTGAACCACCGCCATCAGAACTCCCCCTCTCCCTCTCCTCCTCCTCCTCCTCCGCCTCCTCCTCCGCCTCCTCCTCACACCCCTCCCCCCAGCCCGCAGAGCCCGCCCCTCCCCCTGCTCCTCACAGAGGATTGGCCGACACGGAGGAGAGGGGGGCGGAGCCTCTGGAAGACAGCCAATAAGCTTTCAATCTGCATCTGCCTACCTGTATCGGCGCGTTTCCACCGCAGGAACCCGGGGTTGTTTTCACGGGGCGGGGTAGAAGAGGCTCAGATCGGCCCCCAAAAACTCCCACGTGGGGGTTGAGGTTTACTCTGTGCTGATTGGTCAGACTCAAAGCGGGACGCCCTGAAATAACCAGCGTTTTTAAAACGCAACGTTATTAAAAAAGTGTCTTCACGGCAGAAAAAAAGAGAGAATAAGTCAGAAAAAGACGTCTGAAAGTAGAAGTAGTAAAAAACAGTTTGATAAATACATGACAATCGAAACGGCAGTTAACAGGGTTCCTACACATTGGAAATGTCAAAATTCCATAGTATACTAGGCTATAGAACGAATCCTCTTGTTGTTTACAACTACTTCCGGGTAGAAAACCAGCATGAGAACAATAGTGACAGACGAGAGTTTCACTATATTTATCTCATTTTTCTCGTCACTATTTCACCGTTTAGACTAATCTGATGTTTGTAAAGTTTATAAAACCAATGATTGGACAAACATTACTATTTCTGTGTGCACATTTTTGTAATTAGTCATGGTTATCATAGATTAGCCGGCTAACGGTTAGCTACCTGTTTAACTTTAATAACTCAGTGACTCAATAAACGGTCCATGAAAAAATATTTTCTCCAGCGGATATCTGAGTTCCAACATGACTGAGCTAACTGGAGTAGTTTCATGTCGTGTCCCACAACGGGAAGGTTTTAACAGCTGCCGTCCTGCTGTTAGCTTAGCTACCGCTGTTAGCTTAGCTACTGTTAGCTTTGCTACCGCTGTTAGCGTAGCTACTGCTGTTAGCTTACCTACCGCCGTTAGCTGTCCCTGTCAGCTGATGTGACCGATGTTGTTTGGTTCGGACTTGCCCTAGGCGAGGATCGAACCCGCGGCCTCCCGCACCGCAGGCGACGATGCTAACCGTTTCGCCAAGAGGTTAACAACCGCTTGGCAAATTGGTTAGCACGTCTTTTATGGGTGAGTGAGTTTACTTCCAATACCGCTAACCGCCACAATCTGTCACTTCTCCTTACACCTCCATTACAATGAGCCACTGATGCTTTCTAGACACTGTGATTCCCCCAAACTGAATAAATACAACACATAGCAACACAAAACACACACACAGAAATAGTAATGTTTCTTCAATCATTTCAGATTTGTCTAAACGGTGATAGTGGCGTGAAAAATATGATATATAGCTAAACTCTCGTTTGTTACTACTGTTCTCATTCAAATTACGTGCTGGTTTTCTACCAGGAAGTAGATTCGGTCTATTCCCAGATCCTAATTTACAGACTTGTCGGTAAATGTTTTTTTATAATTTATGACATTTGAGTAATTAGATGTGTATCAATAAATTATGCAATTAATCGTTTTTTTTCATTATTGGGTCAATGACATGATGCAACCCATTGTCAAGTAGTGTAACCAGTATTTAAAAAAATAAAAAGTAAAAATCAGACTATATACAGGAAACTAAATCTGGGCTCAAATGTGGAATAAATGTAATTCATTTTTGTAATGCAACACTGTTTCTTGACAAGTTTTACATTAGTTTTCACAATGTTTAGAAAAAAGGCAGTGTGTTCATAGGTCCTGCTCAGTATTGCCAAAATGCATTAAAATTTGAATATAGAAATACAGCAAAAAAATCTATTTCAATTTAATGTTTTAAATATATTTTTATAAGTACACTTAAATCCACTAAAATATCTAATATTTATCATTCTTTTGTGGTTGAATGTGTATGCCATTATGTCACCAGCTCGGTACAAAATAACGAACCCAAATAACGTCAGATGAGTCCAAACCCAGATCAGTAATAAGATAAATATATTTCCATACAGTGGTTTCCATAGTTTTCCAGACCTGGAAATGTATAAAATCAAATTCATACTTTCCATACTTGTGTAGGAACCCTGGATTAAAAACCCGCCTTTATTAGAAATCGACGACCGCGTGATGATGGAAACTGTTTCACGTCCCGGTCTGCAGGGGAGACACGGCCACAGAGAGAGAGACGACGTCCTGCTGTGGAAACACACCTCATGTAAATAACACAATAGCTACCTGTCCCCCACCTGTCTGTCCACCTGTCTGTCTCTACCTGTCTGTCTCTACCTGTCCCCTACCTCACTACCTGTCTACCTCTCTGCCCCGTGTCTGTCCGACCTACCTCTGTCTGTCTGTCTGTCTGTCTGTCTGTCCGTCCACCTGTCTGTCTGTCCACCTGTCTGTCTGCTCGGCTCTGCTGCATGTTACCAGCCTCCTGCAGTCGGCACACAGGCCCATAGCAACAGGACTGATGATGATGATGATGATGATGATGATGATGATGATGATGATTATACTCACTCTGACAACGACAATAAAGCTTCTTGATAACTGATCCCGTGTCAGTCTCAGGTGTTCCCTCCATCCAGATGTTCATGGTCACAGAGGATGTTCCTCGTCTGTCCTCTGACGCCACCTGCAGGGCACACACACACTCACACGGTTATCTCATCTGTGTGTGTGTGTGTGATGCAGTGACATCACAGCAGTCAGGTCATCGTGTGTGTGTTTACACAGACAGACAAATAATCAATCTATAATCTGTAATCTATAATCTATCAGGACAGCGGAGCGTCTCTGCAGCTTCAAACTGGTACAGTGACAGCGATGACATCACTGTGTGGATGACATCACTGTGTGGATGACGCGCATCATTACATTTAATGCACATAAAGTAAATGTCCATAACATTATCTTATATTCTGCAGCAAGAATATCTGAAATTAAATATACAGAAGACAGGATGTTGCATTTCTGTTGATTTCTGTTTTATTCTATTCTATTTATTTTATTTGATGCTATTCTTATCTGTTCGATTTTATATTATTTTTTTATGTTATATTAGGCAAGACAAGGCAATTTTATTTGTATAGCCCATTTTTTTTACAGTCTAAAATGGCTTTAATAGGCTATAACATATATAATATTATATTATAGCCCTTTGAATATAATATAATATAATATAATATGATATAACAGCCCTTTGAATATAATATAATATATTCTAATCTAATAAAATATAATATTCTGTCAGCTGTCAGTTGTTCTTTTCGCTCCGGACGTTTTAATTGTCACCGTATTAAAGGGTTAAATGGATGTGAAGGAGCAGCTGAGTGAGGATCAATCAATAATCAATAGATCAATCAATAGTCTGTTTGTCCCAGCATGTTGTACTGATGTGTGATCAGTTATTGGTCCATTAGTTTAATCAATCAGTGAATCAACCAGGACTCTCTCTGCTGCAGCGCGGACTGAGAGGTGCATGCTGGGAAACGTAGTGCGAACCCCGACCGGCGCCAGATCATATATGATAGACTGAAGCCGAAATCATTAGGAATCAAATCGTTCTGAATCGAAAATCCATTTTGAATCGAATCGTAGCCTCAAAAATCAGAATCGAATCGAATCGTGAGATAGTAAAAGATTCCCACTCCTATTAACAGGGTTCCTAGTACACATTGGAAATTTCAAAATTCCATTGTATACTATTACCAGAGCAGAACCTAATCTCCAGAGTTGTCAGTAAAAATTTTTTAAAAATAATTTGTTACATTTGAGTAATTAGATGTGTATCATGTCAACAAATTATGCAATTAATCGTTTGTTTTCATTATTGGGTCAATGACATGATGTAACCCATTGTCAAGTAGTGTAACCAGTATTTAAAAAAATAAATAAATAAATAAAATCAGACTATATAGCAACGGGAAACTAAATCTGGACTCAAATGTGGAATAAATTGTAATTCATTTCTGCTGCAGCGCGGACCGAGAGGTGCATGCTGGGAAACGTAGTGCGAACCGCGGCGCCATTCTGAACCTCCGTCAGCGGCCAATCAGAGCAGCCCGTGGCCTCCGCTCCGCCAATCACAGCCGCCCTCTCCCCCGCAGCAACAAATCACAGCGCCGCGAAAACCTCGCGGCCAATCACAGCGCACCGCGGACCCGCCGCTCGGCCAATCCTGTGACAACAACATGCATGATGCCGCTCGGCCAACGCGCATGCGCAGACGGCAGACAGCTGATAACTCATCTATTATGCTACTTGGCTAAATAAAAAACGTCCCAGAAAAGAAGCCGCTGGAGCCGCCGCCGCTGGACCCCCGGAGGACTCGAACCCAGAGTAAACACGGCTCTTTCTCCGGTACCGGGGGGTGTGGAGGGGGGGGGTTACCGGGGGGGTTAACGGGCGGAGGTGTTGTCGGTCGGTCGGTGCTGCAGCAGGAGGGAGTCGGTGTCGGAGCCGCTCGGCGCCTTCAGACAAAGCTCAGCTAACAGGAGCTAACAGGCTAACTGGCTAACGGGGAGCTAACAGGCTAACGGGGAGCTAACAGGCTAACGTTAGCTCGTTAGCTTTAACCAACCAAACACAACACCACCGCGCACAGGTAACAACAACATCGGCGGCACAGAGCGGAGCGCTACGCCGAGTAATCCGCTCCCTGCGGGGGGGCAGAGGGGCAGAAAGAGCCGGGGCACCGACCGACCGACGGAGAGACACCGACACGGCCGTTAGAAAGACCGCGAAAGGCCTCTCTCTCTCCTCCGTCGCTCTCTCTTAACGGTTAGCTTAGCCACCTAGCTCGTCTCTTGCCCGCCATCTTTTCCAGCCAGATCAACGGCTCTTCTGCTGCTGCTGCTGCTGCTGCATCGTTAACGTTAGTTAGCCCGCAGAGCTGCTCCCTCCGAGCCGCTGGATCAACCACCCGGACCCTGCCTGGTTCTGGTTCTGGTTCTGGTTGTGGTTGTGGCAGCGGTGGATGGTGCCGCTGTAACTTAACGTTAAACCACCGGATCAGTGAGGTTTTTCGTCCGGCGGCGCAGTCCGGTGAGTGTTAGCCGTTAGCTCCTCGTTAGCCTCGGTAGCTGATCTGATGATCCCCGCAGGACTGTGGTGTGGAGGAGCTGCAGGTCCGGTTGGGTCCGGGTCCAGGTCTGGTGGGACTGGGTCAGGTCAGGGAGGTTCTGGTTCTGGTTCTGGTTCTGCTGCTGCACCAGGGTGTCGGTGCTGGACCCAGGTGTGTGTCTGTGTGTGCAGCAGCCGGACTCGGATCTGATCTGATCTGATCTGATCTGGTCCACATGAGTCCGGACCAGCAGCACCTGTTGGGAGCAGATGTACGTTAACGTTAAGGCCCGAACCCGGACTCGATCCCGGTCCGGACGAGCTCACCTGTTGGAGTTCATAGTTGAAGTTTGGTTGTAAACAGTGCGAAGCTGCAGCTGCTGTCAGCGGTGTGGTGGCTATCGATCCCCTGTCTGATCACTGGTATTGATGAGTTATCACCGTCTGGTCGGGTGAAGAAGAGCACCAGAATCTGATGCATGTTGATGCTTGTAAAACAATTTCTATTCTAAAGATATTTCTGAATTGCTCATCTTCCCAACCGTATTCTGAATGTGTAAGTCATCATGTCACCAGATCACTTACAGGAGATATTGTAGCAAATAACGTAAATGAACCCAAACAACTTCAGATGAGCCCAAACCCAGATCAGTATTCAGATAAATATATTTCCATACAGTAGTTTCCATACTTTTCCAGACCTGGAAATGTATAAAATCAAATTCATACTTTCTATACTTGTGTAGGAACCTGGTCCCGGTCTGCACGAGCTCACCTGTTGGACTGCAGGAGTTCATAGTTGAAGTTTGGTTGTAAACAGTGAAAACAGTGCGGCGCTGCAGCTGCTGTCAGCGGTGTGGTGGCTATCGATCTCCTGTCTGATCACTGGTATTGATGAGTTATCACCGTCTGGTCAGGTGAAGAAGAGCACCAAAATATGATGCATGTTTATGCTTGTTAAACTATTTCTAAAGATATTTCTGAATTGCTCTCGCATCTTCCCAACCCTTATTCGTCACTGACCCTGTTATTCTGAATGTGTATGCCAGTATGTCACCAGCTCGGTACAAAAATAATGAACCCAAACAACGTCAGATGAGCCCAAACCCAGATCAGTATTCAAGGCAAAGCAAGGCAATTTTATTTGTATAGCCCGTTTTTACCAATAGTTTGTCTCAAAGGGCTTTGCATCCCATCATAACAACATCCTCTGTCCTTAGACCCTCACATCCACTGAGGAAAAACTCCATGGAAACCCTTTTAACAGGGAAAACCAGGAGAAAGCTCAGGGTGAGCAACAGAGGAGGGATCCCTCACCCAGGACAGAGATGTTGTTACAGACAAGAAAACAGTTTATAGTTTATGATACAGAATGTGGGAAACATGGAAATGTTCAGATAAATATATTTCCATACAGTAGTTTCCATGCTTTTCCAGACCTGGGAATGTATAAAATCAAATTCATACTTTCCATACTTGTGTAGGAACGAGCTCACCTGTTGTTGGACTGCAGGAGTTCATAGTAGAAGTTTGGTTGTAAACAGTGAAAACAGTGCGGAGCTGCAGCTGCTGTCAGCGGTGTGGTGGCTATCGATCCTCTGTCTAATCACTGGTATTGATGAGTTATCACCGTCAGGTCGGGAGCTGGTGTCGGTGGAGAGCAGTAGTGTAAAGTCCCACAGTCTGAGATGTGTTTAAATGCACCGCTGACCTGAGGAAGTGAGTGAGGATGAAGATGAAGAGCAGGAGGTTTGTTGTGATGGATGCTGATAGAGAAGCAGAGCTGGATCAGTCCGTCCATCGATCTGTAACTGTGAGACTGAAGAAGTGATCGGTTATTGATCGTGAAGTGAGACCGAGTCCTGGTCCAGAAGAACCCGGGTCGTCGTGTTTTAGTTCAGAGTTGAACCGTCCGGCTGCTGCTGTCGGCTCTGATCCGATCCATCCGGTTATTGACAGAAAGACCAGAAGCTGGAGAAACCGTCAGATGTTTCCTCACAGAACCACAACTGGTGTCAGACCAGATGATTAATAATCAACTATTTTGATAATCTAATAATCAGTTTGAGTTGTTTTTTTTTGAGAAAAAAAGTCCAAATTCTCTTGATTCCAGCTTCTTAAATGTGAATATTTCTGGTTTATTTGTTCCTTTATGACAATAAACTGAGTCTCTCTTTGGTTTGTGGACAAAACAAGACATTAGAGGACGTTGTCTGGTGGTTTGAGAAACACTGATTGATGTTTTTTAACATTTTTTAACGTTTTATGGACCAAACAACTAATCGATTAATCGTTCCAATAATCGATAATGAAAATAATCCTCAGTTGCAGCCGTAGCTCAGACCTTTTAAACCAGGTCCTGGTCCACCTGTCCAGGTGTGGGCCGGTCTGGGTCCAGGTTCTGGTCTCTTGGTCTGTTGCCAAGACGACGACATTAGTGCGGCGGCTGTAAATCAAAATTCATCTTTAACTTTATCGTGTGTTTTTCACAGTGTCATGATTATTCTGTATTCATTGATTTCACAACACTATGAGTGTGTAAAGAAAATCAAAAATAGTCAAAATATAATGACATTACTAATTGAATTAAATTACTATTTAAACTATGTGTTCATATAGGACCAAGTATTAACCCCCAGTGGGAATGTTTGAATTTACCTTAGAGATTATTTGTCATCTGTACCAAATGTTTACGTGTTATTGAGAGACCCGCTAACATTCAAATTCCTACCAATTCAGTCTGATTTGCCGATTCAGTTCCCGTATCATCTCTTTTGGAGAGTGACGGTGTTGAGGAATGCGTTTAATACCGCCGTTAATCGTGCAAACAAGTAATCGCGACATTATTCACTACTCATACACATCTGTAACATCTGTAACAGCTGTAACATCTGTAACAGCAGCAGCAGTGTGTGATATGAACGTGGTTGTCAGGGTTTTTCAAAATAAAACAGGTCCGACAGGTCTCTGCTTTCGGTGCTGCCTCGTGGGAACGTGGGAAACACCTGTTCAGGGTTCCTACTAGAGCTGCAACTAACCATTATTTTCCTTATTGATTAACCTGTTGATTATTTAAAACGATTAATCGATTAGTTGTTTGGTCAATAAAATGTTTAAAAACATCAGTGTTTCTCAAACCACCAGACGACGTCCTCAAATGTCTTGTTTTGTCCACATACCGACTTCACAAAGAGAGACTCAGTTTATTGTCATAAAGGAGCAAAGAAACCAGAAATATTCACATTGAAGGAGCTGGAATCAGAGAATCTGGACTCAAACCGATTATTAGATTATCAAAGTAGTTGATGATTAATTTAATAATCGATTATTGTGCGATTAATTGTTGCGGCTCTAGTGGGAACACTCCTCCTGATGCTGTAGTTCTGGGTTCCTACGAAAGTATGGAATTTGATTTTATACATTTCCAGGTCTGGAAAATGGAAACTATTGTATAGAAATATATTTATCTGAATACTGATCTGGGTTTGGTCTCATCTGAAGTTATGTGGGTTCATTATTTTGTACCGAGCTCCAATCTCCTGGAAGTGATCTGGTGACATAATGGCATACACACTCAGAATAATGAAAACAAACGATTAATTACGTAATTTATTTACATGATACACATCTAATTACTCAAATGTCACAAATTATTTACGTGGGGGGGGCGATCGTAGCGGAAATAATGAAAGTAATGGCAAACAAACACTGCATTTCTCCACAGTCAGGCAGGTTTCCAGGATGCCAAGTAGCCGACTCATTTTAATGGAAGTTTGCCGATGAAAACCAGTGTCAAAAAGGGAAAAAAAAAAAAACAATCACGGACTTTCATGATCGATTACCATGGCAACGAACGAAGCTTCGAAGCTTTGATTTTTTTTGGGGTCAGCCCTACAAAATATTATTACATTAATAATTATATACCTACCTTAAGTATTTATTAATATAGGACCAATTATT
This sequence comes from Trachurus japonicus, assembly GCF_045865225.1. NCBI lineage: Eukaryota > Metazoa > Chordata > Actinopteri > Carangiformes > Carangidae > Trachurus > Trachurus japonicus. Next base: position 2,880,495 of record NC_140915.1, on the reverse strand, counting down.
AATCCTCCAGGGCAAAGGTTTGAAACACTAAAGCCGTTGATTGTCATCTATAGAGTTCTCAACGGGTCGGACCTCGGGCTTCCTTCTTTCCTCTCTCATAAAACACGTTTCTGGTGTAAATTGTTGTTTGTTCACGTGTGAGTTTCAGACAAATCTCCCACTCTGCATCTTGTGCTGCTGAGGCAGAACGACTCCACAGCTGCAGCTGCTCGTCACTGGTTGGAGGATAAATCTCCACCAAGACGCACCGTTCCCGCGGCGAAAAATTCATCAATTGCGCCCGCTGATTAAAGGGCAAAGTGTAGCCTACAGCAGGACGTTAAGTCCCGCCCGTTAGCGGACCGGTACCGGAGGGGCCAGATGACGTGAGGCAGAAGACGCTGCTTTCCCGCCGTTCGGGCAGATAATTAATGCTGGTGTGTCGGGCTCCGTCGGGTCGGTTCGGGTTGTAATTTTCAGTCCCATTGAGAACTCTAATCTACACCAAATGTTTAAAGGGACAACGAGGAGTTTTGGAAAAGCGAAGTGTTTTCACTCTACATTTATGAGCCTCCTCTTCGCGCACCATGAAATTCTTTGACCGGCGCAAGACAGACTCATGTTTTCATTCATCAAGAATTAAAGTCAGAGGTTGGAAGACGATCACATACCGTCGTAGTTCCCACCATAAACAGAGATTCGGCGGCGTTATTCTCATGACTCGCCACGAAACCGAAAGTAAAGAAACGCTGGTCGGCTCGCCCAGCATTTCCACCACCACTAATAATAACAAAATAACCATAGAGACAAAACCATAGATTTATCTAAAATGGACCATTAACAAGTGGTAACGGAGATTCATCCACATTAATATGAAACTTTTTTATTGTCGCGGAATTTTTGATTCTGCCGATGGATAAACTCCTCGTTGTCCCTTTAAGTTTCTTTTAATCGTCAGAATGACATGGAACGTAAATGTTACACAAGTATTAACACACCTGTAATTATGTGTTGTGCTGATCTGCCGATGTGGTCCCATCATCTTTTTTGGAGAGCGGCGGTATTTAGGAATCTTTAGGATTAATTAATTGTAACGTTTAATACCGTGGTTAAAGGAGAATTCCGGTCATTTTTGGCCCCTGAATCGTTTTCGTGATGGTCACCCAGTGTTGGGGGGAGCAAAAAACGCGACTAAAATTGATGCAGGCAAAACGGAGTTACCATGGCTACCCGGCGCTAGGGATAGCCACAACGCTAACCCACGGGAGCAATTCTTTCAACCACAACAAACACTCAGAAAACAATCAGATATCTCTGGTACATGACTGGAATCCTTAGAGACACCACTGAACTCATATAGTGTAGAGTAGAAACAGTATAAACTTTGTGTTTCTGCATGTAGTCCCTCACCTCAGATAGCCCAACTCTGAAACATCCCAGAAAGACATTACTATCCCATCACAGAGAGAAACTAACACTTTGTCCTTGTTGTGATGATTTCTTTACAGAAATAAACGGTCGGAGATATTCTGGACATTACCACTGCACTGCTCCACCGTTTATTTTAACTTTGCCTGTATCAACCTGCCTGTATCAACTTTAGTCGCATTTTTTGCTCCAACCAACACTGGGTGACCATCGGGACAACGATTTAGGGGTTCAAAATGACCGAAATTCTCCTTTAATGGTGAAACCGAGTAACGGAGACATCCCGAGCCCGTGTGTTGAAGGATGAGTTGACTAACTGTCTCTGTGTCTGTGTCTGTTTCTCAGGTCGTGCGATGGGAGTTTGTCTCCTGGAGGGAAACATCGAGCTGAAGCTTCAACGCCAACCACACCTGAGCTGAACACACACACACACACGCTCACACACTCACACACACACACACACTCACACACACACACACACACACACACACACACACACACACACACACCCTCGGACCACAGAGGGAGTTTTTTCACCTTCAGGTTAGACACTGTCGCCCCACGGTGCATCGCTGCGTCACCGCCGTCCACCATGTCGGACGCCCCCGAGGCTGCGCCCCCCAGCCCCCCCACCCTCACCAACCCAGCGCCGCCTGAGGTCACCAACCCCACCAAACCTGGCAGGTAGGTCACCTGTACGGAGAGGTGTGAGGTGTTTTATTTTCTCCCAATTCCGCTTTTTCCATTTTAATTTTTCGAAATTTTAGTTTTTTTTTTTAAACTTTTACTTCTATTTTCCAACCAAAAAGACTGTGTTTTTAATGTTAATGACTTAAATGTACACAAATTAAATAGAAATTACTTAAAATGTATTGAGGTAACAAACAAACAACACTTTTCCTCCAGACCTTAAAGGGATAGTTCAACATTTTGTCAAATTGGCCCATTGCCATAATCCCTATAGTCATAGCAGTAGGTTCGTGGGCGCATGACGTCTGTCCGACTACCCATTTCTCCGATCATACATTTCTTTATTTTTGCGTCCATTAGTCCGACCTCCCATTTCTCTGACTTAAGTAGCCCTAACTCTTAACCTTACCCTAAACCTAACCTTAACACTGTAGAGTGGGTAGTCAGAGAAATGAGCCGTCGGACTTTTGGGCAGTCGGACTGATGTATGCTCCCCTAGGTTCGTTACCTTTAAAGGTGTACAGAAATGGCCGTTTGTCCTGTTTGTCGCGCCGGGTTGTTACGAGCTGCAACACGAGTTTACCCGAGTAAAGAAAACAAATTTGATTGGTCGTTATCGAGCGGGCGGGATATTCAAAGCTTGGGGCGAGACCGAGCTCCGTGTGTGTGTGTGTCTCAGACGTTTGAATGACGGATTACGGATCCAATATCAGTGGCTGGTGAATCGTGTACAGGCTGACGTATAATCCGTGCGCCTGCATTATCCAATGCGGAAAAAAAATACCACACTTTCATCCCGGATTTACTCAAAAATAGAATTTTGCACAAAATTTGGCCTACATCGTCTGAAAGATGAGTTATTACATTAATTTTATGACCCAGAGTGGGCTCAAAATTCAATTTTCTTTTCTGTACACCTTTAATTGTCGGTGCAAGCTATTTTTAGTACGGCGGAGCAGAGCCGTGAGCTGCTCAGAGCTACGCTACGGAGGCTCATTATGGGATTTCTTGGTTTCCCTCATCAAATACACAATCCAACAACTCCACAACGCTCTGGTGGACAAGTTGTGAGCTGCACATTCACCACGCTATGAGATAATAACACAACGTTACCACACAGAGTTGTTGTAGAGGGAAATACAGAGACTGTTGATGAAAAACTGTCCCTGAAGGCAACGTGCATCAGCGGTTTTACATGAATTTACCTCTAAAACAACTCTAATTTGTTTATTAAGTCTTGATGATCTGTGTGTGTCTCCTTTAGGAAAACCAACCAGCTGCAGTACATGCAGAACGTGGTGGTGAAGACTCTGTGGAAACATCAGTTTGCTTGGCCCTTCTACCAACCAGTGGACGCCATCAAGCTCTGCCTGGCGGTCAGTCTCTTATACACACACACTCTACACAATCACACACTAACACACACGCCTGTCTGTGGTCCTGATGCTGAGCTTGACCCTCCGTGTTTCCAGGACTACCACAAGGTGATCAAGAACCCAATGGACATGGGAACCATCAAGAAGCGTCTGGAGAACAACTACTACTGGAGCGCCAGTGAGGCCATGCAGGACTTCAACACCATGTTCACCAACTGTTACATCTACAACAAGGTAAACACTAGGGCTGCAACTAGCCATTATCTTCATTATCCATTAGTCTGTCGATTATTTAAAGGGTTAATCGATTAGTTGTTTGGTCAGTAGAATGTTTATTTAGGAGACCAGCAGACCGTGACTCCGCCCCCTTTAGGGGACCAACAGACCGTGACTCCGCCCCCTTTAGGGGACCAGCAGACCGTGACTCCGCCCCCTTTAGGAGACCAGCAGACCGTGACTCCGCCCCCTTTAGGAGACCAACAGACCATGACTCCGCCCCCTTTAGGAGACCAACAGACCATGACTCCGCCCCCTTTAGGAGACCAACAGACCATGACTCCGCCCCCTTTAGGAGACCAACAGACCATGACTCCGCCCCCTTTAGGAGACCAACAGACCATGACTCCGCCCCCTTTAGGAGACCAACAGACCATGACTCCGCCCCCTTTAGGAGACCAACAGACCATGACTCTGCCCCCTTTAGGAGACCAACAGACCATGACTCCGCCCCCTTTAGGACACCAACAGACCATGACTCTGCCCCCTTTAGGAGACCAGCAGACCGTGACTCCGCCCCCTTTAGGACACCAACAGCCCATGACTCTGCCTTCTTTAAGAGACCAAAAGACTGTGACTCCGCCCCCTTTAGGAGACCAACAGACCATAACTCTGCCCCCTTTAGGACACCAACAGACCATGACTCCGCCCCCTTTAGGACACCTACAGACCGTGACTCCGCCCCCTTTAGGACACTTACAGACCCCCTTTAAGACACCTACAGACCGTGACTCCACCCCCTTTAGGACACTTACAGACCTCCTTTAGGAGACCAACAGACCATGGCTCCGCCCCCTTTAGGACACCTACAGACCATGACTCCGCCCCCTTTAGGACACCTACAGACCCCCTTTAGGACACCAACAGCCCATGACCCCGCCCCCTTTAGGACACCTACAGACCCCCTTTAGGACACCAACAGCCCATGACTCCGCCCCCTTTAGGACACCAATAGCCCATGACTCTGCCCCCTTTAGGAGACCAAGAGACCGTGACTCCGCCCCCTTTAGGAGACCAACAGACCATGACTCCGCCCCCTTTAGGACACCAATAGCCCATGACTCTGCCCCCTTTAGGAGACCAAGAGACCGTGACTCCGCCCCCTTTAGGAAACCAACAGACCATGGCTCCGCCCCCTTTAGGACACCTACAGACCGTGACTCCGCCCCCTTTAGGACACCTACAGACCCCCTTTAGGACACCTACAGACCGTGACTCCGCCCTCCTTTAGGACACCTACAGACCCCCTTTAGGACACCAACACACCATGACTCCGCCCCCTTTAGGACACCAACACACCATGACTCCACCCCCTGTAGGACACCAACACACCATGACTCCGCCCCCTTTAGGACACCAACACACCGTGACTCCCCCGCCTTTAGGAGACCAGCAGACCATGACTCCGCCCCCTTTAGGAGACCGGCAGACCGTGACTCCGCCCCTTTTAGGAGACCAGCAGACCGTGACTCCCCCCCCTTTAGGAGACCGGCAGACCGTGACTCCGCCCCTTTTAGGAGACCAGCAGACCATGACTCCGCCCCCTTTAGGAGACAGCAGACCATGGCTCCGCCCCCTTTAGAGACAATATTCAATGACTCCGCCCCCTTTAGGAGACCAGCAGACCGTGACTCCGCCCCCTTTAGGAGACCGGCAGACCGTGACTCCGCCCCCTTTAGGAGACCGGCAGACCGTGACTCCGCCCCCTTTAGGAGACCAGCAGACCGTGACTCCGCCCCCTTTAGGAGACCAGCAGACCGTGACTCCGCCCCCTTTAGGAGACAAGGAGACCGTGACTCCACCCCCTTTAGGAGACTAGCAGACCGTGACTCCGCCCCCTTTAGGAGACAACATTCAATGACTCCGCCCCCTTTAGGACACCAGCAGACCATGACTCCGCCCCCTTTAGGAGACCAGCAGACCATGACTCCGCCCCCTTTAGAGACCAGCAGACAATGACTCCACCCCCCAGATTTCCAAATCAGAAGGAAATTAACTTTGTTCAAACAAACATTTGCAAACGCCCGCCGTAATTATTGAACTAATCTACGTCATGTTAAATCTGACTGTTAGCTGTGTATATATGTTATCATAAGCAAATACAAATATCTCACTTTCCTCTGACGACAACTTTTATAAATCGTTCACAACACGAGACAGGAAGTTTAGCTGTATGGGCCATCTTGGTCTATAGAGGATCTCACATCATCCTGACCTGTGACCTCTGACCTCTGACCTCAGCCCACAGACGACATCGTGCTCATGGCTCAGGCTCTGGAGAAGATCTTCCTGCAGAAAGTGGCTCAGATGCCTCAGGAGGAAGTGGCTCTGCTGCCGCCGGCGCCCAAGGGGAAGAACAAGAGCAAGCAGCCGACCGCTCCCACTACAGGTAATACTGTGATACTGTTAATAATACTGTAATACTGTTAGTAATATTCTAATTCTACTGTAGTACTGCCGCTCCTACTACAGGTATGTACCAAACTACTGTAATACTACTGTAGATCAGTGCCGTCAGAACAAACTTCGTTATTCAAAGAGAATTGTAATTTATTTTATTACATAAGAACATTTGAAGGTGGAAACTGTTGTTCCAACGTGTTTCTTCCACAACAACGCAATTAACGTCGTGACGTTTGGGGGAGTAAACATGTTGATAAAACTGAAACTACCTAATAATAAGCTGGTATAGGTGAATAAAATGAGAAAAATAATTTAATAAAAACATAAAAAATGTGAATATTTAACATAAGAAACGTTAGAAATTTGAATCGCGTTTGGGGGGAAGATTGACAGCCCTAGTGTAGTACTACTGTAATACTATAATACTATTGTATTACTGCCGCTGCTACCACAGGTACTACCACTGAAGTACTACTGTTATACTAAACTATTGTTAATACTACTATAAAGTTAAAAGGATAACGAACGTCAGTTATCGGTTAAAATAATATCCAGACTGTGCAGGTTGACCCCTCCCCCACCCGCTCATTAACGCGTTAACATCTGAGCCGTGTCACCGGTCCGACTGGTCCGACCCAACGGACTGGACACGCTGGTTTGGGCTGGAACACACATACACACATGACTCTGGTCCTGTTGTTGGTGTCTCAGGCTCCTGTTCTCTGGTCGGAGTCAGGCTGAGATGATGCCCCCCTATGTGTGTTAAACGTGTGAGCCGAAGTCCTCCGTTCACACCAGACGCCACCAGACCAGACGGTCCACAATCCACAAGTTAGTTTGTCTCAGTCGCTGCTGAAAAAGGAGTAACAGGTGCCACATTAATGTGGATAAATGTTTGTGTTGAAATAAAGTTAAAGTTTTTTGTTAAAGCAGATATCAGTGGAATGTTTTTGTTAATATAAGTCCTAAATAGTCCTATTTTCCGTCAGCAATCACTTACATGAAGTATTTCAGCCTAAACACGAGTCTCTCCGTCACTCTGCTCTGCGGTAACCCGAGGAGAAAATTTTCCTTGTGGGATACAAGTGTTATCCAATGAGGGGAGAGAACGGCATGAAGGGCTGTGTGTGCAGCCAAGGGATGCGCGTGAATGTGGTGACGTAGCACGAGGACCAATTGATGCCTGACAAGGGCGGGGGCTGCTAACTCATGGTGCGTTCAAGGAAACTCGTACTTTGTGTTTTTCCTTCCTGTGAAGTCATACCAGTTCGATCTGGTACGAGTTCACGGGTCGGAAGTTACGAGTGGCCGTTATAGGGAACTTTCACAGACAACAGGACGGTAAAAACACGAGCTACGGGTTACCTGGAACGCTACCAAGTCGTAGTTGTGACTTGAAGCTGTAACTTACGGTTTCAAAAGCCTGCCTTGAACACAGCATTAGCCAAAACCACCGGATCGCTTACTTCTGCTTTAACTAGCACTGTTAAAGGTGTTTAATAAACATGTTAAGTGTAAATATATTCTCTTCTTTCTTGAGTCTGTTTGCTCATGCAAAATCAAACGTGATTAATATAGATTAAAAATGAATGATATTTAATCAAAATTATTCCACAGCAACCCTGTGAGTAATCTGATTAAACATTTTAATCGTTTGACAGCACTAGTTCAAACCCTAAAACGTTTTTACTAATGTAGGGCTCTATGATGATCTGTGATCACCTGCACGGGTCCAATTTTGGAAACCCGCGCCCGCCCCACCCGTAGGTTTTTAAGCCCGTGTCCCGACGCGTCATCGTGATTATTTCTGACTTCAACCCGTTAACCGACCCGCTGCCCGTGAGATCGCCGTCATCACCGCCGACAACGGGGTAGCCTATAGCCGTACTCTTTAGCAAAAAAAAAGAAAAAGAAAAAGCCGTACTCTTTCGCGACTATTTCCGGAACGGAGAATGATAGAGACGTAATTCTTTTTTTAATGAAAGCAGGACACTTCAGCCTTTACATTGATCCCATCGGTGTGTTTGTAGCTTTTACCCAGAAGCCGAGCAGTCAAGCCATGATGACAGGCTAAGTAAACTCCAACGGGAAAGCTTTGAGCGGGTCACACGAGCGGCCAAAGATCGTTTATTTACATCAAGATGGTTACTATGCTCTGTTGTTGCCGTGTGTGATAAAAAATGATTTGCTACGCTGGTTCGTGCAGCTGCGCGTGAGTTTTCCTCTGTAGACCTACACATACACATTCACCCGCGTTCATGTGAGTTCCGCCCGTGCCCGACCCGTGAATTTACACGAGACAGTTGATCCACCCATTGAACACCGTTTTTGCGGGAAACTCTGGATCACGGAATCGGCCATTAGCACGAAATCTATTTTTAACGCTGAGTATTGTGGAATTTGAGATAACTTAGAACTTATATCTGAACTTATGAACTCCAGCTGTTTGTCCTGTTACAGGTGTGTGTTCTCCAGCGTTGCCGTGGTAACAGGCGTGTGCTAACCGTGTCTCTCTCTCTCTCTCTGTGTGTCAGTGAGTCAACAGGCCGAGTCCTCAGCCTCCCCTCCCCCCTCCTACCCCTCCCCCTCCCCCTCTCAGACGCCCGTCATCTCCACCACGCCCACACCGGTCCCGGCCACGCCGCCCGTCGCCGCCCCGCAGCCCACGGCAACCATGATGCCGTCTGCACAGCCTGTTGTCAAGGTAACAATCTTACTTTACTTTATTTTTTTGGTGTGTGATCAGATGTTTTATTAGAGTTTTAAAGGGTTCTTTGTCCATCAGCAGCACAGTAACAAGATAGACACGTTGAAACACTAAACACAAAGCCAATTGACCTCTGGCTAAGTCCCGCCCCCTCCACTCACTCAGACAAACAGTCAACATTGGGTGACAGTTGCTATGGCAACAGCTGTCACAGTAGAGACATTTCACAGGAGAGACAGAAAGATTAAATATCATCTGGAAGTCACCGAAACTTCACTTAGCTTTACTGCTATGGCTGTCGGTCGCCGCGAAACGCCGATAGCTAACTTCTGTTAGCCTGTCTATGGAGTTTTACATTATACGTTAGCATTAAGCTAGCAGACTTTATGCTTAGTTGTGATACTGGCTAACATCTAAACATCTCTGACAATATGTTGCCTCAAATGCGTTGTTGACTTAACTTAGAACAGATGTAGACATCCTTGTTAAGTTTATCCAGGTTTAGTTGGTGTGGTGGTCTACTGCATAACTTTATCCAGAGCAGACACTTCTCTCGGTTGAGATGTGGTTTAGGAAAATGTAAAAAAATCCCCCCCGTGGCCTCTCAGGATACCTAGTGTCAGAGTTGCTTGTACCCCATGAACACCGTTTGACCATTTTAAACTTAAAATGTCAAGAAAAAACATATAAAAACCAATGAAAACTGACTAACTGCAATGCATTTCAACGGACGTGGAAGCAGAGAATGTCCCAGTGTATGGGCTAGCTATGAGCACTGTGATTGGCTCATCGCGTTTGGGGGCGTGGCTTAGCCCTATAGGACGAATCACCTTGTTGTTTACAACTACTTCCTGGTAGAAAACCAGCATGAGAACAATAGTGACGGACGAGAGTTTCGCCATATATATCTACTTTTTCATGTCACTATTTCACCGTTTAGACTAATCTGATGTTTGTAAAGTTTATAAAACCAGTGATTGGACAAACATTACTATTTATGTGTGCACATTTTTGTAATTAGTCATGGTTATCATAGATTAGCCGGGCTAACGGTTAGCTACCTGTTTAACTTTAATAACTCAGTGACTCAATAAACGCTCCATGAAGAAATATTTTCTCCAGCGGATATCTGAGTTCCAACATGACTGAGCTAACTGGAGTAGTTTCATGTCGTGTCCCACAACGGGAGGGTTTTAACAGCTGACGTCCTGCTGTTAGCTTAGCTACCGCCGTTAGCTTAGCTACCGTTAGCTTAGCTACCGCCGTTAGCTTAGCTACCGTTAGCTTAGCTACCATTAGCTGTCCCTGTCAGCTGCAGCCACTGATGTTTTCTAGACACCGTGATTCCCCCAAACTGAATAAATACAACACATAGCAACACAAAACACACACACAGAAATAGTAATGTTTCTTCAATCATTTCAGATTTGTCTAAACGGTGATAGGGCGTGAAAAATATGATATATAGCTAAACTCTCGTTCGTTACTATTGATCTCATTCAAATTACAGCTGGTTTTCTACCAGGAAGTAGAATGTAAACAACAAGGAGATTCGGTCTATTAGTTAGTTTTGTTTTGTTTTCACTGCTCACACATGTTTGAGATAAAGATTTAAATCAGTCAATAGCTAACGCTAACCCCCCCCCCTCGTCTCTAACAGAAGAAAGGCGTGAAGAGGAAAGCTGACACCACGACCCCCACCACCTCCGCCATCTCCGCCGGCCGCGCCGACTCTCCGTCCGCTCAGGACAACAAGTCGGGGAAACTGGGCTCGTCCCGCCGCGAGGCCGCCGCCCGGCCCGCCAAGACCCGGCGCGAGACCAGCGAGGAGGTGGCGGGCGGCGAGGTGGTGGGGGGCGGCGGCGGCGGGGGGGGAGGAGGGGGAGGAGGAGGAGGGGGAGGAGCCATGGGGAGGAAGAGCGGGAAGCTGGGCGAGCAGATGAAGCACTGCGACGCCATCCTGAAGGAGATGCTGTCGAAGAAGCACGCCGCGTACGCCTGGCCCTTCTACAAGCCGGTGGACGCCGAGGCGCTGGAGCTGCACGACTACCACGACATCATCAAACACCCCATGGACCTCAGCACCGTCCGGGTAACGCTCGCACCACATCATCACACAAGTTTATCACTCAAATTAAGACAAATATTTTTTTATACTACAAGTTTTGTCAAATGTTATGTTTAAATATGTAAATGAGGCGATATCTGATGAAATATGCGCTAATTTGCATACATTTCCAGAACAGAAATCTGAACAATGGATAAAGCTGCTTTGTTTTATTTACCGTAGATGACCAAATAGCCGCCCGCGTGCAAATACGCGCCTGTGCTCTAATAGCCGCCGGGGTCCGACCTCATTTGGCAAAATAAACGCCGGTTCAATTAAACGCCCGGGCGATTAAGTGTTTACCATAGCCATGCACAGAAAACAAAAGTTTTTTTTTAACAGCACCGGCTCTCACCTCTTCTGTCAGTCAGCCCCTCCTCTCGCTCTCTCTCTCGCATGCAGGCGCACACACAGACACACACACACACACACACACACAGGCGTGCTAGACTGAGGGATATAGATAAATGCGCTAATGTACAGTGTTGAAATGACCGCGATCGACCCCCCCTTCCGTTATCATTCATAACACTGCTCTGATCAGCTCCCTGTGTCGCGGTTACACAGACAAACTGTCTTTGTATTTATTGTCTGATGTCAATAAAGATGCGTCGGGGGAAAAAGTAGTTTTGTTCCAGTGTTCCTATGGTGACCTCCTTGTTCTTTGCATGATGGTCTGGTGCTGCTCATTGCAAAAATAAATTGTAGCCTGTTGCAAATACGCGCCTGGTTCTTATAAACGCCTCGATTTAGCATATTAAACGCCCGGGCTAATAAATGGTCATCTACGGTAGTTGACATATTAGAGTCTTTAGTTTTTCCAGAGGAGGATTGTGGATATCTCTTTTTATCACTCTGTAAATGAGAAAATACTGTCACCAGCCCTAAAACATCTAATGTCTCCATGTTTTTAGTAATAAAATGTTGTATAAATGAGGCTGTGAATGATACATCAACAATCCCCTCTGATGATGTCGTGGTAGTAGGTTTTTACAAACACCCCATGGACCTCAGCACCGTCCGGGTAACGCACGACATCATCACACACCGCCATGACATCACACAGCCAGTCAGCACGACACCACTAGCAGCTTAGAGATTAGAGATTAAATTGTAGGGTAGTTCAACATTTAGTCAAATTGGCCCATTGCCATAATCCCTATAGTCAAGCTGTTTTTAGAACGGCGGAGCAGAGCCGTGAGCTGCTCAGAGCTACGCTACAGAGGCTCATTATGGGATTTCTTGGTTTCCCTCATCAAACTCATCAAATACACAATCCAACAACTCCACAACGCTCTGGTGGACAAGTTGTGAGCTGCACATTCACCACGCTATGAGATAATAACACAACGTTACCACACAGAGTTGTTTTAGAGGGAAATACATGCAAAACCGCTGATGCACGTTGCCTTCAGGGACAGTTTTTCATCATCAGTCTCTGTATTTACCTCTAAAATGCAAATAAAATGTTAAAAAATGTTGAAAAACATCAATCGGTGTTCCCCAAACCACCAGACGACGTCCTCGTTTTGTCCACAAACCAGAGAGAGACTCAGTTTATCGTCATAAAGGAACAAAGAAACCTGAAATATTCACATTGAAGAAGCTGGAATCAGAGAATCTGGAGCTTTTTTTTCTTTAGAAACTACTCAAACTGAGTATTAGATTATCAGAATAGGTTAATTATTTGATTAGCTAATTGTTGCAGCTGTGATTTAATTTCCTTTATTTGATCATATGTGCAAATAAAACAAGCAGAGATTGGTTTATACATTCATTTGCTTTAGGTTTTTTTGAATAATCAAACGGTAGCAATAGGCTGAAGCTGTTAAGCCCCTGAATCTGACTAAAGGTCCAGTGTGTAATAATTAACAAAGTTTATTGGCAAAATCTGAATTAGTATCAGTGTATAATCTCTATAAAATAGAATCTGTTTGGTTTTCGTAGCCTTATAATTACAGAGAGAGAGTTAGTCTCTGGTGGCGAGGAGAGGAAGAGCAGCGACGTTTGACTGGTCGTCAGTGAAGCTTTGACCTTTGACCCTTGTGTTTCTCTCTGTCTCTCTCTCTCCTCCTCAGAAAAAGATGGATAAAGGAGAATACACCGACCCCCAGAGTTTTGCCACCGACGTCAGGTTAATGTTCTCTAACTGTTACAAGTACAACCCTCCAGACCACGAGGTGGTGGCCATGGCTCGCAAGCTGCAGGTACGTCACCGCTCCACCACGCTCCAGCAGGGTTAGGTTAGGGGGGGAAGAATCCATTATTGGATGGACGATTATTAAGTTTACAAAAATCGACGAGTATTGCGTTTTTTGTGTTTTTTTTTCATCATGAAACAAACCATTCATACAACATGACAGGAAGAACGGCTTCTCGCTCCCATGTTAAACAAATGGTTTCTCATGAAAGTGACAAATAAACTGAATTGAATTGAAACCAGGGAATACGTTTCTGTTCGTGTCCGTAGCGGTTTAGCAAACTCTCGACTAGGGATGTGCACGGTTACCAGAGTAGGTTAACTGCTATCCGGTTATGAATTTATTACCCGGTTAACCTAGGATTAAAAAAAACAGCACGTTAGAGCAACAGTCTAGTGTCGGATCAAACTACATCATCATGCCATCATGGTTCAGCTTTTTGTTGTGTTAAACAGTTTCGGATCAAGCAATGTGATTTTCTGCTGTATAAAAGCGTTTTTGGATCGAGCCTCGGACTTTCAAACCTTTTACAATAATCTGTGGTGGTTCCCTCGGAGACGACAGGTGTCATCAAGTCTGGTAGAAAATCTGCTGCTTTCAGTTTACAAACATTGTGAAACCTTCCCAGTTATTTCCTGAGACGATGCGAGGCCGAGAGGAGCGAAGGCACCAACATGTAGTGGACTAATCAATAAGCACCGCTAATGATTTAAAAAAAAGAAAAAAGTTTTCTCCTCCGAGGCCGCGGCATAAAGATGCACATCTGCCCCGTATGTGCATCTTAAACTCCATCTCTACTCTTATTATCCAGCTGATGTTTAGTCTGACGACGCTGTGAGTCAGTGATGCGACTGTCTGACGGACAGAGAGCATTTATGCCCCGGCTGCGCTCTGTCCGTCAGACATGACCTCATTTTATTATTTATTACAGTAATCGGTTACCCGGTTACAACCAGGTTAGGATACTCGGTTAGAAAATTATTCTAAATGCCCATCCCTAGTCTCGACCACAGGACACGTTACGTCTACGTCTCCATAGCAGCTGGTAATGGAGGTCACATGATCACAGGAAACTACACGTTAACGCAGCGCTTCACAACCTTCTGGCGACCGCGTCAATCAAGTTGCACCAGCTCAGATATTTGTATTAGGGCCGGGACTCGATTAAAAAAATTAATCGAATTAATTAGAGGCTTTGTAATGAATTAATCGCAATTAATCGCAATTAATAGCTCTGAGGGTGAAGTCCTGTCATAATGAGATGAGCTGCACCTGTGACAGTGACAGGTCATAGATATAGCGCTGCAGCTGAGCAATTAGCGCTATATAGCGCTTTTAGCGTGCGCCGTGTCTGTGTGTCTATGTGCAGGCAGAGATCAGAGATGGTGTTTTAAATAACCATGCTAGCGTTTCACCAGCTCTCATCTCCGCCAGTCAGCCTCTCAAACTGCCGCCTCTCTCGCGTGCGGGCGCACCGCACGTAGACACACGTGAGGAAAAAAAATTGAAAAAAAAAAATCATTTTTTTTTTAATAAGTGCGATTAAAATGCGTTAATTTTTTTAGCGCTTTAATTTTTGTGTAATTAATTAATCGTAATTAACGCGTTAAAGTCCCGGCCCTAATTTGTATATGCTGCATTTTATTTGAAGTGAAAGTATAGAATACAGTTGTTGAAAGAAGGAAAGAAGGAAAGAAGGAAGGAAGGATGGAGGAAGGGAACAGACTGGGTCAGTTTGACCCAGAAGGACAACAGGAGGGTTAAGTAATTCAGCAGCTGACTGTTTATTAATGGTGCAATAAGTTTGTGGTGTATTTTTTTTGGTTTTACTGTTACTGTCAAATGGAAAAACAATAATCAATAATCGTCATTAATCGAATGGAATCTGGAAATGGGACCGTTCGACCAGCCCGACCCCCCTCCTCTGTTTCTCCTCAGGACGTGTTTGAGATGCGTTTCGCTAAGACCCCCGACGCAAACTAACAATTATTTTCATCATCAATTAATCTGTCGATTATTTAAACGATTAATCGATTAGTTGTTTGGTCCATAAAATGTTATAAAATGTCTAAAAACATCAACCAGTGTTTCTCAAACCACCAGACATCGTCCTCTAATGTCTTGTTTTGTCCACAAACCAAAGAGAGACTCAGTTTATTGCATAAAGGGACAAAGAAACCAGAAATATTCACATTTAAGAAGCTGGAATCAGAGAATCTGGACTTTTTTTCCTTCAAAAAACTACTCAAACTGATTATTAGATTATCAGAATAGTTTAATTAATCGATTAATTGTTGCAGCTCTGATTTAATTTCCTTTATTTGATCATATGTGCAAATAAAACAAGCAGAGATCGGCCTATGCATTCATTTGCGTTTGGTTTTATGAATAATCCAACGGTAGCAATAGGCTGAATCTGATTAAAGGTCCAGTGTGTGATAATTAACGAGGTTTATTGGCAAAATCTGAATTAGTATAAGTGTATAATCTCTAAAAACTACTCAAACTGATTAATAGATTATCAGAATAGATGATGATTGATTTAAGAATTGATTATTGTTCGATTAATTGTTGCAGCTCTCCTTTATTTGATCATATGTGCAAATAAAACAAGCAGAGATCGGCCTATGCATTCATTTGCGTTTGGTTTTATGAATCCAACGGTAGCAATAGGCTGAATCAGATTAAAGGTCCAGTGTGTGATAATTAACGAGGTTTAAGTGTGTAATCTGATTAAAGGTCCAGTGTGTGATAATTAACGAGGTTTATTGTCAGAATCTGAATGAGTGTATAAGTGTGTAATGGCTGTGTTTCTCGTCAGGACGTGTTTGAGATGCGTTTCGCTAAGATCCCTGACGAGGGTCTGGAGACGTCGGTGCCCTCCACGACGCCGCTGGTCAGTAAAAGCACCGCCTCCTCTGACAGCAGCAACAACTCCTCCTCCGACGAATCATCCGACTCCGAGGAGGAGCGAGCCACGCGATTGGCCGAGCTACAGGAGCAGGTTGGTGCTGCCGAGCAATCACAGGTCAAGAACATCCTGGTTTTCTTCCTCTAATATTGAGATTCAATCAGTCAGAGATGATGTAATGTTACGGAAGCGTGTTGCATTCACTTGAATAAAAAAAATAAATCCGGTTTTTCTGAGTAATTTTTTTTTTTTTTGTCTGTTTTTCAAGGTATTTTTTTCTGTTTTTCGGACTAATTTTTTTTCTGATCTGTTTTTATGTTCGTTTTCTTTCCCTGTTTTTGACTAATTTTTTTCTGTTTTTCGTCTATTCCTCATTTATATACAGTCTATGGTCGACTCCTTCCCTGCTACATGAAGCATTAGGCTTACAATAGAAGGATAAAGTCTAAAACATAACCGGAGTATCATACCCTGTGTGTAACTAATCACATGCCTTAATTGACCTCTGGCTAAGCCACGCCCCCAAACGTGATGAGCCAATCACAGTGCTCATAGCTAGCCCATACACTCGGACATTCTCTGCTTCCACGTCCATTGAAATGCATTGCAGTTAGTCAGTTTTCATCCGTTTTTATATGTTTTTTCTTGACATTTTAAGTTTAAAATGGTCAAACGGTGTTCATGGGGTACATGCAACTCTGACACTAGGTATCCTGAGAGGCTGGGGGCCACGGGGGGGATTTTTTTACCTTTTCCTAAACCACATCTCAACCCAGAGAAGTGTCTGCTCTGGATAAAGTTATGCAGTAGACCACAACACCAACTAAACCTGGATAAACTTAACAAGGATGTCTACATCCGTTCTAAGTTAAGTCAACAACGTATTTGAGGCAACATATTGTCAGAGATGTTTAGATGTTAGCCAGCATCACAACTAAGCATAAAGTCCGCTAGCTTAATGCTAACGTATAATGTAAAACTCCATAGACAGGCTAACAGAAATTAGCCCGTCGCTATCGGCGTTTCGTGGCAACCGACAGCCATAGCAGTGAAGCTAAGTGAAGTTTTGGTGACTTTGAGATGATATTTAATCTTTCTGTCTCCTCCTGTGAAATGTCTCTACTGTGACAGCTGTTGCCATAGCAACTGTGACCGAATAATCCAGGTGTGTCTGACCATTGTTGTGAGGTCGTCAGACACACCTCGGCAATATCGTAGAATCGCAATTTCAATCGAATCGCCATCCAAAAAATCGTAGAAGAATCGAATCGGGAGAAAAGCGTATCGTCCCAGCCCTAATCAATAAAACGGGAAAATTACTCAGAAAAACAGATTTTAAAAAAATTACTCAGAAAAAACGTTTTTCTTTTTTCTTTTTCAAGTGAATGCAATACGCTTCCGTATAATGTGATGATGTTTGACAAATTAACGTTGATCTGCACATTGATTTTAGCGTTGAGCTGTCATTGGCCCGTGGCAGGCCCTCCCGAGGTGTTGATCAGGCGACAGGTATTGATTATTAGTTTATTCCACCAGTTGAAGGCGGTGCACGAGCAGCTGGCTGTCCTGTCCCAGGCTCCCGTCAGCAAGCCAAAGAAGAAGAAAGAGAAGAAAGACAAGGAGAAGAAGAAAGACAAAGACAAAGACAAAGGGAACAAGGGAAAGATGGAGGAAGAGAAGAAGCCCAAGACCGCCGCCCAACAGCCCAAACCAGCCAATCAGAAGAAGGCGCCGGCCAGGAAAGCCAACAGCACAGTGACCGCCACCAGGTATAATACCTAGATTTTATTTTTATTTTTTATTTTTTTGCATTCAGGTGAAATGGGGCAGACGTCAGACAGACAACAGACGCTGCATGTAACAGGATAAACAAGCGTCTATGTAAACAAGTGGTGTCCGTGACAACATGTTGTCATGGTGATGTGGTATTGTTTTAGTAAAATGACATCCGGTTGGTTTGCTGACGGCCGTCTGCCTGACTGCACCTGAATGCAACACCGGTGCCTCCGTCCTTCCTCACACTACACAGTGGTGACAGTTTTAACAGGCCGTTTCCATGGTTACCTACGGTCACGATGCAACATGGCCGCCTCGGTTCGGTGCGTCGCCCACTTATGTATTTGTAACGACTTGTAACAACTCATTCTAAGGAACCAGAAAGCTTTACTTTGGATGCAGCTGTGATTCACCTTCAGTCAAATACGGATTTATGAAAGACAGGTTTGATTTTTGATCATAAAAATACAAATAAGTTACAGACTGGGGCTTTAAATTTCACCCATAAAGGTCTTAAAACGTCTTGAATTTGAGCTGGTGAAACCTGCAGAGACCCTGGTTTCCGTTACTATTCAGGGATGCAAACAGCTGAAAAGCAAAACTCGCTTTTTCAATTAGGTGACTTGTGTGAATCGTTCAGATCCGAAGAGTTTTTGTTTTTGGGAGGGGGGGGGTCTCAGCGTCTCAGCTGGGGTCAGTAAATTGTTTTTCTAACAGGCTGACAGACCCCTTGGTCGCACTGCACGCGGAAGTTGTGCGCGCACACTGCGCGCGGCTTCTCAGGCGCTTGGGTGGTCGCACTGGGAGCTACTTCTCCTCTTCTCTCCGCGCCGGTCAGACATCGACTGCAGTCGTTCATACTCGTATTCACTCGGTTTTCCACACACACACATTTTAAACGTGTGTGTGTGTGTGTGTCTCATGTGCAGACGCAATGCTCAAATATGTTTAGATGGACAAGCAACAACTTAATTAATCATCATTTAATTATTTTATTTTGAAAATTGACCGGATTCTCTCACCTTTTCTGTGCCCGACTTCCTGTCTGGTACGATCCGGTCTATCCAGCTTGACAGACGGCGCCCTCGGCGCACGCGGCTCGCGTGAAAAATAGAAATGAACCGATCTGAAGCGCTGCAGGCGCGCGCACTGCGCTCCACAGCGCGAGATGTGCGACCAGGCAGACCGGTTAACATGTGCGCCGATCTGAAACTGCCTCCGCTCCAGGGCGCTGCGCTTCGGTTCCGCGTCCAGTGCGTCCAGGCTGAGAGACAATCACGTGAAACTGAGGTGAACTCATTCATGGTCTCTGATTATACTGGTAACAGCCGACCTCCAATGTAGACGCGCGACATGCGCGCTCATTAATCCCTGACTATTGCAGGCGATAGATATAAATCTCTGAGAGCTGCAGCTTCCAGACTCCTGACCGACGCCGGCTCACTTCATCTCACTCTCCTGTTTCCTAGGCAACCGAAAAAAGGCGGCAAGACTTCGGCCGGGGGCTCGGCCAACGGCGACGACGGCGAGGAGTCGTCCCTGCCGATGTCGTACGACGAGAAGCGGCAGCTGAGCCTGGACATCAACCGGCTGCCGGGGGAGAAGCTGGGGCGCGTGGTCCACATCATCCAGTCCAGAGAGCCGTCGCTCCGAGACTCCAACCCCGACGAGATCGAGATCGACTTCGAGACGCTCAAACCCTCCACGCTCAGAGAGCTGGAGCGCTACGTCAAGTCCTGTCTGCAGAAGAAGCAGAGGAAGCTACTGCGTAAGTCTGAATAATAATCAGTTACTCAGGTTGTTGCTTATTAACCATATACAGGGTTCCTACGCAAGTATGGAAAGTATGGAATTTGATTTTATACATTTCCAGGTCTGGAAAAGTATGGAAAATGGAAACTATTGTATGGAAATATATTTATCTTAATACTTATCTGGGTTTGGTCTTATCCTAAGTTATTTGGGTTAATTATTTTGTACCTAGCTACAATCTCCTGGAAAATATTTGGTGACATAATGGCATACACATTCAGAATAATGAAAACAAATTATTAATTGCATTATTTTTTTTTATATAATGCACAACTATTTACTCAAGTATCACAAATTATTTGAATTTTTTTTAAATTAGGGTCTGGAAAGCCGGTGCATATTCTCATTTGCCCAGGTCATAGTATTTCAAAGGAGGTTAAATCGAAAGCAACTGGACTTAGTTATTTGTCTTTCCTAGACAAATAACTAAGTTGAAACTGTTGCATAAAAGCAATATCACATATTGCTTAAGTAGCAAAATTAAAAGTGCCTCTTTATTAAAAACAATAGTGCAGTTAAACATGCTGCCTTTTAAATTCTAAGGAAACGGAGGCCGACAGCCAGTAGATTTGTTTAATTTTTTAAATTTTTTTTATCGATTTTGAGACATTTTATATCGATTCTGAATCAGATTAAATGAGAATTGCCATTCTTATGTAAATCGATTTTTTTCGAAAAGTCCAGTTGCTTTCGAAAAACTTTTTTTCGAAAGCAACTGGACTTAGTTATTTGTCTAGGAAAGACAAATAACTAAGTCCAGTTGCTTTCGATTTAACCTCCTTTGAAATAGGGTCTGGAAAAACTATGGAATTTGGAAATTTCAAATGTGTAGGAACCCTGCATATAGTTCCTGAGTCTTTATGAAAACCACTCAGTATGCTCCAGGGCTGCAACTAACGATTCATTTCATTATCCATTAATCTGTCGATTATTTAAACCATTAATCGATTAGTTGTTTCGTCAATAAAATGTAAAAAAAAAAAATGTCTAAAAACATCAGTCAGTGTTTCTCAAACCACCAGACGACATCGTCCTCAAATGTCTTGTTTTGTCCACAAACCAAAGAGAGACTCAGTTTATTGTCATAAAGGAACAAAGAAACCAGAAATATTCACATTGAAGAAGCTGCAATCAGAGAATCTGGACTTTTTTTCTTTAAAAAGCTCATTTGACCCACAACAAACAAACATACAGCACATCAGTCAAATACATGGCGAGTTTGTTTTCCATGCGTTTCAACTTCAAACTTCAAATTTCAAATTTAATTTCACTATCTGGTAGTTGAGAAAAGCTTTTAATTTGTGGAATAATCAATAATTAACTTTATTAACTTTATCAGTGTGACGGTTTAGACATCAGGTGCTAAATATAAATGACTGAATGAATGAATAAAAAAACACTACCTATACACTAACACTACACTAGCTAATTAGCGACTTTAGGTGGAGGCAGGCTAACACTACCTATACACTTCCAGCGTTTGAGCTAAGCTAATTAGCGACTTTAGGTAGGAGGCAGGCTAACACTACCTATACACTTCCAGCGTTTGAGCTAAGCTAATTAGCGACTTTAGGTAGGAGGCAGGCTAACACTACCTATACACTTCCAGTGTTTGAGCTAAGCTAATTAGCGACTTTAGGTGGAGGCAGGCTAACACTACCCATACACTTCCAGTGTTTGAGCTAAGCTAATTAGCGACTTTAGGTGGAGGCAGGCTAACACTACCCATACACTTCCAGCGTTTGAGCTAAGCTAATTAGCGACTTTAGGTGGAAGCAGGCTAACACTACCCATACACTTCCAGTGTTTGAGCTAAGCTAATTAGCGACTTTAGGTGGAGGCAGGCTAACACTACCCATACACTTCCAGTGTTTGAGCTAAGCTAATTAGCGACTTTAGGTGGAAGCAGGCTAACACTACCCATACACTTCCAGTGTTTGAGCTAAGCTAATTAGCGACTTTAGGTAGGAGGCAGGCTAACACTACCTATACACTTCCAGCGTTTGAGCTAAGCTAATTAGCGACTTTAGGTGGAGGCAGGCTAACACTACCTATACACTTCCAGTGTTTGAGCTAAGCTAATTAGCGACTTTAGGTGGAGGCAGGCTAACACTACCTATACACTTCCAGCGTTTGAGCTAAGCTAATTAGCGACTTTAGGTAGGAGGCAGGCTAACACTACCTATACACTTCCAGCGTTTGAGCTAAGCTAATTAGCGACTTTAGGTAGGAGGCAGGCTAACACT
This sequence comes from Trachurus japonicus, assembly GCF_045865225.1. Lineage (NCBI taxonomy): Eukaryota > Metazoa > Chordata > Actinopteri > Carangiformes > Carangidae > Trachurus > Trachurus japonicus. The sequence goes on along the minus strand of NC_140915.1, from coordinate 2,858,583 downwards.
ACCTATACACTTCCAGTGTTTGAGCTAAGCTAATTAGCGACTTTAGGTGGAGGCAGGCTAACACTACCCATACACTTCCAGTGTTTGAGCTAAGCTAATTAGCGACTTTAGGTGGAGGCAGGCTAACACTACCCATACACTTCCAGCGTTTGAGCTAAGCTAATTAGCGACTTTAGGTGGAAGCAGGCTAACACTACCCATACACTTCCAGTGTTTGAGCTAAGCTAATTAGCGACTTTAGGTGGAGGCAGGCTAACACTACCTATACACTTCCAGTGTTTGAGCTAAGCTAATTAGCGACTTTAGGTGGAGGCAGGCTAACACTACCTATACACTTCCAGTGTTTGAGCTAAGCTAATTACGGCGATACGGCTCTCTCTCCATGGTTACTGCACGCACAGTGGAAAGGATGGTGTCGTGGCTCATGCTGTTTGTTGTCTCTTATTATTATATTTATCTGTTTATTAACATCTCTCCATCTCTCCATCTCTCCCTCCCCCCTGCAGAGAAGGCAGCGGGAGGCGGAGCCTCAGGGGGCGGGGCCAGTCGGTTGAGTGGCAGCTCCTCTTCCTCCTCTGACGACAGCTCCTCAACAGGAACCTCCTCTTCCTCCGACACAGACTGAACACACACACACCATCACACACACTGTACACACACACCATCACACACACACATACATACACACACACACACACACACACACAGAGCTCTATCCACTCTACACACATACACACATACACACACAGGAACTTGGTCAAAACATTAACACACACACACACACATCCATGTAAACTTCCATCTTGAACAGACACACAAAGACAGAGACACACTCTCTGAACTTCTAACAACACACACACACACACACACACACACACACACACACACACACACACATCTATACACACACACACACACACACACACACACACACACACACACACACACACGCCCAGACTTGGAGACTGTATGTAAATAGGCTGACCTGTTTTTTAGCTCCTAGTGTTGTTTTTCTTTTCTTTTTTCTTTTTCTTTTTTTCTTTTCGTTTTGTTTTGTTCTATTTTTCCTGGAGGAACGAGAGAGAGAGAGAAGAGACGAAGAGGAAAACAGCATCGACAGAGTGAGAGAAGAGGAAGAGGAAGAGGAGGAGGAAGAGAAGAGAAGGAGGACACATTCCAGAAACATCTAGAGCATCGAGGAGGAAGAGAAGAGGAGGAGAGGAGGAGGAGAGGAAGAGGAGGAGAGGAGGAGCAGAACCAGCAGAGAGGAGTTATTTCTGCTGAGTCGTTGTTCTGAGTCATCGTCGTCGTGGAAACGGACCCGGTTCCATTTGGACTTTTTGACCTTGACCCTGTTTCTGTTTCTGTTTCTTCTGTGTCTCAATCAAACCGATCAGAACCGGTGTCGGTCGGTGGTTGGTCGGTTGGTTGGTGGTTGTCATGGTGACCTGCAGCAGCTTTTAAAACGTGGTCGGTGGTTGTCATGGTGACCTGCAGCAGCTGTTGAAACGTGGTCGGTCGTTGTCATGGTGACCTGCAGCAGCTGTTGAAACGTGAGGAGCGAAATCCGAGCGCTGCAAAACTAAAAAACCCTTCTGGGTCAAATGGACCCAATCTGTTCCCTTCCTCCATCCCTCCTTCCTTCCTTCCTTTCCTTTCCTTCCTTTCTCCCTTCCTTTCCCTTTCCACAATCCTTCTTTCCTTCCTTCCCTTTGTCCTCATTTCTTCTTCCTTACTCTCTTCCCATACTTCCCTCCTTCCATCTTTCTTTCCTTCCTTTTTCCCTTCCTTCTTTCCACAATCCTTTTTCCCTTCCCTCCCTCCCTTCGTCCTTACTTTTTCCTTCCTTTTGACCCAATTGACCCAATCTGTTCCCTCCCTCCCTCCTTCTATCTTCCCTTCCTTTTCCCCTTCCTCTTTCCTCCCATCCTTCTTTATTTCCTTCCCTTCATCCTTCCTTCCCTCCTTCCTTGACCCAGCAGGACAACATGAGGTTTTAAACCAGCAGCTGATTGGTCGACCACTCTGCTGCTGCTGCTGCTGCTGCTCCTTCTCCGGGTCGACCCCTCGCCACGGGAACCAGACGGACTCTTTCTTTTCTTCTTTTCTTTTCTTATCATGTGTTTTTTTTTTTTTTTTTTTAACACTACATTTTGCTTCATTTGTTTCTTTTGATTTTCAGGTTTGTGCTGAACTTGTTTGTGTCTTATAAGGTTCTATATGAAATGTCTTTGTACCGCTGCCCAACCCCCCAAACCCCCAAACCCCCCGAAACAAACCACTCATACTGTAACGGACCCTCAGACCCCCCAGACCCGGTCTCCCAGACCCGGTCCACTATGCGGAGCAGGAACAGGTCTCGTCCGGTTCGGCTCCTACACTGCAAAAAACTCAAAATCTTTCCAAGAATATTTGTCTTATTTCTCGTCAAAATGTCTCATTTCTAGTCAAAACTAATCTCTTTCCACTTAAAATAAGACTCATCACCTAAAAATGAACTTGTTTTTAGATCATTTTCACTTGTTTCAAACAAATTTTCACATAAAATAAGCACAAAAATCTGCCAGTGAAAGCAAGGTTTTTGTGCTTGTAATAATAAGACAGAAAAACTTTAGTTTTTTCTAATCTCTTAGTCTAATTTCTAGTCAAAACGAATCTCATTCTACTTAAAATAAGACTCATCACATAAAAAGCAGCTTGTTTTTAGACACTTTTTACTCCTTTCAAGCAGATTTTCACTTGAAATAAGTAGAAAAATGTGATTGTGGAGCTAGTTTTTCTGTCTTATTATTACAAGCACAAAAAACTTGCTTTCACTGGCAGATTTTTCTACTTATTTCAATTGAAAATGTGTTTGAAACAAGTGAAAATGATCTAAAAACAAGTAAATTTTTAGGTGATGAGTCTTATTTTAAGTGGAAAGAGATTAGTTTTGACTAGAAATGAGACATTTTGACAAGAAATAAGACAAATATTCTTGGAAAGATTTTGAGTTTTTGCAGGAAGGAAACCAGCTTTTTAAAAGACTCTTTTCTCTCGTCTCGTTTTTTTTTTTTTTTTTTTTTTTTTTAACTGATTTTAGTGTTGGAACCAACAGGAAGTTGGAAAGAGGAGGGAGGGAGGGGAAGGAGGGAAGAGGAGGAGGTGAAGGAGGGGGGGGGTGGGGGGGTAATGTTTTAATTTGATACGTGAAGAAGAGAAACAGGAAATAAAAACAGGTCACGTTTAATGAGTTTTTACAGTCTGGTTCCTGATTGGCTGCAGCAGAGAGAAGCCCCGCCCCCTCCCTCCTCCTCTTACTCCTCCTCCTCCTCCTCCTCGGGGACCGGGTCACAGGACTCGGATGTGACCGGTCGGGTCCCGAAAACTTCTTGTACTTGTACTTGGACGCTCTGCTCTGCTCTGCTCTGATTGGTCGGCTGGTCGGTGTGATGTCACGAGTCCTGGAAGAGGTTTTGAAATGTCCGACTCTCTGGCTGAACCCTGAACGCATCATCGCTGTTAAACCACCGACGACGCCGCCGATCGATCGGATCCACAATCATGTGACTCGTTCGTCTACGTCTGTTCATCATCGTCTGGTCGTTTGTGGGCGGAGCCAACGGCCGCCATTTCCTCTTCTCCTTCTTCTCCTCCTTCTGTCGACGTCTGGGATCGATAATAATATTGATCCGATCGATAATAATATTGATCCGATCATGGATTGGGACGGACGGACAGACGGTTTTGTTGTTGTTTGACAGCAAGCAAGCGGGCGGCGGCCATGATGCGTTGCCGTGGTAACCCTCCTCCCTTCCTTCATGTTTTTAGTTGATGGTCGAGCTTTGATGCTAATAGTTAATTTTTGTATTTTAATAAGAAAAAGGAAAAAAGTGATTTTATGTATTTGCATGCACTCCGGCCGTACGTTCTTCTTCTTCTTCCGTATGTTGAGCACTGTATAGTAGCTGTATAGTAGCTGTCTGAGGTCGTAGCGCCGCCTAGAGATGGACAGAGAGATGACAGAGAGACAGACGGACGGAGAGAGAGATGGAGAGACAGAAACAGACAGACAGACAGAGAGAGAGAGAGAGGACGAACCAACAAACCAACAAGTGAATTATTTGATGTAATTACTGATATGGGATCCTTATTTTCTGAGTTCCTTTGTTTTCATAAATAAACACATAAACTGACCCAGAGACTCGACTCTCACTCCTTCACCGTTCACTATTCACTCATTCACTCATTCATTATTCACTCCTTCACTATAGGCTACTCTATGTACAGCTCCACTACTTCCTGTCTCACATCACTGGACAAACTGATGAATCCAGGTTGTTGTCAGTTTGTCCAATAGTGTGAGACAGGAAGTAGTGGAGCTGTGCATGAAGCCTATTCACTCATTCACCGTTTACTATTCACTCATTCACCGTTTACTATTCACTCTTTAACTGTTCACTCTTTCACTGTTCACTATTCACTCTTTAACTGTTCACTCTTTCACTTTTCACTGTTCACTATTCACTCTTTAACTGTTTACTTTTCACTCCTTCACTGTTTACTATTCACTCTTTAACTGTTCACTCTTTCACTTTTCACTGTTCACTATTCACTCCTTAACTGTTCACTCTTTCACTTTTCACTGTTCACTATTCACTCTTTAACTGTTTACTTTTCACTCCTTCACTGTTTACTATTCACTCTTTAACTGTTCACTCTTTCACTTTTCACTGTTCACTATTCACTCCTTCACTATTCACTCTTTTAACTTTTCACTGTTCACTATTCACTCTTTAACTGTTCACTCTTTCACTTTTCACTGTTCACTATTCACTCCTTAACTGTTCACTCTTTCACTGTTCACTATTCACTCCTTAACTGTTCACTCTTTCACTTTTCACTATTCACTCTTTCACTGTTCACTATTCACTCTTTAACTGTTCACTCTTTCACTTTTCACTGTTCACTATTCACTCCTTAACTGTTCACTCTTTCACTATTCACTCTTTCACTGTTCACTATTCACTCTTTAACTGTTCACTGTTCACTATTCACTCCTTAACTGTTCACTCTTTCACTGTTCACTATTCACTCCTTAACTGTTCACTCTTTCACTGTTCACTATTCACTCCTTAACTGTTCACTATTCACTCCTTAACTGTTCACTCTTTCACTGTTCACTTTTCACTGTTCACTATTCACTCTTTAACTGTTCACTCTTTCACTTTTCACTGTTCACTCCTTAACTGTTCACTCTTTCACTGTTCACTATTCACTCCTTAACTGTTCACTCTTTCACTTTTCACTGTTCACTATTCACTCCTTAACTGTTCACTATTCACTCTTTCACCGTTCACTATTCACTCTTTCACTATTCACTTCTTCACTCGTTCACCCTGAAGCAGCTGAGAACACCTTTAACCAGCAGGTGAGTGACGTCATGGGGGGCGGAGCCAAAGAATCAGCACATGACCTGTTTGTTTTAATGTGGAGGGGCTTTTATTCTGAAAGGACAAACAGGAAACAGCAACGAGTTCATTAACGAGCTGAATCCAGAGGAAACCACGGTAACGTCTGACGTCTCCACGGTAACACACTGTTATACACAATATTTACAACTTCACACATCCAGTCTCTAGTCCTGGTCCTGGTCCTGGTCCTGGTTCTAGTCCTGGTTCTGGTCCTGGTTCTGGTTCTAGTCCTGGTCCTGGTTCTGGTCCTGGTCCTGGTTCTAGTCCTGGTTCTGGTCTCTAGTCCTGGTCCTGGTCCTGGTTCTGGTCTCTAGTCCTGGTCCTGGTCTCTAGTCCTGGTCCTGGTTCTGGTTCTGGTCTCTAGTCCTGGTCCTGGTTCTGGTCTCTAGTCCTGGTTCTGGTCTCTAGTCCTGGTCCTGGTCTCTAGTCCTGGTCCTGGTCCTGGTTCTGGTCTCTAGTCCTGGTCCTGGTCTCTAGTCCTGGTCCTGGTTCTGGTCCTGGTTCTGGTCTCTAGTCCTGGTCCTGGTTCTGGTCTCTAGTCCTGGTCCTGGTCTCTAGTCCTGGTCTCTAGTCCTGGTCTCGGTCCCGGTTCTGGTCCTGGTCCTGGTCCTGGTTCTGGTCCTGGTCTCTAGTCCTGGTTCTGGTCCTGGTCCTGGTTCTGGTTCTGGTCTCTAGTCTCGGTCCTGGTCCTGGTTCTGGTCTCTGGTCCTGGTCTCTAGTCCTGGTCTCTAGTCCTGGTCCTGGTCCTGGTCCTGGTTCTGGTTCTACATGAGGCTGCAGATGCGGGACCGGCCCTCCTCCTCCTCCAGTCCGGTCTTGTCCCGGACCAGCACCGCCTGGTTGCCGTAGCGACTGTACCACGCGGACTGGCTGCGGCTCAGGTACGAGGCCGGCGCCGTCAGGTCCTGCTGCTGCTGGGTCCAGACCAGCAGGGACGTGTCGCGGTACCGCAGCCGTGCGAAGGCCTCGGACAGCGCCTTCTCCGCCAGGGGGGGCCGACCGGGACCCGGACCTGGACCGGGACCTGGACCTGGTTCTGGTTCCAGCTCCTCCGCGGCGGCGGCTCGCTCCTCTACAGGCGGGTCACAGTCACAGTCACAGTCCGACATGTCGGCGTCGGGCCGGCGAGGACGGGAACGGTCTGGTCTGGTTCTGGTCTGGACCGGTCCAGGTCCGGGTCGACCCGGGTCATGTTCACACAGCTGCTGGTCCTGGTTCTGGTCCTGGTCTGGCTAACCAACTGCTGATCGGCGGGCGCTAACCCTGGGCGGAGGGATACGTGAGGTGGTTAGGTCCAAATAAAAACTGTGTTTTTCCTGGAAAATATTATATTATAGTGAACAATGGAACTGTGTTTTATTTTCAGGTAAAACCTCTTTTAGGCCGTGAAAATAGGCCGTTTCTTTGGGTCTGTTCACAACACTGTATAGACCAGAGTGGCTTTTTATGCAAATGAGAATGACTGATGCATCCTGGGTAATTTAGGGGCAGCGCCCGGCATTTTTAAATTGCACTCAGTGGCTTTTTGTGTTTTGATGGAGCGTAGACTAACTAACAATCAATCTGAATGTTTTATTTTGTGTTTCTTTTGTAGCACTATGTCTCATAATTATTTTGACACCCTCTTTGAAACCCACCGTTCACGCTGTCTTGAAAAACTACAATGAATGAATCTAGCGGTATGCTCCTTTAGCCTCCCACAGTGATCAATGACTCCTCACAGTGTCCAGAAATGTCTGAATGAATCTACGGTATGCTCCTTTAGCCTCCCACAGTGATCAATGACTCCTCACAGTGGCCAGAAATGTCTGACCCAGACATCTACACGTATTTGGTGGAATCACCGGGGAGGTTTTGGCTCAGTGTTGTCTGGAAACTAGCCAGGCTAGCGCCGCCTACTGGTTCCGGCAAATTTCATTTGCCTCAACAATGTAGTCAGGACACTAGCAATGCGTTTCGGTTTGCTCCGTCCGCTCAGCGAACAGACGGGTAAGTGAAGGCGATGACGTTGAACTCAAGCGCTCAAGATTAACCTATGAGCTTAACCGGTGTATAGCACACGTGACCACCAAGCAGCAGCGATTAGTTGAAGCAAATGTAAGCAACCGCCTCCCGGAAGCAAACGAATCCCTATGGCTCAGGTTCAGACGCTTTTTGAAATGTAATGAAATAAGCGGCTGATGCATCAGGCTGTCTGTAAACAGCCTGTTAATACACAATTTTTTGTTAGTTAGTTTGTCAAGACAGTTAGGCTGAATTACCCAGGATGCATCAGTCATTCTCATTTGCATAAAAAAGCCGCTCTGGTCTATGTTGTAAATCTCTGGGCAGGGCTATTATGGGCTGGTGTTGCTAACGGGAGGAGTGCAGAGAGTCTTCTACTGCAATTAAAGTACTTAGGGGCTATTTGTACATCATACAACCCCACTTTAAAAAAAATGCTACTATCCCTTTAATGTGGATGAATCTACGTTACCCCCACCTGTCATTGGTAAATGTAGTGTGAGAAGACTTCGCTTTCCAAAACTCCTCGTTGTCCCTTTAAATTTTAACAAATAATGTCTGGCAATGGTGGTAATATAATATCTATGAATTAGTGTAAGACGCTTCTCTCACCTGTCTTGTGTTTTTAACTGGACCCAGAGTCTGTACTAATAAATTATCTATCTATCTATCTATCTATCTATCTATCTATCTATCTATCTATCTATCTATCTATCTATCTATCTATCTATCTATCTATCTATCTATCTATCTATCTATCTATCTATCTATCTATCTATCTATCTATCTATCTATCTATCTATCTATCTATCTATCTATCTATCTATCTATCTATCTATCTATCTATAATCAGGTATTTTTATATTTGTATGGGAGGTTCCATATGGGTCCAGTTCAGTCCAGGGTTAGTTACTGAACTCGCTGCCTCTGGTCTGAACCGGACCGGACCGGACCGGTGCAGCTGTGACGTCACTGGGCTCGGTTCGGGTCTTACCTGGGTGACGTCAGGTGTGACGTTCCTCTCGGCTTCCGTAGAGTCAGCGGTTTTTATCGCTGACGTCGGCGGAGGAGCTAACAGCTGTTAGCCGCCTAAAGCTGGGTTTACCTCCCGTTAGCCTCCGTTAGCTTCTGTTAGCTTCCGTTAGCCTCCGTTAGCTTCTGTTAGCCTCCGTTAGCTTCTGTTTTTGTTTTGTTTTTTTCTCCCGTTAACTTATCACAGTAAAGCGACCGTTAAAGCGTCAGAAACGTCTCTTTTCTCCTCTTTCTTTAGCCGCCGTTAGCATCATGGATGGTTAGCATAGACCGTTAGCACCCGAAGCTGCTGCTGCTGCCAATAGCAACGGTGCGTCCGCGGCGTCGTCCGGGTGGGAACTGATGACGGAGGGAAACATGGTTCCTACCCGCTCTGCTCCGAGCTGGTGACGTAGCTGGAGCTTTGTTTGTTTCTTCTTCAATAAATCTTTATTGACAATATTATTTTCAGTACAAAGGCAGTTATTAATGTAAACACAAACAATTGGGGGTTATTCAAATAAATACATCAAACAAAGAGCATCAATTATATGTTTTTCTTAAGAAAATACCACATTTAGTCACTCAACCCCCTGTTTGTGGCATCCCAGTTCATCCAAAGCACCTGTGACTCAAAGAATAAGTTTGTTATTATTACATTTATGACATAAAAGCTCTTTCTGTTTTTTCACTTTTTACATTATAGACACCAAAACTCAACTTTATTTATAACACTTTAAAACAACCGTAGTTGAAAACAAAGTGCTGTACATAGAGACATAAAACAATTAAAGCAATAAAATAATAAAACAGACAGTTTGATTGTTTTTAAAAGCAATTAGAAACAATAAAACAATAAATAAAAGCAAACCATAAAACACGAATAAAGTCTCATGCGGAGTTGAAAGCCAGGGAGTAAAAATGGGTTTTAAGACTGGTTTTAAAAATGGACAGTGAAGAGGCTTGCCTAATGTGCAATGGTAGCTCGTTCCATAATTTTGGAGCAGCAGTGGAGAAGGCTCTGTCCCCTCTTAGCTTCCAAAAAGGACGTTGTTCCAATTTAAAGAAAAATCTGAGTCAGTCTTCAATGATATAACATATTACAGCCGTAGCTGGAGGTCCCGACTTCACTCACCTGTAGTGACGTCACCACACACAACTGAATCTGAAGTAAACAAATAGGAGAAAACTTTAAACTGGTATAAAGCCTAAACTCAAACAAGAAAAAGAAGATATAATTCTCCTGCATGATGAGAAAAGGTTTAAAGGGCAAGGAACTTGTTTTGTTTAATCTTTTAATTTTGTACAGGAAATGTAATATTACATTCACAAATATAAATGTTCCTCAAAAAGACCAAGGATTCAGGAATTTAAAATAGAAATCCTCTGCTACAACATGGTATGAAAGACTGAAAAGCTGTAAAAACATTAGACATTAACAAATCACTAAATATTTGTAAAGATAACCTCTATTTTGAATTAAATTGTGTAAATAGGTGTAAATATGAATAGGTTTTGTTTGGCTTTTGCCTTTTTGGTTTCTTTGGGTGTGTGTATAATATAAAATTAAAATAAATGTGTGTGTGTGTCTGGGGGAGGGGGGCAGTATTTATTTAGCCTGGCCCTGGTCCAGTCTGGTCCGGTCCAGCAGGGTGATGATATTCTATCTGAGTCTGGAGCCGCTGAGTCAAACCGAGGTAAATTTGGAGACTCCTCCTCCTCCTCCTCACGTTCAGTCCACCGACACCTGGTCGCCACGGTTTTTCAATAATATATACAGTAGATTCCTCTCAAGTTGTGCTTATTTCTCACAGTTGAAACAACCCTTGGATACTGTTGCTAGGTAATTGTTGTTTTATTACTTTATACATGATTTGAATAGTTTTGGGGTCAACCAGATCGTGGAATTTTAATGTTTTTAATTTGTTGAAAAGTGGATTTGTAGTTAAAAAAACAAAACTAACAAGTGAATGAAGTGACTGCACTGCAAAAACTCTAAATCTTTCCAAGAATATTTGTCTTATTTCTCGTCAAAATGTCTCATTTCTAGTCAAAACTAATCTCTTTCCATTTAAAATAAGACTCATCACCTAAAAATGAACTTGTTTTTAGATCATTTTCACTTGTTTCAAACTAATTTTCACTTGAAATAAGTAGAAAACTCTGCCAGTGAAAGCAAGTTTTTTTGAGCTTGTAATAAGAAAGTTACAGAGAAGAAACTTGCTCCACTATCAGATTTTTCTACTTATTTCAAGTGAAAATCTGCTTGAAAGAAGTTAAAAAGTGTGTAAAAACAAGCTGCTTTTAATGTGATGAGTCTTATTTTAAATAGAATTAGTTTTGTTTTGACTAGAAGTGACATTTTGACTAGAAATAAGACAAATATTCTTGGTAATATTGTGAGTTTTTGCAGTGTGAAACTTGTGGTCTCTGTGGTTTCAGGTCTAGGGACCGGGACCGGGTCCACCTGCAGCCTGATCCAGCACCAAACACACACACACATCCTAGTGTTTTTCCACCCCCCCTCACCCCCCACCCCCCCTCTGAACAGCTGACAGCAGAAGAAGGCCAGCTGCTCTATTAATAGCAGAGTCCCTCAGAGTCTCAGACCCGATCCGCCTCGGTCCTGCAGAGCTCCAGTCCCCCGTCATCATGCCCGGCAGCAGCAGCAGCGGCAGCAGCAGCAGCCAGGCCCGCAGCCGGACCCGAGACCGGAACAACGTCCTGAACCGGCCCGAGTTCATGTCCCTGAACCAGCCCCCCCGCCGGGAGCAGGGGGGGCCAGGGCCGGAGGGGGGGGGCCGGGGGGGCAGCGGCCCCAGAAGAGCTGCGTTCAGACAGCCGAGTCAGCAGGAAGAGCCCGGACTGAGGTAAGAGCCATGCAGGCCCCGCCCACTCACATCATGACATCACAGCTCACATGGCCGCTCATATGCTGCGTTCATAACAACTCGGAGGTCGGAATTCCCAACTCGGAAATTCCCGACTTCCGACATCATTGCGTTCACGCTGCAGGAACTCGGAAGAAAAAAAAAACCATGGATACCTGAAGGAAGTTTGGCGTATTATTGTGGCTCATCGCTGAATATGAAAAATCACTGCAGCAGTAAATGATGTTTATTTTGGAGGAGAGGAGACGCTGCAGATGAGTGCACATATAATGTTACAGCCTTGATAACAGTTAAACCTTATTCCCGTCACATACGAGGAAACACAATTTCACACCATACAACAACACAGCTTAATATAAACGTATTTCATATAGGCTACTGCAATAATACACAAAATTATGCATTCAAACCTCAACAAATAACTTCAAATGTCTAAATTCTAAACAGGCTCGTTACTTTTAAAAAGTTATTAGTTATAGTTAGTTACTGAGTTAGTAACTGAACTACATTATATCCCCAGTTCTGTTCTGTTTTGATATTGTTCTCAACTAAAACAAGTCATAGTCCGGAAAAGAAAATTCCAGAAGGGCAATATGGACAAAAACACATAGACTTCCTGTAACCATCTTTATCTATGTCCTTGATTGACAAATACTGTAATTAATGTACAGTATGTGATGGAAATTTGCCTTTCTAAATAAAAAAGATAATTAAAAAAAAGAAAAGAATTACTACATTATAAAACTAACTAATCACCAGGAAAATTAACTGCATTACTTTTTTATAAAATGTTCAAATATGTCAAATAACTTGGACTCGCCCCCTTAACCCCTGTTTATCTGGAACTAACTCGGTTATATAAATATCTATTTTTCTTTTATACAGAAGCATTTTATGGAGCTAATTTAGTCCCTTATTCTGGGAAACATGGACTGGTTTAGTTTAGTTTAGTTTATTACTGGTGTGGGCAGAGTTGTGTTTTGTTGGAACGAACCAACTCACTCAGTATCCCTCCGCCTGTGTGGAGGAGGGATACTCAGTGAGTTGGTTCGTTCCAGATAAACAGCTTTCTTTCCAACTAGTTGATGAACTGAAACAAATGTGTCTATAATATATATTTATATAACATATAACGTCACTTTAACAGGTTGTTATTATCTAGTGACGTCTCGAGTCAAGTAACAGAGCGTTTTATTGTCAGTAACGGTGGAAAAACAGGAACTTTTGGATTACTGTTACTGAAAACTGTAGCTCTGTTAGTAACGCCGTTATTACCATCACTGGTCACCGTGACAACAGGTTGTCTGTTTGTGTCCCCAGGGCGTCCCGGGACGCCCCGGACGGCGGCGCGGCGGCGGATGGCGGGCTGAAGGACCCTCGGTTCCCGGAGCAGGACTGCATGCAGCTGAACCCGTCGTTCAGCGGCATCGCCATCAACTCGCTGCTCGCCATCGACATCAGTCTGTCCAAGCGCATGGGCGTGTGCGCGCGGACGCACGGCGCCGGCGCCCCGCTGCGCTCCATGGTGACGCTGCTGGCGCTCAGCGGACACGCCCTGCCCTGGATCTGTGGGACGCTCTTCTGTCTGTGGAGGAGCAACACGCTGGCGGGACAGGAAGTCCTCGTCAACCTGCTGCTCGGTGAGAGACCAGAACTAGGTTCATCTGAACAGTTACACCAAAGATCCTCTATAAACCAAGATGCCTCATGACAAGCTGCACCAATGATATGAAATGTTACAGCTTCACTTCCTGTCTCCCAAAGTGGGCGTGGCCACCGTCCCTCCACTTCCTGTTGTGAACGTGTGTGGATTTATAAAAGTTTTCGTAGAGGAAAGTGGGATATTTATATTTTCTTATGATAACATTAAATATTTACACAGCTAACGGTCATATTTAGCATGACGAACATTATTTAAATAATTAGCTCGGGCGTTTGCAAATGTTTGTTTGACGTTGCCTAGGAGATCAGGAGACAGGTCTGGAACAAAGTTCATTTTCTCCTGATGTGTCCGTCTGAAAATTGACATTTTCATGTCTAAACGTTCAGAAGAGATGTGTCTTGTGAAAAATGAGTCCAATATTTACTTCAGTGACTCTGGAGCGAAAGAATCGACCATAATCTGAGCTCACGTTCACTTCTCCCACTGGAGTCAATAGACTCAAAACCTGCTGCTGCTGCTAGTCTCCTAAAGGGGGCGGAGTCACAGTCTGCTGGTCTCCTAAAGGGGGCGGAGTCACGACCTGCTGGTCTCCTTAAGGGGGCGGAGTCACGGTCTGCTGGTCTCCTAAAGGGGGCGGAGTCACGGTCTGCTGGTCTCCTAAAGGGGGCGGAGTCACGGTCTGCTGGTCTCCTAAAGGGGGTGGAGTCATGGAGAAGCCCAAGTGACATGTAGCTATACAGGAAGCTGTCTCGTCATGGGACCATCTTGGTTTCTAAACCGTCTTTGGTTGCGCTCTCATCTGACTGTAATTTGAGCTAACAATAGCATTAGCTGTTGAGTCTTTGTGTCTTTAAGACAAACAAAGCTTCTGATTGGTCCTCAGAGCAGCTACTTCACACTGAGTCACTGAGCTAGCAGGTTTAGTGGGAGAACAGCATTGTTAGCATTTTTAGCTTAGCATTAGCTGTTGATGGGTAAAGGAACAAAGTTTGATGCTATACTGCTAATGCTAAACTTAGCCATGTAGCATTAGCAGTGCTAACCCTCTGGTCTGTGTGTCCAGCTCTGATCCTGGACCTGATGACCGTCGCTGGGATGCAGAAGTTGGTCAAACGCAAAGGACCCTGGGACTTCCCTCCGGGGCTTTTGGACATCATCGCCATGGATACGTATTCTTTCCCAGCGGCCCACGCGAGCCGCGCTGTCATGGTGTCCAAGTTCCTGCTCAACCACCTGGTGCTGGCGGTCAGTGGGTGTGTCCACGTGTCCCTGTCCACGTTGTCACCGTTCGCCTGTCCCACCTGTCTTACCTGTCCTACCTGTCCCACATTTAATACCTGTCCTACCTTCAATACCTGTCCTACCTGTCTTACCTGTTCCACCTGTCTTACCTGTCCTACCTTTAATACCTGTCCTACATTTAATACCTGTCCCACCTGTCTTACCTGTTCCACCTGTCTTACCTGTCCTACCTTTAATACCTGTCCTACTTGTCCTACCTTCAATACCTGTCCTACCTTCAATGCTTGTCCTACCTTTAATACCTGTCCTACTTGTCCTACCTTTAATACCTGTCCTACTTGTCCTACCTTCAATACCTGTCCTACTTGTCCTACCATCAATACCTGTCCTACCTTCAATGCCTGTCCTACCTTCAATACCTGTCCTACCTTCAATACCTGTCCTACCTTCAATGTCTGTCCTACTTTTAATACCTGTCCTACCTTCAATACCTGTCCTACTTGTCCTACCATCAATACCTGTCCTACCTTCAATGCCTGTCCTACATTTAATACCTGTCCTACTTGTCCTACCTTCAATACCTGTCCTACTTGTCCTACCATCAATACCTGTCCTACCTTCAATGCCTGTCCTACCTTCAATACCTGTCCTACCTTCAATACCTGTCCTACCTTCAATACCTGTCCTACCTTCAATGCCTGTCCTACTTTTAATACCTGTCCTACCTTCAATACCTGTCCTACTTGTCCTACCATCAATACCTGTCCTACCTTCAATGCCTGTCCTACTTGTCCTACCTTCAATACCTGTCCTACTTGTCCTACTTTTAATACCTGTCCTACCTTCAATACCTGTCCTACCTTCAATGCTTGTGTAACGGATGTGCACTCACTCCACCCATAAAAGACGTGCTAACCAAACCGCCAAGTGGTCGTCAACCTCTTGGCGAAGAGGTTAGCATCGTCGCCTCCGGTGCGGGAGGTTGTGGGATCGAACCCCACCTAGGGCAGAGGGCCGTGAGAAACACAACGCAGAGGGCCAGATATGACATCGGCTGCACTTGTCCTACCTTAAATATCTGTCCTACTTGTCCTACCTTTAATACCTGTCCTACTTGTCCTACCTTCAATACCTGTCCTACTTGTCCTACCTTCAATGCCTGTCCTACCTTCAATACCTGTCCTACTTGTCCTACCTTCAATACCTGCCCTACCTTCAATGCTTGTCCTACCTTCAATACCTGTCCTACTTGTCCTACCTTCAATGCTTGTCCTACCTTCAATACCTGTCCTACCTTTAACACCTGTCCTTCCAATCACAGGAGATCTGGATTTCAAAATAAGAGCCTAATTTATGTGCAGTTATAAATCTTTCAGTGATGTCACAGGTGACGTCACAGTCTAGTGTGACATCACCCCCAGTCCTGATCCTGATCCTGATTTGCTGTCCCTCCAGGTGCCCCTGAGGATCCTGCTGTACCTGTGGGCCTTCCTGGTGGGCGTGTCCCGCGTGCTGCTGGGGAAGCACCACCTGTCGGACGTGGGCTGCGGCTTCGCTCTGGGCTTCCTGCACTTCAGCCTGGTGGAGTCGGTCTGGCTCGACTCCAACACCTGCCAGACCCTCATCTCCATCGGCACGCTGCGCTGGACCCTGCTGGTCTAGGACCCTGCTGGTCTAGGACCTGCTGGTCTAGGACTCTGCTGGTCTAGGACCCTGCTGGTCTAGGACCCTGCTGGTCTAGGACTCTGCTGGTCTAGGACCGGAGGCAGACCTGCAGCGATGTAGTCCGGTCTGGACCAGATCCTCACCTGCACCAGTCTGCTGAGCTGGACTCCACTGGTCCAGACCGGTCCAGACTGGTTTAGACTGGTTTAGACTGGTTTGGCTGCGTGTGACTCTTTTAGGCCAGTCTGGACTCTGGTCTCTGGACTCTAGACTCTGAATTTTGGATTTTGGATTTTGGACTCTGGATTCTGGTCTCTGGACTCTGGAATCCAGATGCTGATGTGTCACTGCACCTTTTTAAACTGGTTTGGACCAGTTTGGACCGGTTTGGACCAGTTTGGCCTGGTTTGGACCGGTCCTACTGGATTATGGTTCCTGTTGGACTGGACTATAAAAATCTGAGGCTGCTATAAACTACTGGACTGGACTCATCTGGTCTGGACCGGATCGTGATGGTCCATGTTGGTTTGGTTGATCTGGTCGCATGGCAGACCTTTGAATTTAGAATAAGTGTGTGTGAGAGTGTGAGTGTGTGTCAACGAGTCTAAATCAAATCTTTTTTCTTTTTTTTTTTCCATTTTCTTCATTCGACTAAAATCAGGAACTTAACACCCAAAATTCCCAAACCCATGGCTTCTCTGAGTTACAGCGGGGCTCCGTGCAGCACTGCATGTCCATGTGACGGTTGAGAACGGAGCTCACTTTTCTTCGTCCAAAAAGACACACCAAAAAACATCCAAATACCTCCATAGTGCTCGTCTGTAATGTCCCTCTTGTATTGAAGCCCCGACATGAGAAATTGTTCCGCCGACACAGGAAGAGCAGTGAACTGAGTCACTGGGAGCTTCTGCTACAAAACAAGCTTGAAATATAGACTTATTTAATTTTTTTCGGAACAATTTCTCATGTTGGGGCTTCAATACAAGACGGACATTACAGACGAGCAGCATGGAGGTATTTGGATGTTTTTTGGTGTGTCTTTTTGTTACGAAGACAGTTGGTATCCATTTGCAACCGTCATATGGACATGCTCTACTACGCCGAGACCCCCTGTAACTCAGAGAAGCCACGGAGGACTCTGAAACTTCTCCCAGCCCTTAGTCCACATGAGGGGGAGGAGATAATGAGGGACATTTGAATTTTGGGTGAACTATCCCTTTAAATCTAATTTAGACCAAAACCAGATCAGACTCTGGTTCTGGTGTGAACGGGGCTCAGGAAGACACAGTGAGTTATTAGTAAGAGTGTATTGAGGGAAGGTGTTTGATTGACAGATGTGATTATAACCTATTGATTGTTGATATTGACTGATACTCAGGTATTGATCTGATCGCTGACGTGTTGTTGAACTGATGAAATAAAACTGTTTCCTGTTTCTCTCTCTAGCTCCGCCCACTCACTCAGCAACCTGCACAGGTCACATGACGATGCGTTCACTGGCTCCGGCCTGAACTCGTCAATGACTCTTGGTTTATTACGTGTTCATTAAAGGGACATTCTGTAACTTCTCCTGTTATCTATTCATGAAAATCGATTATTTGGTTCAAAAGACTGTTTTTCATTAATCAGTAATCCCCCCCATCAACAAAGTGAAGTGTTCCTTTCAGCTCTGAATTAGCCGTTCATATCATTCATATCTACATGGAGCGGGTGATCAATAGTGTTAAAGGTGCATTGTGTAGGAATTCCTCCCATCTAGCGTTGTGGTTGTATATCGCAAGCAACTCAATGGTATTTTTCATGCTGCATTCAGGTTAAATTGGGCAGACGGCAGACGGACGACAGCCGCTGCTCGTAACGGCATAAACAAGTCTCTATGTAAACAAGTGGTCCGTCAGCACGAGGCAAAACAATACACGTGACAACATGTTGTCATGGCGATGTGGTATTGTTTTACCGGCTTTCTCTGGACTTCTGTGACTAAAATGACACCAGGGGCCTTATTTATCAAAGAGGGTGTAAAACTGCTACTAAAGTTTTGCGTACGGCGAAAAGACGAAAATTGCGTACATTCAAAATATTTAAACCTTTTTCAGATCAATCAAACTGTGCGTACGCACAACTCTCCGCAATAAATCACACCGGACCCAAGAATGGTGCACACGTGAACACACCTCTTACTCCACCCCCGGAACGCCTATATACAACTATATATGGTCAGCACGTGCATATTTAATTAGCCATGTGCGCTCTGTGGAGCGGCAACAAAGTGACAACGGAGACAACGGACGGAGGACGGGGGAAAGAAGCGGAACTTCTCCGAAAGCACATACACGGCGATATCGGGCAATAAATCAGTCAGAAAAATGATCTTGCATTTTAATAAGCTACAATAAAAACCAAAACCTCCCAAATCTCAACACCACTACTACCACAATTACTTCAAAAAATCCTACTGTCTCTTCTAAATGTACTCCGCTCCTCTCTCCCTCTCACACTGCAGTTCTCTGACTCAGCAACGGTGTCGCCAATTCCTCCTGTTCCTCAAAAAAGGCGTACGCCAGGGTCAAAATGGGTGTAAATGTCCGCACTTTTCCCCGTCAGGTTTTGGCTTGATAGATCCCAAATTTGGCGGAGAAAAGTGCATACGCACAAAACGAGGGGAAAATGGCGTAAAAAAAGGTGTTTCCACAATGATAAATGAGGCCCCAGATGAATGAGCTGCTGCTAATTATAACAACCCAATGAAGTCACACACACACAAACAGCTCATAGTCAAACATCTTTATTTACAAATTACTGAAGAAAAAAATCCTTCCAAACAATATTGATCATTTGACTGATTGATCGATCGGCTGATTGAGCGGTGATGATGAAGACGCTGCTGTTTGTGATTGAAAGTCTGTGAATGCAACACACACACACAGGTACTGCAACGACTGATTGATCAGAGGGGAGTGGGCGTGTCCCAGTGGTTTCCTAGCAACCGGCGTCTGACGTCATGATGAAGTCTGATCCATTTTCTCAATAACGTATCTGAATTATCTGGTGTATTTCAGGTTAACGGTGAGGTCACATCATTAGGATGTTTTAAAGAGCCAGTCCACTCATTTCCACTTCTGTCTGATGATGTCACAGTGATGTCATCAGGCTCCACCTTCACACACCTGGACCAGTGGATCTTATATTTTCAACACTGCTTCGATTAATCCACCTTATTAGTTTCCTCTTTGGTTGTGATTGGACAGTTATCCTTAAATCATCGACGGCTTCACAATCACAAATTCAAAACAATAAAAGTCTCTCAGAGAAACAAGGCTGACCCCTGAACGACTGAAAGGCTTTTAATGTGAAAGGGAGGAGGGAGGAAGTGGCGCTTGTTAAAAACTCAAACAGTAAAAAGGAAATATAAGCCCCTTCCTCTCTCCAGGTGAGCTGCAGTGAAGCTCCGCCCCCTCGACCTGAGGACGTAGAAGGTGAAGCCGAGTTTCTCCACATGATGATGATGATGATGATGATGATGACTTTAGATCTTCATCACAGTTTTATCATCTTCATCAATTCCATTCAAAGAATCACTCAAACATCTGGAGGGTGAATCTCTGAGCTGGGCAGTGGATCTGGATCTGGTTCAGTGGTTTCAGGACTGGACTGTATGTGGATCTGGATCAGTGGATCTGGATCAGTGGATCTGGATCAGTAGATCTAGACCAGTGGATCTGGATCAGTAGATCTGGATCAGTGGATCTAGACCAGTGGATCTGGATCAGTAGATCTGGATCAGTGGATCTGGATCAGTAGATCTGGATCAGTGGATCTGGATCAGTGGATCTAGACCAGGACCGGTCTGGATCAGTGGATCTGGATCAGAGGATCTGGATCAGTAGATCTGGATCAGTGGATCTGGATCAGTAGATCTAGACCAGGACCGATGGATCTGGATCAGTCTAACAGTCGCTCCTCCACAGTTTGATGGTCTTGTCGTTCTCCAGAGCGGCCGAGGCGATGATGTTCTCTGTTGGATGACAGGCGGTGGAGATCACCACGTCTACGGAGAGACACAGGGTCAGACAGGACACAGCTGGACTGCTGCACATCTGGACTAACATCTGGACTATAGCTGGACTAACAACTGGACTAACAACAGGACTATAGCTGGACTAATAGATGGACTAACATCTGGACTAACATCTGGACTATAGCTGGACTAACAACTGGACTAACAACAGGACTATAGCTGGACTAATAGATGGACTAACATCTGGACTAACAACTGGACTAACAGATGGACGAACAACTGGACTATAGATGGACTAACATCTGGACTAACAACTGGACTATAGCTGGACTAACATCTGAACTAACAACTGGACTATAGCTGGACTAACAACTGGACTATAGCTGGACTAACATCTGGACTAACAACTGGACTATAGCTGGACTAACATCTGAACTAACAACTGGCCTATAGCTGGACTAACAACTGGACTATAGCTGGACTAACATCTGGACTTTAGCTGGACTAACAGATGGACTAACATCTTGACTATAGCTGGACTAACAACTGGACTATAGCTGGACTAACATCTGGACTAACAACTGGACAATAGCTGGACTAACATCTGGACTAACAACAGGACTATAGCTGGACTAATAGATGGACTAACAACTGGCCTATAGCTGGACTAACAACTGGACTAACATCTTGACTATAGCTGGACTAACATCTGGACTAACATCTTGACTATAGCTGGACTAACAACAGGACTATAGCTGGACTAATAGATGGACTAACATCTGGACTATAGCTGGACTAACATCTGGACTAACAACAGGACTATAGCTGGACTAACAACTGGACTAACATCTTGACTATAGCTGGACTAACATCTGGACTAACATCTTGACTATAGCTGGACTAACAACAGGACTATAGCTGGACTAATAGATGGACTAACATCTGGACTATAGCTGGACTAACATCTGGACTAACAACAGGACTATAGCTGGACTAACAACTGGACTAACATCTTGACTATAGCTGGACTAACATCTGGACTAACATCTTGACAATAGCTGGACTAACATCTGGACTATAGATGGACTAACATCTGGACTATAGATGGACTAACATCTTGACTATAGCTGGACTAACAACTGGACTATAGCTGGACTAACATCTGGACTATAGCTGGACTATAGCTGGACTAACAGGTGGACTAACATCTGGACTAACAACTGGCCTATAGCTGGACTAACAACTGGACTATAGCTGGACTAACATCTGGACTAACATCTTGACTATAGCCGGACTAACAGATGAACTAACAACTGGACTATAGCTGGACTAACATCTGGACTAACATCTGGACTAACATCTTGACTATAGCTGGACTAACATCTGGACTATAGATGGACTAACATCTGGACTAACATCTGGACTATAGCTGGACTAACAACTGGACTAACATCTGGACTATAGATGGACTAACAACTGGACTAACATCTTGACTATAGCTGGACTAACATCTGGACTATAGATGGACTAACAACTGGACTAACAACTGGATTTATAGCTGGACTAACATCTGGACTAACAACTGGACTAACATCTTGACTATAGCTGGACTAACAACTGGACTAACATCTGGACTATAGATGGACTAACATCTGGACTAACAACTGGACTATAGCTGGACTAACATCTTGACTATAGCTGGACTAACAACTGGACTAACATCGGGACTAACAACTGGACTATAGCTGGACTAACAGATGGACTAACAACTGGACTAACATCTTGACTATAGCTGGACTAACATCTGGACTAACATCTGGACTAACTAAGTCCGGCTCAGAGGTCAAAGGTCATACCTGTGTGTCCTTGTAGTTTCTGAACAATCTCTTTGGTCTGAAGGTTCCAGATGTAAACCATGCTGTCCTCAGAGCCAGACACGATCCACTGAGAGACACACACACACACACACACACACACACACACACACACACACACACACACACACACACACACACACACACACACACACACACACACACACACACACACACACACACACACACACAGTTAAATTGGTCCAGAGTATTCTGACTCTTTAATAACATTTAGTTATTTTTAGTTCTTAGTTAGCCTTAGCTTTAGTTAGCTTCAGTTAGCTTTAGTTAGCCTTCTTTATCTCACCTTGCCTCCTGTGACAGAGAAGTTGGCGAAGATGCAGTACTTCTCATTCTTATGACCAGTGTAGGTCTTCAGACACTGAGGAGGACAGACAGAGAGACAGGTGGTTAGACAGACAGACAGACAGACGGTCAGACAGACAGACAGGTAGAGACAGACAGACAGAGAGACAGGTGGTCAGACAGACAGACAGACAGACAGACAGACGGTCAGACAGACAGGTCAGTACCTTTCCTTTGCTGTAGTCCCAGAGCTTCAACGTGCTGTGAACCAGAGATCAGAGTTAATGTTTGAAACTCTCTGCTTCACCTGGAGGACGGCAGGTGAAGGCAGCACTGTAAACACCATGTTAGCACAGTTAGCACGGGGTAGCTAAGAAAGCTAGTGACCTTATGACTGTAGGTGAACGTTAAAGCAGATAACAGCGGCACGGCCGTTTCGGCTAATGCTGTGTTCAAGGCAGGCTTTTGAAACCGTAAGTTACAGCTTCAAGTCACAACTACGACTTGGTAGCGTTCCAGGTAACCCGTAGCTCGTGTTTTTACCGTCCTGTTGTCTGTGAAAGTTCCCTATAACGGCCACTCGTAACTTCCGACCCGTGAACTCGTACCAGATCGAACTGGTATGACTTCACAGGAAGGAAAAACACAAAGTACGAGTTTCCTTGAACGCACCATGAGTTAGCAGCCCCCGCCCTTGTCAGGCATCAATTGGTCCTCGTGCTACGTCACCACATTCACGCGCATCCCTTGGCTGCACACACAGCCCTTCATGCCGTTCTCTCCCCTCATTGGATAACACTTGTATCCCACAAGGAAAATTTTCTCCTCGGGTTACAGCAGAGCAGAGTGACGGAGAGACTCGTGTTTAGGCTGAAATACTTCATGTAAGTGATTGCTGACGGAAAATAGGACTATTTAGGACTTATATTAACAAAAACATTCCACTGATATCTGCTTTAATGATGAAATGACCTCAGTGTGGTGTCATCAGGTGACACTGGCTAACACAGAGAGTTAGCGTAGCATGTTGCTAACACAGAGAGTTAGCGTGCAGTAACACAGACAGTTAGCATGTGGCTAAGACAGAGAGTTAGCGTAGCATGTGGCTAACACAGAGAGTTAGCGTGCGGTAACACAGAGAGTTAGCATGCAGTAACACAGAGAGTTAGCGTGCGGCTAACACAGAGAGTTAGCGTGCAGTAACACAGAGTTAGCGTGCGGCTAACACAGAGAGTTAGCGTGCAGTAACACAGAGAGTTAGCGTGCGGCTAACACAGAGAGTTAGCGTGCAGTAACACAGAGAGTTAGCGTAGCATGTGGCTAACACAGAGAGTTAGCGTGCAGTAACACAGGCAGTTAACATGTGGCTAACACAGAGAGCTAGCGTAGCATTAGGCTAACACAGAGAGTTAGCGTAGCATGTGGCTAACACAGAGAGTTAGCGTAGCATGGTTTTCACAACCAGAGGTGACGTTTTGGAGGGAATTTAACATAACGAGTTTCAGTTTGCAAAGCAACGTCAAGAGAAATCAGGATGTTACAGCCAAATAGGGTATAATAACGTTGACTATTACACAATAACTTGTTGTAAACAATACCCTGTCACCATAGCAACACTAGCATCATGTGGCTCCGACAGTGAAACACTCACTTGTCCAGAGTGGCAGCCAGGATGTATTTCCCATTAGGAGAGAACTTCACGAAGGACACGGGAGGGTTGTCGTCGTCTGAGGAGAGACACGCATCTTCATCATCACCACCACCATCATCATCATCATCATCATCATCATCATCATCATCATCTTCATCGTCTCTCTACAGCTGTTACAGATGTTGTGTGATGTTGAACTCACCAATCAGAGTCTTCAGACACTGTCCTGACGCCGTGTCCCAGATACGACTACACACACACACACACACACACACACACACACACACACACACACACACACACACACACACAGTGTTACGTTCTGCAGTGTGTTTCATGTTTGACATTCAGTGTGTGTGTGTGTGTGTGTGTGTGTGTGTGTGTGTGTGTGTACCACAGTCCGTCGTAGCTGCTGGAGACGATCAGTGAACCGTCTCTGTTGAAGTGAACCTGTGGAACACACACACACACACACACACACACACACAGGTCACAGGTCAGAGGTCAGAGGTCACTTCCTTCCCATTATGTTAATGAGATGTGAGGGGTCAGAGGTCAGAGGGGGCGGGGCTTACAGCAGACACGGGGTCAGAATGAGCCGGCAGCGTCTTCAGACACTTCCCTGTCTTCACGTCCCAGATACGAACGCTCTCGTCGAACTAGAGGAGAGACAGACAGAGGAGCGTTGGATGAAACTGTATTTATAAAACATAAAGGTGAAATCCAGCGATCTGATTGGTTGTTAACTATTCTAAAGCCTTATCACAGCGTAGGCTATCACTCCGCCTCAGGCACGTATGACTGGTATGAATGGAAGCTGTTGTCATGTATCCATGACAACCGACTGTTGCGGTCCGCAGCAAAAGACAGTCGATGTTTTTAGGATGTTAAAAATGTAGTAAAGTAGTGTAATTGACATGTTGAAGGTGAACTTTGACCTCCAGAGGGTTAACAATGGTAGAGGGGACTGAGACCAGATGCAGAGCTACTTGGAGCTAACGTCTGGACAGCTGGGAACAGATTTTTATTCTGCTTGAAGAAAACTACATGAAATTGATTGCGTATCCCTCTTTCATATTGTCATTATTTGTAACCGTTTTATAAAAGCAATATATCACTCCAGTCCGTGGTCTATGCTCATTATACCACTCTAAGGGGAGTACTATAATGAGCATAGACCACCGACTGGAGTGATATATTGCTTAATTGTACTGTACAAAATATGAATTGTATTGTAATATGTATGTATGTAAATATTTTGTAAAATGCTTTGGCAACAACACATTTCTGTTCATGCCAATAAAGCTGTGACCTGACCTGACTGTACTGACACTTTCCCACTACACAGAGAGACAGGTATAGGACGAATCTCCTTGTTGTTTACAACTACTTCCTGGTAGAAAACCAGCATGAGAACAATAGTGACGGACGAGAGTTTCTCTATATTTATCTAATTTTTCATGTCACTATATCGCCGTTTAGACTAATCTGGTGTTTGTAAAGTTTATAAAACCAATGATTGGACAAACATTACTATTTGTGTGCACATTTTTGTAATTAGTCATGGTTATCATAGATTAGCCGGGCTAACGGTTAGCTACCTGTTTAACTTTAATAACTCAGTGACTCAATAAACGCTCCATGAAAAAATATTTTCTCCAGCGGATATCTGAGTTCCAACATGACTGAGCTAACTGGAGTAGTTTCATGTCGTGTCCCACAACGGGAGGGTTTTAACAGCTGACGTCCTGCTGTTAGTTTAGCTACTGTTGTTAGCTTAGCTACCGTTAGCTTAGCTACCGTTAGCTGCCCCTGTCAGCTGAGCCACTGATGCTTTGTAGACACTGTGATTCCCCCAAACTGAATAAATACAACACATAGCAACACAAAACACACACACAGAAATAGTAATGTTTCTTCAGTCATTTCAGATTTGTCTAAACGGTGATAGGGCGTGAAAAATATGATATATAGCTAAACTCTCGTTCGTTACTATTGATCTCATTCACATCACAGCTGGTTTTCTACCAGGAAGTAGAATGTAAACAACAAGGAGATTCGGTCTATATAGGGGTATATAGAGTTAACTCACGGATCCAGACACCACCAGGTTGGACTGAGGGTTGAAGTTACAACAGAAGACGTAGTTGCTGTGTCCCTTCAGAGTCTTCAGACACTTCCCCTAAAGAGACAGAGACAGGAGCGGAGGTTACACTCTGTTGCCATGGAAACACTAGCCATGTTTCCATCCAAAGTGATCTGAATTACTGGGAAATGCGCATTAAAAGAAATTCTAATCCCGTGTGTTTCCATCTACGGACTTTGGTTTTTACTGAGGAGGAACTATGAAGAACTGAGCAGTAACATCATTATGAAGGTGTGTGGGGGCTTTTATTTTGCCGTGGCGGTGCAGAAACCCTGATGTTGTCTTGTGAATGAACTGCAAACACGGGAGCAGATGGGGTGAAAGTGGCTACGTCACACTTAATTCGCATACAGCTGTTTCCATCCCATTCCAATCAACCAAACCCGGCCCTAGCAGTGTATTTCAGTTTGTGCGAATCAGGGGATTTTAATTTGAATCACGGCGTTTCCATCATCATTTTCCGATGCGATACATCTAGATGCATCTAAACAGCTGATGGAAACGCAACTACTGTCTCTGTCTGTGTGTGTGTGTTAGGGATGCACATGATTAACCGTTTAACCGTTAACCGATAACAAGAACTTTGACCGATTAATACTATCGGTTATTTTTTTTATTATTATTAGGTCCTTATGTCGTCAACTCATGGGGGCGTGTCGACACGTGCAGAGTTCACTGCCTTCAGTCATATTTCACAGCAAAAAGTTCCACAGGAGGACTGACAGTATGAGCAGCAGCCGCCATGAAGGAAGATCAGACAATAAATGTAGCTACACGGACATAGATGTGAATCACCTGTAACTACGGCGCTGAGAAAAAAAAAAAAAAAAAAAGAGGACGAGGACGAGGACGTAGCTGCTCTCCAGCCTGTTCACCTGCAGCTCTCCTGCAGCTCCACAGAGGAGCTGTCAGAGGAGCTCTGCTGCTCCTTCAGCCTGGTGTTTGGCTGCACTTTATAAAAACAGTTCTACATTGGACGATCTAACCTCCAGAGCGCGATCAGCTGAGACAGAGCCACTGATCAGCTGTCGCGGCGCACGTGTGTATTTAACGGCCAAAAAAAAAAAAATGGAGCGATCAATTTTTTTTTTTTTTTGCCGTGCCACAAGCTTCTTAAAGCAGAAGTAAGCGATCCGGTGGTTTTGGCTAATGCTGCGTTCCAGGCAGGCTTTTGAAACCGTAAATTACAGCTTCAAGTCACAACTTACGACTTTGTAGCGTTCCAGGCAACCCACTCGTGTTTTTCCGACCTGTTTTACCGGTGAAAGTCACTATAACGGCCACTCGTAACTTCTGACCCGTGAAGTCGTACCAGATCGAACTGGTACCACTTCACGGTCGGAAAAATACGAGTTTCCTTGAACGCACCATAACAGTCCTCGTCCCTACGTCGCCACATTCACGCGCATCCCTTGGCTGCACACACAGAGAGGACTGCCCCTTTATGCCGTTCTCTCTCCTCATTGGATAAAGGTTGTAGGATACAAGGAAAGTTTTCTCCTGGGCTCAGAGCAGAGCAGAGTGACTGACAGACCCGTGTTTCAGACCAAACACTCTATAGAAGTGATTGCTGTCGGAAGATACAACTATTTAAGACTTATATTAACACAAATATATCACTTACTTCTGCTTTAATCTTATCAGTTAACGGTCAATAATCGGTTAACGAGCGTCGGTTATCGGTCAGAAAAAAAATTCGAAATGTGCATCCCTAGTGTGTGTGTGTCTTACAGAGTTGTTGTCCCAGATCTTGAGTGTTTTGTCGTCGGAGGCCGAGACCAGCAGGTTGGAGTCTGAGGACCAGGACACGTCAGAGATGCCCTACACACACACACACACACACACACACACACACACACACACAGAGACACACACACACACACACACACACACACACACACACACACACAGTTCATACTTGTATCAAACTTTTTTATATCAAGGACCCAAAACTGACACAAATTAGACCACGGACCCCCATTGGACAAAACACCAGAAATACACAAACAATCAATGTACGTTTAAATTAGGCGTATCTACATTTTAGAAAGACTATAGAGAAATTTCTGGAAAAAAAGTGGTACAATTTCTCCAAAAAAGTTGAAACATTTCTAGAAAAAAGTGGTGAAAATTCTCACAAAAAAAAATAAACAAAAAAAGTTGAAACATTTTTAGAAAAATCTGGTAAAATTTCTCAGAGAAACAATACAAAAATGGGTAACATTTCTTTTAGTGAAAAGTAGAACAGAAAAATTGAGAAGAAACTGGTAAAAATTTCTCAAAAACATTCTAGGAAAAAGTGGTAAAAGTTCTTCTCACCAGTTTGTGTCCGACGATGGATTTCTCAAACTTCCCGTCGAACGCTCCCCAGATCTTTATCAGCTTGTCGGCAGCTGCAACAGACGTTACCATGGTTACCGCGCCATCAGAGCACCACAGTGTGTGTGTGTGTGTGTGTGTGTGTGTGTGTGTGTGTTTACAGGAGCTGGCGAGCCACTCTCCGCTGGGACTGAACTTGACGGAGGACACGGCCTTGGTGTGTCCGGCCAGCGTGAACTTCACCGTGTAGTTTGGTTTGGCTGGATTAGACTGGGTTAAAGGGACAGTCCAACATTTAGTCACCATAACCCCTATAGTCTTTAAAGGGACAGTCCAACATTTAGTCACCATAACCCCTATAGTCACAGCAGTAGGTTCATCACCTTTAATTATCGGTGCATGTTGTTTTGAGATGGGCGGAGCAGAGACGTGAGCTGCTCAGTGAACACAGTTGAGGTGAACGGTCCAGGTCAACCTGTCCCTCATCAAACTCATCAAATACACAATCCAACAACTCCACAACGCTCTGGTGGACAAGTTGTGAGCTGCACATTCACCACGCTATGAGATAATAGCGTAACTCAGTGGTTCTCAAACTGTTTTACATCAATGACCCGAAACTGGCCCAATATTTAGACCACTGACCCCCATTGGACAACATTTTGAATCAAACACCAGAAATACACAAATATTTGTTCTGAGACTCATGCTGCGTTCAAAACAACTTGGAGGTCGGAATTCCCAACTCGGAAATCTCCGACTTCCGACATCATTGTGTTCACGCTGCAGGAACTCGGAAGAGAAAAAACCTGGATACCTGAAGGAATTTGTCGTATTGTGGCTCATCGCTGAATAGGAAGAATAGATGCAGCAGTAAATGATGTTTATTTTGGAGGAGAAGAGACGCTGCAGATGAGTGCACATAGAATGTTACAGCCTTGATAACAGTTAAACCTTATTTCACAATTTCACACCATACAACAATCACAGCTTAATATAAACGTATTTCATATAGGCTACTGCAATAATACACAAAAATATGCATTCAAACCTCAACAAATAACTTCAAATGTCTAAATTCTTTGATGTTGTCGTGACGTCAAGTCGAAAAGTCGGAGCTCTGATATGATATCCGAGTTTCCGACCTGTAATTTCAGAGTTTGACGCCGTTCAATTCATTTTTTACAACTCGGAGCTCGTTTTTTTTACGACTTCCGAGTTGTTTTGAACGCAGCATAGAGAACGTTATTTTTTTTACTCCATATACGTTCAAAGATTTTCTAGAAAGAAGTGGAAAAGGTTGGGGACCCCCTTCAACCCTCACTTTTCCACTAGCGCGGCGCGGCTCTACTCAGTTTTTTTTTGCTTTTCCACTAGAACCTGGTACTTATTTTCTAACGCCTCAGCTCTGGTTCCAAGCAGCCGAAGTGACACTAACACAGAAGTCCAAAGAAAGACGGTAAAACAATACCACATCGCCATGACAACATGTTGTCACGTGTATTGTTTTGCCTCGTGCTGACGGACCACTTGTTTACATAGAGGCTTGTTTATGCCGTTACCTGCAGTGGCTGTCGTCCGTCTGCCGTCTGCCCAATTTCACCTGAATGCAGCATGAAAAATACCATTGAGTTGCTTGTGATATACAACCACAACGCTAGATGGGAGGAATTCTTACACAATGTCCCTTTAACGGTGATGAACCAACTGCTATAGGTGTATAGGTGTCTGTTATGGTGAGAGGAGGATCTGAGTAAATGTTGAACTGTCCCTTTAACCCCCTGCTCACCTTGCTGCCGGAGGAGGAGGAGGAGGTCTGCTGCTTGTTGCTCTCCGCCTCCAGCTTCTTCTCCTCCGTCGCCATGTTGTCCCGTTAGCCGCCGCTAGCTTCAGTTAGCTTCAGTTAGCTTCGGTTTGTTTTGATCCTGCAGCTAAAGCTAAAGCTAACCTAGCTCCGGGTGCTAACAGCCAGCTAACTGACTCGGACCGAGACCCTGGTCCTGGTCTAGGAGCGGGTTCGAACCGGGTCTGGACTGGTACCGACTCTACTGCTCCTGATCCGGTCTGGGCCGGGGGGAGGAGGAGGGGAGGGGGTCTCTGGTCTCTTAGCTGCAGCAGCTAACAAGCAGCTAACAGCCAGAATGTGGCAGCGCCGAAGCTGCTACTGCGCATGCGTCACCGACCAACCAACAGCGAGTCAGGAAGGACAAAACTAGAAAAGCGAAACTATATTGGCCTGATTTCTAAACAAACTAAACACATTTACTATAATCAAAAAACATGAAACATTTACAATATTTATTAGGCTATTTTTCTTTTCTTTTTTTTCATAATTAGGCTTATTCATGTGCTTCTCACACTGAATCTTTGCATCTGCCAGCGCTGCTTCTTCAGATGCCTGATGGTTTGTGAAATGTGAGACATGGGTCTCCACAGCAGATAGTTGGACCAGTCCCAGCCTGGTCAGATGCTACATGAACTGATGAAGGTGAAACGTCTTCCCAGACAAATAACCAAGTCCAGTTGCTTTTGACTTAACCTCCTTTGAAATACTATGACCTGGACAAATGAGAATATGCACCGGCTTAGAAAAGCGAAAAAGACAAAAAGAAGGACAATGATGCATTATATTCCTATCAATCAATACCACACACAAAACTTTAAGTTTTCAAGTAAAAAAACAAATAATTTCTTGTTGTTTAAGTCAGAGTTTGAACAGTTTAACGTCAACTCAACTACCCACTGTGTTTGATGTCCTTAACTCATATGTAGCCTAATCTTGCATCTATTTATTTGTTTTTGCTTTATTAATTTTATTTATTTTTTATATTATTTATTTCTCTGTTTATTTCAATATAATATTTTGCATTGTTTACAGGTTTCTCTAGTTCATTTATTCTTCTTTGCAACTGTCCAATGTGTTGCTATGTATGATATAAATAAAAGGAAAAAAAACAAAATTAACTATGCAACAGTAACTATGGAAAGTTTTTCCCTGAAGCTTCTTTTTGTGATTGTTTTATTTAATGTTTTATTTTCTCCATGTATTTGATTTTATTCTTCATCCCTTTTTATCCATCTTTAACTTTTTTTTTCAAACTTTATTTTATAATTGTTCAATGCTTCTGTTCTGACTATTTGTACTTTTTGATTATGCATCAGTGTAGGTTATATCTTGTTATAACTTTTATTTAACTCACGACCACATGTAGTATGGAGCACAAACATTAAACAATATCAATAATCAAACAGAGCGAGTGGCTGTAGCTACATATTTGTATTTTTGGTCTATGATGTGTTGTAGAATCTGAATCACGTCACCAACATATGTAGTTTTTCTACAGAGTGATGGATGCAAATAGATTTTTCTTTTAGTAAACAGACACATCTCATTATCCATTCTTATAAGAACACCTATACCGACCTTTCAGCCTCTCACATCACGAAGGAAAGACACAATACAAAGGAAGGATGCTGGTCAAAAACTTATAAATAACTTTTAGTTTATCAGCTTGTAGTAATAAAATGAGTTTAAACACAGAAGGAAGATTTACAGAACTCTTTGGTAGATATTTTCCTCTGAAGCTGATGATACATTTCTTTTCTTTCTGATCCACTTTGCAGCAGAATGACCAGTAGGTGGCGCTGTGTCCTGCACTTTGGTTTGGTTTGGTCTTCTCTTCTGTGCCACCGGCTGCAAAGCTCTTATACGGTAAGCTATGGGTGCACAGTGTGGTTCTCACGCTGCACCATGGAGGAAAGGAGAGATCTGCAGCGTATCACCAGAACAGCTCAAAAGGTCATCGGAACCGAGGCGAAAAAATGAGGTCTGATATGACACACCCAGGACAATGTCTCTTTGACCCCCTCCCCTCTGGCAGACTCAGGATCATGAGGGCACCGACTGATGGCCTGAGAAACAGCTTCTTCCCCAGGGCAGTGGAAGCCCTGCTGGCAACACACTGACACACTGCACTTTATATTATATATGTCGTCTTGTTTTTATTGTTGTTATTATTTATTGCTTAGGCTTTTAGGATGAATTATTATTATTTAATAATAATTATTAATTATTATTATTTCCTTCAGTTAAATCAAGAAAAAACTGAGGTCATTGTTTTTGGAAAGAAAGAAAAGAGGGTTGCTGTCAGTAAACACCTTGAGTCACTGAAACTAAAGACCAAGTCCGAAACCTTGGCGTGCTGATAGACTCAGATCTGACCTTCAACAGCCAGATCAAATCAGTCACCACATCAGCCTTTTATCAACTTAAGAACATATCCAGAATGAAGGGTTTTATGTCCCAAACTGATCAGGAGAAGCTGGTTCATGCTTTTATCTCCAGTAGACTTGACTACTGTAACGGTCTTCTGACTGGTCAAACAGCTGCAGCTCATTCAGAACGCTGCAGCTCCAGTTTTAACCAGAACAAAGAGATCAGATCACATCACCAGGTTCTTAAGACCTTACACTGGCTCCCAGTCAGCTACAGAATAGATTTTAAAGTTCTGCTCCTGGTTTACAAATCACTGAATGGTTTAGGTCCAGAATACATGAATGACATGTCAGTAGAGTCTAAACCCAGTAGAGCTCTGAGATCTACTGACTCAGGTCAGATAGTGGAGCTCAGAGTTCAGACCAGACATGGTGAAGCAGCATTTAGCTGTTATACTGCAACAACTGGAACAAACTACCAGCAGACCTGAGATCAGCCCCAACTGTCAGCACTTTTAAATCCAGGTTAAAAACATTTCTCTTTTCATGTGCTTATAGCTGAGAACTTAAAACTTTATCTATTTTATTTTATTTTACTTTTATTTGCATTTGCTTTTAACTCTGTTTTCAGTGTTTTGTTTGTTTTCATTCTGTCTTATGCTTCTTTTTTTAATGTTTTGTCTTTATGTAAAGCACATTGAGTTGCCTTGGTATGAAATGCGCTATATAAATAAAGATGCCTTGCCTTGCCTATTATTATTATTAACATTATTTTAAATGCTGCTATGGGTATCTGGGAATGCCTCAAATGGAAATTTCGTTGCATGATACAATGACAATAAAAGCATCTTATCTTATCTCTAAGAGAGAGAGATAGGTAAAATCGACAGTCAAAGTCTTTAACTTTTACAATTTTCCCAGAAACCACGTGATCACAGCCCAACCTCCTTGACCCAACTCCCAACCCGTCCTTTTCACGACTCTAAGCTTGTTTATATGAGCAGTGACGGGACAGCAGAGGCTCCTGAAGAGGTGAGTGTGCAGACATAGCTCAGATATCTGTAATCATGTTGTGAGCATGAAATCAGTGTAGTCATCATGCATGTTTACACATGAACTTTCTAGCCGCTTGTTGACAGATTCACAGCCTACTTGGCTTACACTATCTATCCCGTTTTCCATTCCTTTTCCAAACAGTGTATTCAGCTTAACTACATTTCCTTTTCAATCTGGCATTAAAAAAAAATTAAAAAAAATAAATAAGGGGGAAAAAATCTGAAAGAAAAGATTATGATAAATATTTTTTATTCTGTGTGTAATGGGGGCGGGAATAGATCAGCTTTTGCTTCTCCCGCTTTCCCTTTCGGCCATGTGTATTGTATTATTTGAACTAAGATGAAGTGTGATGATGATGATTTAAATTGACATGCCCAAAATAAACAAATTGATTGATTGATTGATTGATTGATTGATTGATTGATTGATTGATTGATTGATTGATTGATTGATTGATTGATTGATTATGTGTCACCCAAAAAAAGCTAACAAAAAAAAAAAAAACCTCAAAGCTCCGGTTTTGTGTTTAATGTCGATGTGTTATTGTTTGGTATTGTATTAGATTAGAATATTTAACGGTATTTAAAGGTATACTGTTTTTATGGCGTTTTTTCCATCGTGTATGAGGGTTGGGCAGCCCCAGGCAGGATTAAAAGCCTGATTAAAAAGGTGTGTCTTTGACCTTCCTTTAAAAACATCAACAGTCTCTGCAGTCCTGAGGCTCTCCGGCAGGCTAAATGCTGCCTCACCGTGGGTTTTAGTTCTGGGTTTTGGTATGGATAAAAGGCAGGTGCTGGAGGACCTCAGAGTCCGCGAGGGTTGATATGGTAAAAGCAGGTCAGATAAGTAAAGCCCCTGACACACCGCCACGACGCGTCCCGACGCCGACGGCTTTGGCCGACGAGTCTGTCGCCTCTCTTCGGGAGAAAGGACAAAGTGAAACACACTGTGACCGTCCCGACTGGCGACCAGAGAGACTGAGTGGAGAGGACTCCCCCATAGAAATACAGACACATTCTAAGTCATAAAGTGGTAGTTGCCATGTACAGTAACCATGTTGACTTAACAAAATAAAATGTAGACCGATCGGTTCATTGTAAAACATTTATTTATTTACGTAAATGTGGTTATTTCAGTCCGTAGCCCAGAGGCAGCCCTGCTCACTTTTCATTCAAACAAACTAATGC
Source organism: Trachurus japonicus (assembly GCF_045865225.1). Lineage (NCBI taxonomy): Eukaryota > Metazoa > Chordata > Actinopteri > Carangiformes > Carangidae > Trachurus > Trachurus japonicus. Next base: position 2,823,882 of record NC_140915.1, on the reverse strand, counting down.
CACAGCCACAGTTAATTTCAATCAATGAGACCAGCATTAATCTCCCCAAAACAATTTAACCAGCCACGTGTTAACAGCGCTAAGCCGAAATTTAAACAGTTTTTAGCAGCTTACTGCTGTGGCTCGGTTGCCGCGAACTGGCAATAGCCGATGCTAATTTCTGTTAGCCCGTCTATGGTGTTTTACATTACACGTTAGCATTAAGCTAACGGGCTTTATATGCTTACTTGTGAGCTGTGTGTGTTTTGAACGTTGTTTCAAACTATGTGGGTTTGATTGAACATCTTTGATGTTTAAATATATATATTACCGCTTAATATATTGCTTTACTCCTCTTTTTATTTTGTATACCATTTTTACTGTAGGACAGGCTCGGACACCGTTTGTTTACTGTGGTCACTTCCGTCCCTCCCACACACCGCGCTGATTCGCTTAGGGCACGGCCAATCAGAATCGCCATAGCTAGCACACAGCCAATCAGAGTACCCGACGAGTCTACTCTCCCGACGGCCGACGAGTCCCGACCAAGGGGGCAGTTGTCGGTCTGAGAAGTGAAGCTCACTTCCGCGTTCAAAAAACTGCAATCCCCTCGAATTCCTCTGGGGGCTGGTGTCAGAAGGGAGCATTCCCCATAGAGCCCCATGTTAAAATCGCCGACTTTACATCCTCAGTAAACATGTTAAAAGCCTGGTGTCAGAACGTTTTTTCGTCTCAATCGATAGTTTCTACCCCCGCACACACTCTGAGGGGGGTGAATTTTTTTTTAACTCTACCGTTTTACTGTTATAAGGTTAAAACTCTGACCAATTAGGGCGCGGAAACGTTGAGTGACAGGTCCGAGCAGCTCCGGAGACAGGCTGCTTCGAGGCCAGTGGGCGGGTTCTCGGCCGGCCAATCCAACATGGCGCTGTCCAGGCCGCCATATTTGAGTCACAAAAACGACTCCCCAAAACCAATGGGTGACGTCACGGACGCTACGTCCATTCTTTTTACAGTCTATGGTCCCGACTGAGCATGTTCAATCGGCCCCGACGAGACCCGATGAGACCCGACGGAGAGGAACACACCAAACAGACGAGCTGCCGACGCCGTCCGACGAGGCCCGACGCCCGACGGTCGGTGTCAGAGTTATAGGCTATAGAAGGGAGGCCCCAAGAAAAATAAGATATGGGCACAGGAGCTGAATATCAAATTACACAGAGGGACCACGGCGGTCTCAGCATGTCAAGCACTAATTATTCTCACTGATTTTTGTCATTACAATTGAAAATATTCAAATTGTGTATTTGACCTGTAACATGCTCTTTGTAACCAGGCTTTGGAAATCCCCTTGAGTCTGTTGTTCCATTGACTTTCCTCCTGTATAAGATGATCCAAGTATTTGTTTTCATTTTGCAGAGACCAAGCATCCAGCTGTAACTTTGAGATCATGGATAGTGTTGCTTATTATGGGTACGTATATTAGACTCTACTGTACTAAATTAAACCATGCCATTGCCTGCTGTATGTCACAGAGAGTTTTGTTACACACAATTCATTTAAACATGATTATTTCTCATTTCTGTTAATTAGACCTGGAATTTTAAGTGAATCTGGCAAATGAATCTGTTTACCATTACAATAAAAGTTAGCAGTGGACTCTCCTCAGCTCTTTCTATTGTGTAACTAAGCTTTAACCCTTTCCTGTCTGCATCACAGGCCTGGAGGGCAGCACGTGGAGTTGAGTCTGTCCAATAGTCTGATTGTACCACTGAAGAGTGGACTCTCTTCCTTCATCACTGTCTCGGGGATCCTCCTCAGTATCAATGCAGACATGGTCCTTGCTGAATCTCAGGCCTTTGATGATATCAGACGACAGATTACGAACATGAAGCAGCAGATGGAAGAGTCAGAGCGCTTGGCCAATACAAAGCTTGAACAAGTGGATAGGGCGACTGTGAATCTCACTGCAGACCATAGTCAGTTAGCACGGCAGAAAAGCCAGAAGACCGAAGAGTTGAATAATTTGAATACGCAGCTGTCATCACTCCAGTCCACTTTAAACAATTACAAACAAGCTTTAGCGACAGCCAGGAGAAACCTGCAGTCAGCAGAAGACACCCTGAGGCAAATGACAGCAAAGAGGGATGAAGCAGAGAGAAAACGAAACACAGGGATTGGTATTTCCTTTATTCCAATTGTGGGTTGGATTCTTGGTGAGTAAATACACAATGTTATTAGTTATTTTATAACAATAAAATGATCACTGTATGTATCCCACTGAAATGAAAAGGGGGACTTGGCTCTATAGTTTTCTGTTACAATATTTGTCATTGATGTGTTTCATCATTAATCTACTTGAATTTCAGGACCGATGATGATTGTTAGTGCTCAATCTGACATGGACCGGGCCTCTGAAGCTGCGGACGTAGCTCGTCGAGAAGTAGATAACTGGACATCTGCCATGAACCATTATTCTAAACAAATACTGCACCACAATTCCTTGATCAGTGAAGCTCGTCGTGACATCTCAGCAGCTGACAATAAGATTCGTGAGACAGAAGCCAAACTTCGTGACATGTCTGTGAAGCGTAGGGTTGTTGCTGATAATCAGGATAAAATTAGACGAACGGTCACTCAGCTGGGGCTGCTGAGCGGGGTGGGGAGCGTGGTCGAGCTGCAGATCCGTCGCCAGGTCCTGCTGGAGCCTGTGATGAGGCTGTTGGAGGACATGATATCAAAACTGCGTCAGATGAGTGGAAATGAGCTGCTGTACAGCGAAGGTATACCGCACCTGGTGGAGAACATGAGGAGGAACCACAGGAAACTTGAAGTGCTTGCTGAGAGAAGAAACAGTGCAGATGCAGATGCAGATGGTTGGATATGATTTGCAATTCCATTGTGGTATATTATCCTCAACTCAGTTCAGTTCAATTCAAATTTGAAGAACGTTAGGAATTTCATTTGTGAAAAGTGATAGTTTATATTCTTACAGAATAAATACAAATAAATACAGATTTTAAAGGCGCACATATACATTTATGAGCAGCATAGTATATAAGGATGTTAGATTAGTTGCTTAGTAGTGCAATAGAGGAAGGTGATGATTCTCTGTCTTGTGGGATGTGTCATGTATTTTGCCTGTTGTGTGGAATGATGAATGTGTTCCTTGTTATTCTCCCTTTCTCTGTGGGGTTATGGTTTTTGGGGTAATGTGATGCTTTGTTTTTCCTTAGTCTAAAGGTTAGAGGTTATGGAATATCTGGATAGTATACCTCTTTGTTGGTGAAGGTGGAGTGTTGAGGATAAAGCCAACATAATAGAGAGGGGGTTTGGGTTAAGACAGGGAGAAAGATGGATCTCACATTGGCACCAGAGGCTCTCCATGATTCTTCATTTTTGTCACAATGCCCTTTTTGCAATGAACTCCTTTTTGTATGCAAGTAAAGACATGTCAGCGGTGATCACTTCTTTTCATCAACACATAAATATACCTATCTATCTATCCATCCATCCATCCATCCATCTAGATAAAGAGACATGGCTGGGCACCACAGTGACTTTTCTGTCACTCGCTCAGTTTGGTTTACAGTAATCAAAATTGTTCTACAAAAGTGTGTGCTTGTGTAACCATCTGAAACATTTGGTTGTACCAGTGTCAAAAGTGGGAGGAGACTTAAGCAGGTTTCTGAGCTCTGTTCTTCTATTCAATCCAAACTTGGTTTTACTGGAATAGATTTTATATCATACTGTAGGCCTATGTGGTCTTGACCTCAACACTACTGTGAAATGAAAGTAGCGCGAGAGTGAAAGGAAAGACACTGATGTAATGAGGTTTTGTCTGTTCTCAAAATGAACGAACATCAGTCATCCATTACTGTAAAGCCAGGAACACACCGCCACGACGCGTCCCGACGCCGACGGCTTTGGCCGACGAGTCTGTCGCCTCTCGTCAGGAGAAAGGAAACAGTGAAACACACTGTGACCGCCCCGACTGCCGACCAGAGCGACTGAGTGGCGAGGACTCCCCCATAGAAATACAGACCAATACAGACCAGGGGCAGCTCTGCTCCCTGTTCATTCAAACAAACTAATGCCACTGCCACAGTTGTTAGATTTCATCAATGAGACAACATTTATCTCCCAAAAACAATTTAACCAGCCACGTTTTAGCGCTAAAGCCGAAATTAAAACAGTTTTTAGCAGCTTCCTGCTGTGGCTCGGCTGCCGCGAACTGGCGATAGCCGATGCTAATTTCTGTTAGCCCGTCTATGGTGTTTTACATTACATGTTAGCATTAAGCTAGCGGGCTTTATATGCTTAGTTGTGAGCTGTGTGTGTTTTGAACGTTGTTTCAAACTATGTGGGTTTGATTGAACATCTTTGATGTTTAAATATATTTATATTGCCGCTTAATATATTGCTTTACTCCTCTTTTTATTTTGTATACCATTTTTACTGTAGGACAGGCTAGGACACCGTTTGTTTACTGTGGTCACTTCCGTCCCTCCCACACACCGCGCTGATTCGCTTAGGGCACCGCCAATCAGAATCGCCATAACTAGCACACAGCCAATCAGAGTACCCGACGAGTCTACTCTCCCGACGGCCGACGAGTCCCGACTGAGCATGTTCAATCGGCCCCGACGAGACCCGACGAGACCCGACGGAGAGGAACACACCAAACAGACGAGCTCCCGAGCTCCCGACGCCGCCCGACGAGGCCCGACGCCCGGCTCGGTGTGTCCCTGGCTTAAGATGCCGACCTGAATGTTGTGTAGTTCAAGATAAAACTGGACGTGGTGCTGATGTTTTGACATGTGACCTTCTTAAAGTCTAAAATCTAATATCTTCTTCTTCTTTTTTAATCAAAATCAATCTATCTTTGTAGCTATATGTATATGTCATTTACTTGGGAATAAATCTGTTATGTTGCCTTGATGTTTTCTGTTCTCTTTATGGGACAAGGTCTTCTAGTAGTGAAATCTGACCACTAGATGGGGACATGGTGTTGGTTTGCAGCTCAGGAAACTCCTTCAACAAAGGAGCAGATGTGATGCATCACACGGCCATCAAATTCTATAATATTGCATAATAAATAAATAATTCAGTGGGGAAAAGGCTGTGAAAAGCTATGACCACTCCAGGCTTTGTGTTATCATGACCCAAAACTGTGGTTCAGAAGAGGCTGTAGCAACTTTCAAAGAAACCAACTTTCATCATGATCAACACAAAAACCTGACACTCACCTATCCACCACTTTCCGGAGAATGAGGCTGGGTGTCGCCATGACGATCCATTCCACCTGTATTGTTGATAGCATAGACTGGTTGATAGAGATTGGCCGTGATGACTTTATTTATAATCATCACCTAATTTTAATGAGAACAATACGGACGAGGTTTTAGCTTTATGTCACATTTTCACGTCACTATATCACCGTTGTGACTACTCTGATTATGAAGTCTATAAAACGAATTGTTGAACAAACATTTTAGATTAGCTGGGCTAACCGTTAGCTGTTAGCCGTTAGCAGTGTCTTAAATAACTCAATAAACGGCCCATGAAAAAAATATTTTCTCCAGCGGATATCCTAGTTCCAACATGACTGAGCTAACTGAAGTAGTTTCATGTCGTGTCCCACAACGGGAGGGTTTTAACAGCTGACGTCCTGCTGTTAGCTTAGCTGCTGCTATTAGCTGTCAGCAGCAGCTAAGCTAACAACTACAATAACCATGACTAATTACAAAAACGTGCACACAGAAATAGTAATGTTTGTTCAATAATTCGTTTTATAGACTGAACAAACATCAGATTTAGTCAAAACGGTTTTGGCAGCCCGGAGCCCCCACATTTAGTACCTACACCGGTGGCTAATGCTACCAGTTAGCCGCTAACGCTACCAGTTAGCCGCTCACTAGAATGCTACTAAAACCGACTTGGATCATGGGAAAATAAAGTGGTGGATAGAATGAGCCATACTTTAGCTTTACAAAGGTTTAAGTCGCTCCACTGTCACGGCTCATCTATGTGCAGCAGTGGCACGCACAGTGGTGTAGTCGAGGGGGTACGCCGGTATACGGCGTATACCTACTTATTTTTCAGTCAGGATTGCGTATACCCACTTCTAAATCCCCCTGATGCGCACAAAGGGTTAACAGTCGGTCTCTGCTAGAAGTCCCGCCTCTAACCTGAATATCGATCTCCGATTGGCTCTGCCGTTTCTAACGTACATGTGATTGGCTGTCCCCGCTGTCACTCCGTCTGCTTGTAAAAGTTACCTGCTCGTTGGTCGGACGGGACAGGAGGTCACGGTGCTTCAATCTGCAACCGCCAATGTTGTCAACATGTTTGATCGGCATTTGAAAGAAAAGGAAAATGGACATAAAACACTTCTCTATCAGTGAAAGTGTAAGTTACTTAAAGGGTATCTAACTGTAGAGCCTCAACAATACAGATAATGAATAAAAGCCCATATTTAATGGCAAACTTTTTTCTTTTTTTTGAAGTTATTTTTACCACTAGCTTATTATTTCCATGTATCCTTTGTGTGAAAGGGAGCAACTGTTTAAAAAACAAAAATAAATAACATTGGTCAGGAAAAGGCCTAGAAAAAAACCTCAGATTCCAGATGCTCGTGTAGGCTAATTTTATACATTTTGGGGGAATAAATGACACATAAGTGTGTGAAAGTAAAATCCTTTTTTCCTCAGGCAATAACTGTAGGCCTACCACCAAGCTCTATTGTATCCCTAATATATCTGTTCATATGTCATGCATCAACATATTTTTGTCAGGTGACAGAGACAGACAGTAGAGAGGCTGGAGGAGATGGAGAAGGAGAGACCAGAGGAGGTAGAGGAGGAGAGGCTAGAACAGAGGGAGGAGAGGCAGGATGAGGTAGAGGAGGAGAGACCAGAGGAGGTAGAGAAGGAGGAGATGGAGGAGAGGCTGGAAATTCACAGGTGAGGTTAAATAACGATGAAAATTTAGAGTATACCCACTTCTCCAGGGACCACTACACCACTGGGCTCAAGCACCCTTTGGGCCCTATGTGTGCATGTACACACACACACACACACACACACACACACACACACACACACACACACACACACACACACACACACACACACACACACACCTGACAGCAGTTTTCTGGAATTTTTTGTTAAAACTCCAAGTCATGTGCAGTCTCTCCACCTTTTGTCAACTTACAACAATACAGCAGCTTACAACACAACACAGGGTTAATAATAACATCTCTAGAGGATTAATGGAAGAATATAACGCACTCAATAAATATTCACTGATTCTTTAGACCTGTCCTGTCCTCTATTACTAAACCGTTACAAACACACATGTAAACATGGATTAATAAGCTCATTTAACTGATAGAATAAGGACATTTATATCCTCTTGAGTCTTTACAAGTAATAGCAGCAAAACCTCCACTAGGAAGAAGGCTCTTTAAGAGTAAAGGTGGAATAATAAGAAACAAACACAACAATGGGCAACAAAATGGACTCGTTTGTGTTTTATTTGACACGGTCTAACATTCAGCTAATTAATAAAGCGCTGTAGAGAAGTATTAAGGGACTTTTACACTCAGCAGATAGAAATCCTCCTGTCGGGTCTGAGGCAGAAAACATGGCCGAGCCTTGACACAAAGACGGCATCTATCAAACTGTTTATCTATCTATCTATCTATCTATCTATCTATCTATCTATCTATCTATCTAACTAACTGTTTATCTATCTATCTATCTATCTATCTATCTATCTATCTATCTATCTATCTATCTATCTATCTATCTATCTATCTATCTATCTATCTATCTATCTAACTAACTGTTTATCTATCTAACTAACTGTTTATCTATCTATCCATCCATCCATCCATCCATCCATCCATCCATCCATCCATCCATCCATCCATCCATCCATCCATCCATCCATCCATCCATCCATCCATCCATCCATCCATCCATCCATCTATCTATCTATCCATCCATCTATCTATCTATCTATCTATCTATCTATCTATCTATCCTCATCCTGACACAAAGACGGCTTCTGATTGGTCGACAAAAGTTGGATTCTCTCAATTGACACAAATCCGGCTCCTGATTGGCCGATTTGGTGAGCAGGAATTGGGACATGTGCAGCAGAGGACCGTGTTCGATCCCCGGCCGGGCCAGGATGAGAGGAGAAGTGTCTCCATGACAACAGCAGGGACAGAGAACAACATTCATGAGGAGGTAGGTTATAAAAAACTGGATTATACTCCACAAATACTTTCTACACAAATGACAATTCTCAAAAACTGCAACTTTAGACTTTGATTCATTAAAACGTCTGAAATCACAGAAAGCTCCTGTTGCTGTATGACACTTATCAACTTTGACTTCTGATTGATCCCCTATGAGGAAATGTTGAACAACATTTTCCTTTTATTCATATCATACACAGCAACCGCAGTGAAGTTAGTTTGAAGTTGGATATCTGACAGACATTCGCTCCTTCTCAATACAATAAACATTTATATAAAATATAAGATGTGTTTAAATGCAATAAGAACAGGTGTGTGTCAGAGCAGGAACTGGGACAGAGAACAACATTTATGACAGAAGGAACTTCTTTATTCTGGGATGCATTTTGTCGTTGTCTTCTGAATAACAACCTGTCTTTGTCAAAATGAACGTAGCTACAGTAACATAAGATTTGGTGTCTTTTTAAAAGACTCAAAGTTGGAATTTCTCTCATACCCAGGGGGCAAAGCAAAAAAACGGACACGGAGCGTTGTAAAAGCTTTGACACCAGAAATGATATCTAGGAACTTCAAGGATTAAAACCTGGGTGGACAACCCGGTCAACTAGCTGCTGGAAAGCTACAGGGGGCCAAAACCCCTTTCTGGGGTCATTTTGCTGGCGAAATGATGTAAATGCAAATATTTAGGTACTACAATGGCATAAATAGTCATACAACTATAAAATTTGGCAGAGAGTATCTTGACACATAGGGGGAGGCATGAAAAAAACATTCTGGGGTTTGTTGCAACTCAATTTTAAGATATCACCCTCAACATCCCAAAAAAGACCAAAAAAAGTACTGTTCGCCTGACAAATTCTCATGAAAATTATTATTTTTCAGCACTTTATGGAGAATATCTATGCTTAACATGTATATAGAAAAATTCCTTAATTCATAAGCTTCCATTTGAGTCCAAGATAGCCTTTCTATCTCAAAAGCTCCACTTGCTGTGGCCAACGGTCTTCTCTATCTATCTGTTCACTTTGGGGAGACCAGAAATAGAATGGTTTCTGATCAGGCCAGTTAACATGTAGTTTTTCACAATAGGTGTTGCATTGTTTGGAGACAGCCTGTAGCTTTCCAGTAGCTAGTAGAAAGGCTATCTTGGACTCAAATGGAAGCTTATGAATTAAGGAATTTTTCTATATACATGTTAAGCATAGATATTCTCCATAAAGTGCTGAAAAATAATAATTTTCATGAGAATTTGTCAGGCGAACAGTACTTTTTTTGGTCTTTTTTGGGATGTTGAGGGTGATATCTTAAAATCGAGTTGCAACAAACCCCAGAATGTTTTTTTCATGCCTCCCCCTATGTGTCAAGATACTCTCTGCCAAATTTTATAGTTGTATGACTATTTATGCCATTGTAGTACCTAAATATTTGCATTTACATCATTTCTCCAGCAAAATGACCCCAGAAAGGGGTTTTGGCCCCCTGTAGCTTTCCAGCAGCTAGTTGACCAGGTTGTCCACCCAGGTTTTAATCCTTGAAGTTCCTAGATATCATTTCTGGTGTCAAAGCTTTTACAACGCTCCGTGTCCGTTTTTCAAAAAACTGGGATTTTGCCCCCTGGGTATCAAATAACCTCATAATATTGGCAAAATACTTCATTCATGAATGTACATTTCTAAACGTAACCCCACTGTTTTCTATTTTCTTAAAAGAGCTCTCTATTTTTTGTGACTCACTTAAAAATATTAAGTCCAAAAATGCACAACGTTTATGTTTCTATCAACATTTATTGGATCTCTCCCTTCATCAGACCCCAGAAAACTAAATGTGATGTATGATCCTAATTTTCTATGTTTGGACATTTAATTTACATTCTTTGTATTATTATTAGTTTATTTTTTACTTTAATTATAATTTATATAGCCCATACATATAAATATATATTTTAATTTCATGGCTTTCCTGTTCCATCTGTTACTCAGATGAAGACATGAGAACATGAAGACATGAAGACATGAGGACATGAGGACATGAAGACATGAAGACATGAAGACATGAAGACATGAAGACATGAAGACATGAGGACATGAGGACATGAAGACATGAAGACATGAGGACATGAAGACATGAAGACATGAGAACATGAAGACATGAAGACATGAGGACATGAGGACATGAAGACATGAAGACATGAAGACATGAAGACATGAAGACATGAAGACATGAAGACATGAAGACATGAGGACATGAGGACATGAAGACATGAAGACATGAGGACATGAAGACATGAAGACATGAGGACATGAAGACATGAAGACATGAGGACATGAAGACATGAAGACATGAAGACATGAAGACATGAAGACATGAAGACATGAGGACATGAGGACATGAAGACATGAGGACATGAAGACATGAAGACATGAGGACATGAAGACATGAAGACATGAGGACATGAAGACATGAAGACATGAAGACATGAAGACATGAGGACATGAAGACATGAAGACATGAAGACATGAGGACATGAAGACATGAAGACATGAGGACATGAAGACATGAAGACATGAGGACATGAAGACATGAAGACATGAAGACATGAGGACATGAAGACATGAGGACATGAAGACATGAAGACATGAAGACATGAAGACATGAGGACATGAAGACATGAAGACATGAAGACATGAAGACATGAGGACATGAAGACATGAAGACATGAGGACATGAAGACATGAAGACATGAAGACATGAGGAGATGATGACATGAGGAGATGAAGACATGAGGAGATGAGGACATGAAGACATGAAGACATGAGGACATGAAGACATGAAGACATGAAGACATGAAGACATGAAGACATGAGGACATGAAGACATGAAGACATGAAGACATGAAGACATGAGGACATGAAGACATGAAGACATGAGGACATGAAGACATGAAGACATGAAGACATGAGGAGATGATGACATGAGGAGATGAAGACATGAGGAGATGAGGACATGAAGACATGAGGACATGAAGACATGAGGACATGAAGACATGAGGACATGAAGACATGAGGACATGAAGACATGAAGACATGAAGACATGAGGACATGAAGACATGAAGACATGAAGACATGAGGACATGAAGACATGAAGACATGAGGACATGAGGACATGAAGACATGAAGACATGAGGACATGAGGACATGAAGACATGAAGACATGAGGACATGAGGACATAAAGACATGAAGACATGAGGACATGAAGACATGAGGACATGAGGACATGAAGACATGAAGACATGAGGACATGAGGACATGAAGACATGAAGACATGAGGACATGAGGACATGAAGACATGAAGACATGAGGACATGAGGACATAAAGACATGAAGACATGAAGACATGAAGACATGAAGACATGAAGACATGAGGACATGAAGACATGAGGAGATGATGACATGAGGAGATGAAGACATGAGGAGATGAGGACATGAGGAGATGAGGACATGAGGAGATGAAGACATGAGGAGATGAAGACATGAGGAGATGAGGACATGAGGAGATGAAGACATGAGGAGATGAAGACATGAGGAGATGAGGACATGAAGACATGAAGACATGAAGACATGAAGACATGAGGACATGAAGACATGAGGAGATGATGACATGAGGAGATGAAGACATGAGGACATGAGGAGATGAGGACATGAGGAGATGAAGACATGAGGAGATGAAGACATGAGGAGATGAAGACATGAGGAGATGAAGACATGAAGACATGAAGACATGAGAACATGAAGACATGAAGACATGAGGAGATTAAGACATGAGAACATGAGGAGATGAGGACATGAAGACATGAGGACATGAAGACATGAAGACATGAAGACATGAAGACATGAGGAGATGAAGACATGAAGACATGAGGAGATGAAGACATGAAGACATGAGGACATGAAGACATGAGGAGATGATGACATGAGGAGATGAAGACATGAGGAGATGAGGAGATGAAGACATGAGGAGATGAGGACATGAAGACATGAGGACATGAGGAGATTAAGACATGAGGACATGAAGACATGAGGACATGAAGACATGAGGAGATGAGGACATGAAGACATGAGAACATGAGGACATGAAAACATGAGGACATGAAGACATGAGAACATGAGGACATGAAGACATGAGGACATGAAGACATGAGAACATGAGGAGATGAGGACATGAAGACATGAGGACATGAAGACATGAGGACATGAAGACATGAGGACATGAAGACATGAGAACATGAGGAGATGAAGACATGAGAACATGAGGAGATGAGGACATGAAGACATGAGGACATGAAGACATGAGAACATGAGGAGATGAAGACATGAGGACATGAGGAGATGAGGACATGAAGACATGAGAACATGAGGAGATGAAGACATGAGAACATGAGGAGATGAAGACATGAGAACATGAGGACATGAAGACATGAGAACATGAGGAAATGAAGACATGAGGACATGAGGAGATGAAGACATGAGGACATGAGGAGATGAAGACATGAGGAGATGAAGACATGAGAACATGAGGACATGAAGACATGAGGACATGAGAACATGAGGACATGAAGACATGAGAACATGAGGAGATGAGGAGATGAAGACATGAGAACATGAGGACATGAGGAGATGAGGAGATGAGGACATGAGAACATGAGGACATGAAGACATGAAAACATGAGGACATGAAGACATGAGGACATGAGGAGATGAAGACATGAGAACATGAGGACATGAAGACATGAAAACATGAGGACATGAAGACATGAGGACATGAGGAGATGAAGACATGAGAACATGAGGACATGAAGACATGAGGACATGAAGACATGAGGAGATGAGGACATGAGGAGATGAAGACATGAGAACATGAGGAGATGAAGACATGAGGAGATGAGGAGATGAGGACATGAGAACATGAGGACATGAAGACATGAGAACATGAGGAGATGAAGACATGAGAACATGAGGAGATGAAGACATGAGAACATGAGGACATGAGGAGATGAAGACATGAGAACATGAAGACATGAGAACATGAGGAGATGAAGACATGAGGACATGAGGAGATGAAGACATGAGGAGATGAAGACATGAGAACATGAAGACATGAAGACATGAGAACATGAGGAGATGAGGAGATGAAGACATGAAGACATGAGGAGATGAAGACATGAGAACATGAGGAGATGAAGACATGAGGACATGAAGACATGAGAACATGAGGACATGAAGACATGAAGAGATGAAGACATGAAGACATGAGGAGATGAAGACATGAGGACATGAGGAGATGAAAACATGAGGACATGAAGACATGAGGACATGGGGAGATGAAGACATGAAAACATGAGGACATGAAGACATGAGGAGATGAAGACATGAGGACATGAGAACATGAGGACATGAAGACATGAAAACATGAGGACATGAAGACATGAGGACATGGGGAGATGAAGACATGAAAACATGAGGACATGAAGACATGAGGAGATGAAGACATGAGGACATGAGAACATGAGGACATGAAGACATGAAAACATGAGGACATGAAGACATGAGGACATGAGGACATGAGGACATGAGGACATGAAGACATGAGGACATGAAGACATGAGGAGATGAGAACATGAGGACATGAAGACATGAAAACATGAGGACATGAAGACATGAGGACATGAGGAGATGAAGACATGAGGACATGAGAACATGAGGACATGAAGACATGAAAACATGAGGACATGAAGACATGAGGACATGAGGACATGAAGACATGAGGACATGAGGACATGAGGACATGAAGACATGAAGACATGAGGACATGAGGACATGAGGACATGAAGACATGAGGACATGAAGACATGAAGACATGAAAACATGAGGACATGAAGACATGAAGACATGAAAACATGAGGACATGAGGACATGAAGACATGAAGACATGAGGACATGAAGACATGAGGACATGAAGACATGAAGACATGAAGACATGAGGACATGAGGACATGAGGACATGAAGACATGAGGACATGAGGACATGAAGACATGAGGACATGAGGACATGAAGACATGAGGACATGAAGACATGAAAACATGAGGACATGAGGACATGAAGACATGAAGACATGAAGACATGAAGACATGAAAACATGAGGACATGAAGACATGAGGACATGAGGACATGAGGACATGAGGACATGAGAACATGAAGACATGAGAACATGAGAACATGAGGAGATGAAGACATGAGGACATGAAGACATGAGGACATGAGGACATGAAGACATGAGGACATGAGGACATGAAGACATGAGGACATGAAGACATGAAAACATGAGGACATGAGGACATGAAGACATGAAGACATGAAGACATGAAAACATGAGGACATGAAGACATGAGAACATGAGGACATGAAGACATGAGGACATGAGGACATGAAGACATGAGGACATGAAGACATGAGGACATGAAGACATGAAGACATGAAGACATGAGGACATGAGGACATGAGGACATGAGGACATGAAGACATGAGGACATGAGGACATGAAGACATGAGGACATGAAGACATGAAGACATGAGGACATGAAGACATGAGAACATGAGAACATGAGGAGATGAAGACATGAGAACATGAGGACATGAAGACATGAGAACATGAGAACATGAGGAGATGAAGACATGAGAACATGAGGACATGAAGACATGAGAACATGAGGAGATGAAGACATGAGGACATGAGGAGATGAAGACATGAGAACATGAGGAGATGAAGACATGAGAACATGAGGAGATGAAGACATGAGGAGATGAAGACATGAGAACATGAGAACATGAGGAGATGAAGACATGAGAACATGAGGACATGAAGACATGAGAACATGAGGAGATGAAGACATGAGGACATGAGGAGATGAAGACATGAGAACATGAGGAGATGAAGACATGAGAACATGAGGACATGAGGAGATGAAGACATGAGGACATGAAGACATGAGAACATGAGGAGATGAAGACATGAGGACATGAGGAGATGAAGACATGAGGAGATGAAGACATGAAGACATGAGGACATGAGGAGATGAAGACATGAGGAGATGAGGACATGAGGACATGAAGACATGAGGACATGAAGACATGAAAACATGAGGACATGAGGACATGAAGACATGAAGACATGAGGACATGAGGAGATGAAGACATGAGGAGATGAGGACATGAGGACATGAAGACATGAGGAGATGAAGACATGAAGACATGAGGACATGAGGACATGAAGACATGAGGACATGAAGACATGAAAACATGAGGACATGAGGACATGAAGACATGAAGACATGAGGACATGAGGACATGAGGACATGAGGACATGAGGACATGAAGACATGAGGACATGAGGACATGAAGACATGAGGACATGAAGACATGAAGACATGAGGACATGAAGACATGAGAACATGAGAACATGAGGAGATGAAGACATGAGAACATGAGGACATGAAGACATGAGAACATGAGGAGATGAAGACATGAGAACATGAGAACATGAGGAGATGAAGACATGAGAACATGAGGACATGAAGACATGAGAACATGAGGACATGAAGACATGAGAACATGAGGAGATGAAGACATGAGAACATGAGAACATGAGGAGATGAAGACATGAGAACATGAGGAGATGAAGACATGAGAACATGAGGAGATGAAGACATGAGGAGATGAAGACATGAGAACATGAGGAGATGAAGACATGAGGACATGAGGAGATGAAGACATGAGAACATGAGGACATGAGGAGATGAAGACATGAAGACATGAGGAGATGAGGACATGAGGAGATGAAGACATGAGGACATGAAGACATGAGAACATGAGGAGATGAAGACATGAGGACATGAGGAGATGAAGACATGAGGAGATGAAGACATGAAGACATGAGGACATGAGGAGATGAAGACATGAGGAGATGAGGACATGAGGACATGAGGAGATGAAGACATGAAGACATGAGGACATGAGGAGATGAAGACATGAGGACATGAGGAGATGAGGAGATGAAGACATGAAGACATGAAGACATGAGGAGATGAAGACATGAAGACATGAGGACATGAGGAGATGAAGAGATGAAGACATGAAGACATGAAGACATGAGGACATGAAGACATGAAGACATGAGGACATGAGGAGATGAGGAGATGAAGACATGAGGAGATGAAGACATGAAGACATGAGGACATGAGGAGATGAAGACATGAGGACATGAGGAGATGAAGACATGAGGACATGAGGACATGAGGAGATGAAGACATGAGAACATGAGGAGATGAAGACATGAGGACATGAAGACATGAGATGAAGACATGAAGACATGAAGACATGAGATGAAGACATGAGGAGATGAAGACATGAGAACATGAGGAGATGAAAACATGAGAACATGAGAACATGAGGACATGAGATGAAGACATGAAGACATGAGAACATGAGGAGATGAGGAGATGAAGACATGAAGACATGAGGAGATGAAGACATGAGAACATGAGGAGATGAGGAGATGAAGACATGAGGACATGAGGAGATGAAGACATGAAGACATGAGGAGATGAAGACATGAGGACATGAAGACATGAGATGAAGACATGAAGACATGAAGACATGAGGAGATGAAGACATGAGAACATGAGGAGATGAAGACATGAGGACATGAGGAGATGAAGACATGAGGACATGAGGACATGAGATGAAGACATGAGGAGATGAAGACATGAGGAGATGAGGAGATGAAGACATGAGAACATGAGGAGATGAAGACATGAAGACATGAGGAGATGAGGAGATGAAGACATGAAGACATGAAGACATGAAGACATGAGGACATGAAGACATGAAGACATGAGGACATGAGGAGATGAGGAGATGAAGACATGATGACATGAGGACATGAAGACATGAAGACATGAGGACATGAAGACAGGAGGAGATGAAAGGGCGGCATGTGATCGCCATGGTGACGTCACCTACGCGACTTGTAGTCTCTATGGTTACAGATTCTTCTGAATTTTATTCTACAATAGTTTTACAACAAACTGCTGATTTCTCAGGATGAAACGTGATGTTTTAAACAGGTAGAGGACAGATTTTTTTCTCATGGCGCAATTCAATCAGATCACGAAATAAAACTTTCAGTCCCGTTCATTTGAATGGCGAGTTTTTCAGAGTTGAGTTCCCATGGTGACCGTTACTTCCTGCTTCCGCTTAGGCTCTCTATAACAAGATTGAGGCGAATAAACAAAAATGAGGAACGCTTCACAAATTCGTTAAGTGTTCCTCATTTTTGTTTATTTTATGAGGAACGCTTCAAGAATTTGCGTTCCTCATCCTGAGGATGACACGCAAATTTGTGTAGCGTTCCTCTTTTTTGTTTATTTGCGTGAGTTTTATTGTTAATGTACAGTTACCGTAAATACAGTTTAAAAAAAATTTTTTTTTTTTTTGAATATGTTATTTTTTTGCCTCTAACTCTACACAACTGGATGCAAATACCTCAGGGTGAAGCCCCACATCAACGGATGGTTCGTAATTTGATGATACTTCAAATATATATATATATACATATATATTTTTTTTAAACTGTACATAAACAATACAACTCACGCAGATAAACGAAAATGAGGAACGCTTCACGAATTTGCGTGTCATCCTCAGGATGAGGAATGCTTTACGAATTTCAAATTCGTGAAGCGTTTCTCATAAAATAAACAAAAATGAGGAACACTTCACGTGAAGCGTTCCTCATTTTTGTGTATTTGCCTCAATTTTGTTGCTATGTACAGTTTGAGACTCCATCAGAGCAGCTCTGGCTGCTGCCTCCCTCCCAGCCCACTGCGCCCCCTGTGGCGGAGCTCCGCTACTGCAGCCCAACGCAGAAGTTTGGTCGAAATCGGGCCAGAGCCGATTTTCAAAGATTTTTGACGTTTTTTTTTTTTTTTTAAACTGTACATAACTGTAAATTAACAATAAAACTATCGCAAATAAACGAAAATGAGGAACGCTTCACGAATTTGCGTGTCATCCTTGCGCCTCGGGGACAGCCATCTTCTCCCCCTGCAGACAGATGGGGTGTGCTCCCATTGGTCGACACCACACGCCTCTATTGGCTACTACACATGCGCAGCTCCACATACACAATGCATGGGGGGACAAATGAGAAGCTCTCTCATTGGCCCAAACACATGTACCGCGGCTCCGCCCCCCTGCACTGACAGACCCAGGTAGACGAAGAGTGATAGCCGCCATCACTCCCAGCTTCACCCCCTACGGAGAGTGACGAGATACGGAGCGAGCGAGCGAGAGAGCTAGCGAACGAACGAACGAACGAACGAACGAAGTAAGTACTTTAAAAAATATATTTATATATATGTATTTCAAGTGTTTTTCTCCGGTTAACGAGCCGGTTAACGAGCCACCGTAACAGCGGTCGTGTGGCCGCTTGTTAGCCGGGCGATACGGCTCCGTATGCGGCTGCCCGGCGGCTGGCTGCCCGCCGGCCGGCCGGTCAGGTCTAAATTCACGGTCATAGTCAAAAAATATCTGAATCATGTGTGTTGGAATAATATGCAGATTGTGCTTTTTATCATGTTCAACACTTCGGCGACAGTTTTGACAAAGTTAAGTTATGTTTTAGCTAGTTAACCGACCGTTATCATATTTTCCCTCCTCAATTAATTTATTCCCTCCATTACTTTTTCTTTTTTCCCTCCGTTTCAACCCAGCGCATTGCACAGTATATCGTGAGCTTTGAATTATACGTTTTTATCGGTATTTTATTTTATTATCTGCCTTATTCCAGTAATGTCGACGTTACTGCATGTTAGGTAACGTAACGTTATGTCACTGTGTTGCTCACTCGTCTGGTTTCTTCTGGTTTTCAAATCTCATCTAAGGTCAGTGTGGAGATATAACGTTAACCTTATGCCCATGATATATTATTATTATTATATATATTATATCTGGCTGGATTTGATCATTTTAACGTTGCTTCTGTAGTGATGCGTTCATGTTTCATATTCATATTTCTGTACAGTAAAATATTATAGCTGGTTGACACTCACATGTGAACGACTTAGTGTCCCAGCAGTAGCTATGTGTTCATGAGAGGCTGATTAAAGACAGGCTGTAATCAGTGGGGTTAAATAAGTCAGCAGCGACATATTTATGATAAACATCTGTCATAGCAATGAGATTTGTCATTTGTCAACCCTTTCTGTGCTATTTGTGTCTGTAAAAATAGGTACAACAACAATACTATACACTAAAACCTATGAACTAATAAACCCATGCATCATGTACTGTATATCTGCATCATATATTGGTCACCTCATCTCATGTTGTTTTTATGCTCTCACTCTTTTTCAGAATGGATTACCGTCCTGTTTTCAGGGTCCAGCCCACCACCTCGGAGCTTACCCTCCAGCCTTCACCTGAGGCAGCCAGGCTGGCCCAGGCCTACCGGCAGACGTCAGCCTCGGCAGGCCCGGTGAAGAAGCCCGAGGTGGTGGCGGCCGAGGCCAGGGCCAGAGTGGTGGAGGCAGGCGGGGACCCCCGGTGCCCCAATCTGGTGCTCTGTGAGAGCGAGCTCCAGTTTGGCCAGTACCGGGGGCAGACTTTCAGGTGGCTCCTGGCCAACGACGTGGGCTATGCAGCTGCCGTCGTGGCCTCCCACCTGAAAGAGAGGGAGGGCGGTGACAAGTCACAGTCGCCCCTCGCCGTACAGAAGGACGCCCTCACCACCTATGTCCGCCTGTTCCCCGAGGTGAGAATTTCATTGTAGCTGTTTCTAACTGTCCAGCTGCCGGGCGGCTTGAGTTTCCCTCCTGGGGGGGTGGGTAAAGTATTGTTGTATTTCTACTCTACAGGTGGTGGCGGTGGTTCAGCGGACCCGGATGCGTGAGGGGTCTCTGTCGGTGAGGGGCATGGACAGTCAGCTGGTGGGGTTCGGGGTTCACGCCAACCGAACCTACCAGTCCCTCTACGAGGCTGCCAGCAAGGAGAGTCGAACGTGAGTATCCCAGTGTGTGTGTGTGTGTGTGTGTGTGTTGATCAGTCCGCTGACTCTGTCCTGTTGCCCCCGTGTGTCTCTAGCTATGTGGAGTGGATGAGGGGCCGCATCACCAAGCCTGGGTCCAAGTTCCACAGCCTGCAGGCGTATGTGCTGGGCCGGGACCGAGAGGCCAGAGGTGGTGCTGCCCTCCCCCCGGCCCAGCCTGGAGCACCTCCGTCTGCAGGCTCTGGTAAGGTCACACCACGAAGCCAGGAAGTCACTTCAGGATTGACAGACATATTTGCATCTAATTATTTCACACACACATACACACACAGGTGCTGGAGCAGCGGGCCCAGAGCTGACGGATGCAGAGCTCCTCACTGCAGCCATGGAGGTCGACTCTCAGCGTGAGCGTGCACACACACACACACACACACAGACACACACACACACACACACACGCCTCGATTGCCTCCGTATTATCCTCGTCTGAAGCGTTCCTCATAAAATAAACAAAAATGAGGAACACTTCACGAATTTAAAATAAACAAAAATGAGGAACACTTCACGAATTTAAAATAAACAAAAATGAGGAACACTTCACGAATTTGTGAAGCGTTCCTCATTTTTGTTTATTTGCCTCAATCTTGTTATAGAGAGCCTAAGCGGAAACAGGAAGTAACGGTCACCATGGGAACTCAACTCTGAAAAACTCGCCATTCAAATGAACGGGACTGAAAGTTTTATTTCGTGATCCGTTTGAATTGAGCCATGAGAAAAAAATCTGTCCTCTACCTGTTGTCAGAAAAGGAGAGATGTGTCAGTCAAAGCAACAAATGTGATTGTGTTTGACAGTGAGCAGCAGTAGCAGGGACGCCCCACCAGCAGCCCTCCCTCCTCCCCAGCCTGTCTCCCCCCAGATGGGATCCAGCCCAGCCGCAGCCCCTGGACCCTGTCCGGCCCCTGGAGCCGCCGCTGGAGCCCGTCCAGCCCCTGGAGCCCGTCCAGCCCCTGGAGCCCCCGCTGCAGCCCCTGGAGCCCGTCCAGCCCCTGGAGCCGCCCCTGGAGCCCCCGCTGCAGCCCCTGGAGCCCGTCCAGCCGCCGTCGCAGCCCCTGGAGCCGCCGCTGCAGCCCCTGGAGCCCTGGGACCCCTTGCTGCCGCCGTCGGCCCGCCTTTGTCCTCTGGCGCTGAGGTAAGAACCATACATACAACCTGTGTGAGGAAATGTTTGTCTGTGTGGAATTGCAACTGAATCTTTGTACTTATTGAGACGTTTTGATGGTTGCAGCTTCTGCCTCGCGGCTGGAGGCAGACGCTCCCGGAGGAGCAGCAAGGCTGGGTAGGCAAGGCTCTCTTCACCAGAGGCGCTGGTGGGAAGTCTGTTCTCACCAGTGAGCTCCGCCTCTGGTGGTTCCCCCCTGGAGAGCGACCCTTGTACACCCAGCCGCCCGAGTCACACCACGCCTTCTTCCAGAGCCGGTTTTGTCTTTGGATGCCCTACAAGATGTGGGCATACAGGCTTGTGTGTCCCTCTTGTAGGCACCGGCTGACCGGCTCTGGCCTCTACAAGACCGTCCGGAGGGTCTTGGACACGAGGGGATGGTACTTCATGGGCACGGAGTACCTCGAGTGCACCTCGTGTCAGAGGAAGTTGTCGGCGTGGTCGCACCACATCCTGGAACAGCTGGACCTGTCGCACCAGGAGCAATTTCCAGCTGTTCTCACGTACAGGTAAGCAGCACCGGCTTTACTGCGTGCGCATGCACACACAGACTCAAACACACACATGAGCTTTAATCTGTTAATCTGACTCACACTTCCTCTCATCCGCCTGCTGTCCTGCTCTTCTCTGTCGTCCTCTTCCTCAGGTTGTCGTGCGATAAAACTGTGATCGGGCAGATGAGGGAGCGCACTCTGGGGAACAGTGCCTCCCGCCTCCACACTACTCTGGTGGAGGATCACACCAGAGAGTGGATGTTGCGGTCGATGAGATACCTCTCCGTTCTTCGCAAGCTTCGGGTTCCGGGTGTGGCGGCGCCTCAGCGGGGGGTGGAACTCCCGCTGATGCCCCCGGTTCCCCGTCCGGCCTGGCTTTTGTCTGTCTACGTCAGGGACGCCTGCACGCGCCTGCAGGAGACAAAGGCCAGAGTCACATCCATCTTCGGGTCCATTCTGAAGATGGACTCGACCAAGAAGGTGAGCTGTGGTCTGTGTTTTTGCAGCTTGTGTGTGTGTGTGTGTG
This sequence comes from Trachurus japonicus, assembly GCF_045865225.1. Lineage (NCBI taxonomy): Eukaryota > Metazoa > Chordata > Actinopteri > Carangiformes > Carangidae > Trachurus > Trachurus japonicus. Next base: position 2,801,289 of record NC_140915.1, on the reverse strand, counting down.
TGTGTGTTTTCCCTCCTCACTGCAGGTGCTGTGAGTGGCTCATCACATCCGGGCCCTGTGAGCTGAGGCTACTAATTTGGTTTGATGTGATTGAATAACTTATTTTGGACAGATGTCTGGTGTTTTCTCCCTTTTTTTTGTGACGCTCTGAGCCAGTTCTAACAGTCTTCTCTTGTCCTCTCTCTCTGTCTCTCTCTCTGTCTCTCTCTCTGTCTCTCTCTCTCTCTCTCTCTCTCTCTCTCTCTCTCTCTCTCTCTCTCTCTCTCTCTCTCTCTCTCTCTGTCCTCCTGTGCAGATGACGAAGAAGCTTGCAGGTAGCGCTGCCGGTACGGCTGCCTGGGTGACCAACGTCGGGAATGAGCACGGACAGGTGTTAATGTCCGTGCTCACTGACTCCGAGGGAGACGGACTGTTGCCCATGGCGGCCGGGTTAATGCAGCGCTACCGAGAAGCCGGAAAGGCCCCTCCTCAGGTCTTGTACGTGGACCGGGACTGCTGCGCCGCCCACGGGCAGAGCAAGGTAACTCTTATGACGAGCTCTGGTTGCTCAAGTGTAGATGTTTAAATATCAGTGTCAATGAGATTAATGCAATTGCACACTGTCTCTTATTAAACCAATAAACTAAACTAAACTGTGTTGTTTCCAGGTCTCTGCCATGTTCGTGGAGTGGCAGGAGCTGGTGGTGCGGCTGGATGTGTGGCACCTGATGCGACGCTTCGCTCGGGGTGTCACCACCGATGCCCACCAGCTCTACGGCCTCTTCATGGCGCGCCTGTCTCTCGCCATCTTTGAGTGGGACAAAGATGACGTGGCGCGCCTGATGGAGGCCAAGCAGTCCGAGGAGGGGAGGGACGCCCACGTCAAGCTGACGGGCAGGGAGATGGCTCGTCACTGCCGCCGTCGCACCAGAGGGGCCCAGGACACCGAGCGGCTCCTCCAGGAAGTCCTGGACCACTTCCGGGACGCGACGGACACGTTGGGCGTCCCGCTCATCGACCGCGACAGAATGGAGGTTATCTGGCAGACGCAGCGTCATCACCTGCCCTGTATCCAGGACTCCAGCGAGGTGGAGCTCTACACTAAGACGGGGGAGGTGACCAGGGGAGGCATCATTCTCCCCGTCTTCCGCTGCGCCAGGGGCTCCACCTCGCTGGAGTCATTCCACCTGCACCTGTGCCGCTTCATCCCAGGTGAGAATCACACCTTTTACTGATGTTGTTTTTTTCTGTGGTCATTTAGCAGCTCACAGTGCCTGAACTCCTCTCTCTCTCTCTCTCTCTCTCTCTCTCGTGTGTGTGCATCACAGGTACATCTGCGAATGCGCTCCATTTCCAGGTGTACCTGCTGGAGGGCCTGGTCAGGTGGAATGAAAACAGGGGCAGGTCTGCAGTGGAGGGTGCAGACAGATCGACGCTGCTCTGCCACAGTGCCCGCCTGCAGCACGGTTTCAACCAGCTTACCCAAGAGCTCATGGGTCTGACGCTGGTTGAGACATACACCAAGCCCAGCGAGTACACAGGTGAGCTGAGGGGGAGGAGCTGGGGGGCAGGTGCACCTGCAGGCGGGCAGGCCCAACTCTTCACATCCGTCTCTGTCTCTTTTGTTCAGGAGAACTCATCGGGGTGGAGTATCTGTACTCGCAGACGGGCCTCGTGCTGCAGGAAGATCCTGGGGATCCCGACGCTCCGGATGGGACGGACGAGGGCGAAGATGTGTGGGAGGAGGACCAGCTCGAGGCAGTGGACGAGGGATTTGGGGAGGGGGACCTGGCCTCCGACCAGGTGCTGCAAGAGCTGCTGTTCCCGCAGCAGCCTCAGCCCCCGCAGCAGCCCCAGCAGCCCCAGCAGCCCCAGCAGCCTCAGCCTCAGCCTCAGCCTCAGCCTCAGCCTCAGCCCAGCCAGGCCTCGTCGTCCCAGTCGGACCCCAGGGAGGAGCCGATGGAGGAGGAGGAGGAAGCCGTAAGTATTTTTTCAGTGCAAGTGTAGTGTCTGTGTGTGTGTGTGTGTGTGTGTGTGTGTTAGTTAACACTTTTGTCTCTCTCCCAGGATGTCATAGGACCAGACGGGTACGGAGGGTACCAGCACACCGTCCGTCTGGCCCAGGCCCTCGTGAAGCTGCGTCACCAGGCCTACGTGACGCAGCTTCAAGTGAGGGAGATAGCCGCCCTGTGGACAAAGCTGTCTGACAGGGACAAGGCGGCTGTCTCCTTCCCCCCGCGCCACCAGGGACGCCTGCTGCAGGGCCGCTTTAAGAACAGGCGGCCCCACATGGCAGCCATGGGGCAAGAGAGCGCGTCCCGGTGAGTGGAGCGTTGCTGCCTGGCCATGTCTCTCTCTCACTCACTAATTGATGTTACATGTCTCTGATTGAAGAGCACTGTGTGATTTCTTTTATGGTTTTATTCTGTAACACAAGCATAGACGGAACATCAGATGATTAACAACAACAACAACACTAACGGTTACAAACGCTACATTCTTACGCACTCTACGTCAACCACCGATATCCGTTCATTCCACACACACACACACTAGCACAGGCAGACATGAGAGGAAAACAATTACAAACTGGGAGGTGTGTGTATGTCGTGCTCATGTGTAGTTTATATGTGGCCATCTTCATAATGCCACATTGACAGCTAATGGACAGAGCCTCACTCACTCTCTCCCCCTCCCTCTCTCTCTGTGTGCAGTTTGTTTCTGGGTAAAGGCGCGGGGGCGGCACAGTCCCCAGACGCCACCAGGCTGATGGAAGCCATCTTCCTGGGGCTGTGCCGGATCCACAGCGAGGGCCGCAGCATCGCGGGGGTCCACCTGAGTCGCTGGTCGGCTGTCAGGAGGGACTACAGTCTCATCAGAGACAACATCTACAACTGCCGACACCTCCTGGCAGCCGCGCCCATCCAGCTCTTTGAGATCAACCAGCGGACCCTCCTGCAGTGGTAAGAGCCGTGTGTTTGACACCAACACTCTGACGGTCCCACGGACGAGCAGCGTGTCCACAGTCTGATATCTGTCATGTGTTTCCATCAGGCACACGAAGAGGAGCAAGGCACTGGCGACCTCCGAGGTGGCCGCAGCTCTGCCACCGGTCACGGCCGAGGTCACGGCGGTGGAGCCCCTCCAGCCAGCCCGGGCTCTGCAGCAGGGACCGGCGCAGCCCGCCAACCCCCTGCAGCACCACCTGCCGCCGGACGCCTCTGGCATGGCCGTGACCCGCCGCGGCCCCCTGGCCCCCGCCCTTCATCGGCTCCTCTCGTCCCCCGGTGCCACTGCAGCTTCCTCCTCCACATCCTCCTCGGCTCCAACGGGTGCAGCCGCTGCCTCCGCTGAACCCTCCCTTGCCTCCACCTCCACCACCAGCGCTCCAGCCCCCGCTGCCGCTGCCGCCGCCACCGCCGCCGCCGCCGCCGCCACTGCCGCTGCAGGTGCGCCTCCCACCACCGCCACAGGTGCGCCTCCCACCGCCACCACCAGCAGCTGGGAGGCGAGGCTGGAAGAGGAGCGGCAGCGGAGGAACGCAGGACTTGCTGCTCATTTCCAAAAGGTGAAGGAGAAAAGGACATTCTCCACCTTCAACTGCCGGCTCTGTGGCCAGCCGAAAACCAAACAATATGGTCACACCCGGCACGGAAATGAGCAGTACTGCGCCAAGGTTGGAGGCAAGTCAGCGGAGGAGTGGCTGCAGGAGAAGCAGGCAGCAGCTGCGTCAAAGGTACGTCTTCTTCTCTTTGTCCACAGTGCTGTGATGTGGTCTCCTTCCAGGGTTGAGCTCTTCTTTATGACGGCATTTTTCCTCCTTTTATTCCACAGCGGACCCAGCAGCGAGCCACTCTGCCGGCCCCCCCTCTGCTGCCATCCACCCAGCAGCACACCACCCTGCCGGCCCCCCCTCTGCTGCCAGCCACACAGCAGCACACCACCCTGCCGGCCCCGACCCAGGCCGTGACCCAGCAGCACCGTGGCAGCTTGCCCCCCCCTCCTTACCGGAGCATCAGACCAAAACAACCAAAACGCTCCGGTAAGTGAGTCCCTCCCTTTTCCACCACCACAAGTGGACACACTCCACCACTCCACCTCCGCCACGCCGATCACCAGCACAGGGGCAGGTGCACTGCCTCACACCATCACCACCTGCGCACCTTCCTCTCCATCACCACCTCCTCCTCCATCATCACCATCACCACCTCCTCTGATCACCACCACAACTCTCATCACCATCACCACCTCCTCCTCCTCTGATCACCACCACCTCTTCCATCACCATCACCTCTGATCACCACCACAATTCTCATCACCATCACCACCTCCTCCTCCTCTGATCACCACCACCTCTTCCATCACCATCACCTCTGATCACCACCACAATTCTCATCACCATCACCACCTCCTCCTCCTCTGATCACCACCACCTCTTCCATCATCACCACCTCTGATCACCACCACAACTCTCATCACCATCACCACCTCCTCCTCCTCTGATCACCACCACCTCTTCCATCACCATCACCTCTGATCACCACCACAATTCTCATCACCATCACCACCTCCTCCTCCTCTGATCACCACCACCTCTTCCATCACCATCACCTCTGATCACCACCACAATTCTCATCACCATCACCACCTCCTCCTCCTCTGATCACCACCACCTCTTCCATCATCACCACCTCTGATCACCACCACAACTCTCATCACCATCACCACCTCCTCCTCCTCTGATCACCACCACCTCTTCCATCATCACCACCTCTGATCACCACCACAACTCTCATCACCATCACCACCACCTCTCATCACCACCACCTCTGATCACCTCCTCCTCCTCTGATCAACATCACCTCTTCCATCACCACCACAACTCTCATCACCACCTCCTCCTCCTCCTCTGATCACCACCACAACAATCTCTTCAGAGATCATCTCCATCCCACATCCCACCACCACCAGATCTCATCCAGCATCAGAGGTGAACTCATCCAGCATCAGAGGTGATCTCATCCAGCATCAGAGGTGAACTCATCCAGCATCAGAGGTGATCTCATCCAGCATCAGAGGTGATGTCATCCAGCATCAGAGGTGATCTCATCCAGCATCAGAGGTGATGTCATCCAGCATCAGAGGTGAACTCATCCAGCATCAGAGGTGAACTCATCCAGCATCAGAGGTGATCTCATTCATCACAAGCTGACATTGCTGCTGACCGAAGCCTCCTTTTGTGTCGGGCCTGGGCCTTCTCCTTCTACTATCATCAGAGGTGATCCCTCCATCGATCATCACAATCTGTGTGTGTGTGTGTGTGTTGAACCACCACACCCTGGCCAGGAGATGAGTGACAGCTCCCACAACCTGACACTGACACTTCACATGTCATGTGACGCAGCCACCAAGACCCTCTGACAGATCACATGTCACTGCCAGGTGAGTGCTGAGAAAGCTTCATTTGGGAGGGAGGGGTGTACTCACTGTTGACGACACACTCATTACTGTTGATCACCCCTTTTAGAATATGAATAGACCAAGAGCATCCTGCCTGAGGAGGAGCCACCACTCAACAGCCCAGGACTGCTAACCCTGACAACAACCAACCCCACACCCACCCAGGATTCAATGCAGGTACGCTGATTAAGTAATAATAAGCACATGACAGTGTTATTCAGTTAAACAATACTTTAATATAAAAATAATTAAAAGACACAGTAAAACTGCAGTGTCCAAAATGTCAGAAGTCACTGACTGCTGCTCTTTTCTTGCAGCCACTGCTGGACAGCTCTTAGGACATGTGACCCACTCACCTGGGAAGACTGTCTGTCTGAGAGCTAAACACATGTGCTGCTGCTGGAGGTGAGTGTTTGTACAAACATCTGATGGGACTCTCAACTCTGATTGCTTTTCTTCTTCCTCCTTTTCACTGCTACTCATGCCTTCTTTCCTCTCTTTCTTTGCAGGATGTTGGCAAAAAGCAAAGACGGAGAAAAAGAATGAGGACGGTGAGTAAGACAATGTTGACGTTTCAGACCACTTTACAAGAAATCAGCTTGACACTGACATCTGTTTGATGGCCACTGATGACTACTGCTGGCTGTTTATTTTATTTTTCGTGTTATGTAGTACATGTATTAGTTGTTGAAGAGGGTTAGGTAGAAGGAAAAGGACATGTTTTGCCTCCCCAAACTTTAAATTTTACAAATCCTATCTCCCCCCTCATGCAAGTGACAGCTGACAGATCTGATCAGGCCAGGTCATGGGAGGGGCGACCTGCTCCTGATCCACCCCCCTACCCCCCACCCCCCTTCCTGTGTAAACTGGGTACAAGGACTTCAGAGACACCTTGCAACTTCAGAGACACAGAGGGGCTTCACAGGACATCAGAGCCCCTTTGGAGCTAACGACCCTACTCCTGTTCTCGGGAGAGCTGATTGGCCAAAGGCTCTTGGGGCGGTGACACCTACTCACCTCTAAAGTACCTGTGTAGCCCAGATGTTTCTCATAACCAGATTCTGCAAGCTGCTAACAGGTAACTACTTTTCTCTGCTTTGGAGGACTCAACACTTTGTGGCCTTTTCTTCTTTTTTTTTAAAATTTTTACTCATATCATTTTCCTCTGTTTGATTGCAGGATGGAGAGCACAACAAGGAGTGAGAAGTTGGCAGAGAAGGAGAAGCCTGGTAGGATTTTTCCATTATTTATTTCACACATTTACAGCACAACAAATAAATGTTTCTTTCTCAGTGACTACTTGTGCTCCAACACTGCCATTTCTGTCTCCTGCAGCAGAGGCACCTCAGAGCCTCTCCACCACGGCTTCCACACCGTCGACCTCCTCCTCCTCCTCCACGCCGTCCACCTCTGGAAAGAGGAAAGAGAAGAAAAAGCATGGTAAGAAGAAATCTTTAACCTACAACACCTTGAAGAGAAAAAGACACGTTTCTTTCTCTGTGACTACCTGTGCTCCAACACTGTCATTTCTGTCTCCTGCAGCAGAGGCACCTCAGAGCCTCTCCACCACGGCTTCCACACCGTCGACCTCCTCCTCCTCCTCCACGCCGTCCACCTCTGGAAAGAGGAAAGAGAAGAAAAAGCATGGTAAGAAGAAATCTTTAACCTACAACACCTTGAAGAGAAAAAGACACGTTTCTTTCTCTGTGACTACCTGTGCTCCAACACTGTCATTTCTGTCTCCTGCAGCAGAGGCACCTCACAACCCCTCCACCACGGCTTCCACACCGTCCACATCCAGGACTCCCACACGCTGCACCGTGTATCGACGGAGGTTGCGGGCGGAGAAGGACAGGGAGGTGCTGGCCCAGGGCAGTGGCCAGCAGTCACAACCTGGGGCTCCCTGCGATATATGTGGGGAGGCCAGGCACATTGACTCTGGCCACGCGTTCTACAAGGGCCAGTACTTCTGCAGCGTGGAAGACGGTCCGGACATGAGGTCGCCCCAGGAGTGGCTGATGGAGAAGCAGACCGCCGACGGCCCCGCTCCTGTGCCACGCACAACGATGTGGAGGAAGAGGATGAAGATGCAGGAGGAGGAGAAGAAGGGGCAGGAAAATCCAAAAAAAAGAAAACCCTCAAAACTGAGGATATGCCAGCGCTGTGGCCAACCAGACACGAAAGACTTTGGCCACAGCCAGTTCAACTTAAAAGGGAAAAGACATGTTTACTGTGCCCTCTACGAGTGCATCTCTGTTGACCTCTGGCTGGCACAGAGGAGGCAGGAGGACAGCCAGCAACAGGAGGAGGAGCAGGAGCAGCAGGGGGAGCACAGCCAGGAGCACAGCCAGGAGTAAAATTACTTCTATGCAGCAGTAGCTGCTGCTGCTGCTACTTAAGACTTTTTGTGTGTTTTTGCTGTGCTATTTATACCTTTTAAGAGTTTTTGTGTGTTTTTGCTGTGTTCTTTATACTGAAACTTATTTTCTAAATAAAAATCTTGTGGAAATTACTTCTATGCCTATGTCTTCTATGATTCTGCATCATTCATCACTCACTCAATAACTAACATTATTGTTACTGGACAAACTGATGAATCCAGGTGTGTCTGACCTCACAACGATGGTCAGACACACCTGGATTCATCAGTTTGTTCAATAATGGAAAACAGGAAATAAAGGAGCTGGCTAAAGTTCAGTGGAGCTGTGCATAGAGCCAATTGTGTCACAATTCATGTTTGTAGAGCGTTTATAACAGACACAATTAGCACAAAGTGTTAAGAGATTGTAGATATGTTTATTATATATATATATATAGGCTATATCTCCTGTTTATAGAGCCTATATATATATATATATATTATAAACATATCTCCTGTTTATAGAGCCTATATATATGTTATAAACATAGATAGATCATAAACACACATTTGACACACAAATGACAATAAAAGGAATTCAATTCGATTCAATTCATGTTTATTGAGCATTTTTACAGACACAAATAGCACAGAAAGGGTTGACAAATGACAAATCTCATTGCTATGACAGATGTATATCATAAATATGTCGCTGCTGACTGATCACATTGATATTATGGATCGAAGAAGCTTGATATTGTATAACCACATGTTGGATGACGGATCTCGTCCATAGAGTAGATCATAAACCTATACGACGAGAGGGAGGGAGGGAGGGAGGGAGGGATGACGGATCGCAGAGATAATAATATTGACAATATAGGCGATCGATCGCTAACGCCTTCTCCGCCGGCGGCCGCGTGGCTACTTTGCATATAAACACATGGACGAAATGGAAAGATACGTGGGTCCCGAGGCGTATCCTTCCATTTTTTTGGAGGGGGGTACGAAGCGGAGCCCAGAGGAGGCCGTGGAAGCCGCCGGCCAGGACTCGGCGGTCTCGCGGCGCGGGGAAAAGAGTGGGCGGCGGCCCGCGGGCGGCCGCGCGGCGGCCGCCGGCGGCCAAACCGAGAAGATTGCGCACCTTCCTTTGCGCAGGGGCCATGCTAATCTTCTCTGTATCGTTCCAATTTTAGTATATGTGTTACCGAAGTAACACGAAAGTCCTATAATCCTGCGTGGGTTTTATGTCCCCACGGAGCCGCGACCCCTCACTGACGGTTCTACAACATTTGGCCCCATTCTGACACATTGGTGTGTATGTGTGTGTGTGTGTATGTCCCCACTTTAACACACTGGTGTGTATGTGTTTGTGTCTTCCACCTGACGCCGCCACCAGCTGCAGACGTGGCCCGGTTCGACCGAACCAACCCACGTCGGGCTGAACGGAGCCGCCGCAAGGGCTGATGGGTAATATCAGCCGCAAGGCCTGATGGGTAATAAGTGTGAAGCGGGACTTGGCCCCTCCCCCTGCATCCCCCTCACAGAGGAACGTCCTCCCGGATGGTAAAGTCACATTAAATGCTTCGTTTTCAACAGGTTGTTTGTCTTTGCAGCTTTGTTGTAGTTGTTCACCAGTTCGAGTTCGGTGCCAGACGGGTTTGTGATTCACAGAGTCTAAAAGCTGCTCCTCGTCTTCCTCTTCCGGGTGTCGTGGAGCCGCAGTAGCGGCGTCTCTCCGCCAGGTGGCGCCGTCAGACCGCGGATCAGCCGCAGACCTGCTGCTGCTGCGTTCAGGGCAACTCGGAACTCTGAGCCTCACAGTTAAAAACTCACTCTGTCTTCACGCTACAAGGTTCATGTGGCCCAGTTCGGACTTTTCCCTCTTCCTCTTCCCTTTGTTTGTTTCGCCCCTCATTCAAGAGGCTTCTTCAGTTTAACCCAGAGGAGGGGGTCATGTTTGGTTTCGGGTGAAACCAAAGTCACATGACCACACCCCCGAAACTGGAGGGGGGTCATGTGAGTAGGAGTCACGTGCCTCCGGGTGTGTATGGGGTTTAAACTTCCTGGGGAGAGCTCCCAAGACTCCAGCCATCTGTCCTCCATGTCCAAAACTAGGACATTGGAGTCAGTCCTCATGTTTCCACATATATGACGGGGCCCTGAACGCAGCAGCAGCAGGTCTGCGGCTGATCCGCGGCCTGACGGCGCCACCTGGCGGAGAGACGCCGCTACTGCGGCTCCACGACACCCGGAAGAGGAAGACGAGGAGCAGCTTTTAGACTCTGAATCACAAACCCGTCTGGCACCGAACTCGAACTGGTGAACAACTACAACAAAGCTGCAGAGACAAACAACCTGTTGAAAACGAAGCATTTAATGTGACTTTACCATCCGGGAGGACGTTCCTCTGTGAGGGGGATGCAGGGGGAGGGGCCAAGTCCCGCTTCCGCAGTCACAGCCGCTTCACACTTATTACCCATCAGCCCTTGCGGCTGATAATACCCATCAGCCCTTGCGGCGGCTCCGTTCAGCCCGACATGGGTTGGTTCGGTCGAACCGGGCCACGTCTGCAGCTGGTGGCGGCGTCAGGTGGAAGACACAAACACATACACACCAGTGTGTTAAAGTGGGGACATACACACACACACATACACACCAATGTGTCAGAATGGGGCCAAATGTTGTAGAACCGTCAGTGAGGGGTCGCGGCTCCGTGGGGACATAAAAGCCACGCAGGATTATAGGACTTTCGTGTTACTTCGGTAACACATATACTAAAATTGGAACGATACAGAGAAGATTAGCATGGCCCCTGCGCAAGGATGACACGCAAATTCGTGAAGCGTTCCTCATTTTCGTTTATTTGCGATAGTTTTATTGTTAATTTACAGTTATGTACAGTTTAAAAAAAAAAAAAAAACGTCAAAAATCTTTGAAAATCGGCTCTGGCCCGATTTCGACCAAACTTCTGCGTTGGGCTGCAGTAGCGGAGCTCCGCCACAGGGGGCGCAGTGGGCTGGGAGGGAGGCAGCAGCCAGAGCTGCTCTGATGGAGTCTCAAACTGTACATAGCAACAAAATTGAGGCAAATACACAAAAATGAGGAACGCTTCACGTGAAGTGTTCCTCATTTTTGTTTATTTTATGAGAAACGCTTCACGAATTTGAAATTAGAGGCAAAAAGATAACATATTCAAAAAAAAAAAAAAAAAATTTTTTAACTGTATTTACGGTAACTGTACATTAACAATAAAACTCACGCAAATAAACAAAAAAGAGGAACGCTACACAAATTTGCGTGTCATCCTCAGGATGAGGAACGCTTCACGAATTTCAAATTCGTGAAGCGTTCCTCATAAAATAAACAAAAATGAGGAACACTTAACGAATTTGTGAAGCGTTCCTCATTTTTGTTTATTCGCCTCAATCTTGTTATAGAGAGCCTAAGCGGAAGCAGGAAGTAACGGTCACCATGGGAACTCAACTCTGAAAAACTCGCCATTCAAATGAACGGGACTGAAAGTTTTATTTCGTGATCCGTTTGAATTGAGCCATGAGAAAAAAATCTGTCCTCTACCTGTTTAAAACATCACGTTTCATCCTGAGAAATCAGCAGTTTGTTGTAAAACTATTGTAAAATAAAATTCAGAAGAATCTGTAACCATAGAGACTACAAGTCGCGTAGGTGACGTCACCATGGCGACCAAATGCCGCCCTTACATCTCCTCCTGTCTTCATGTCCTCATGTCTTCATGTCTTCATGTCCTCATGTCCTCATGTCTTCATCTCCTCATCTCCTCATGTCCTCATGTCTTCATCTCCTCATGTTCTCATGTCTTCATGTCTTCATGTCTTCATGTCTTCATCTCATCTCCTCATGTCTTCATGTCTTCATCTCCTCATCTCCTCATGTCCTCATGTCTTCATCTCCTCATCTCCTCATGTCCTCATGTCTTCATGTCTTCATCTCATGTCCTCATGTCCTCATGTCTTCATCTCCTCATGTTCTCATGTCTTCATGTCTTCATGTCTTCATGTCTTCATCTCATGTCCTCATGTCCTCATGTCTTCATCTCCTCATGTCCTCATGTCTTCATTTCCTCATGTCCTCATGTCTTCATGTCTTCATGTCTTCATCTCATGTCCTCATGTCCTCATGTCTTCATCTCCTCATGTCCTCATGTCTTCATGTCTTCATCTCCTCATGTCCTCACCTCCTCATGTCCTCATGTTCTCATGTCTTCATCTCCTCATGTCTTCATCTCCTCATGTCTTCATCTCCTCATGTCTTCATCTCCTCATGTCCTCATGTCTTCATCTCCTCATGTTCTCATGTCTTCATGTCTTCATGTCCTCATGTTCTCATGTCTTCATCTCCTCATCTCCTCATGTTCTCATGTCTTCATGTCCTCATGTTCTCATGTCTTCATCTCCTCATGTCCTCATGTCTTCATCTCCTCATGTCCTCATGTCTTCATCTCCTCATGTTCTCATGTCCTCATGTCTTCATCTCCTCATGTCCTCATCTCCTCATGTCCTCATCTCCTCATGTCCTCATGTCTTCATCTCCTCATCTCCTCATGTTCTCATGTCTTCATCTCCTCATGTTCTCATGTCTTCATGTCCTCATGTCTTCATCTCCTCATGTTCTCATGTCTTCATGTCTTCATGTTCTCATGTCCTCATGTCCTCATGTCTTCATCTCCTCATGTTCTCATGTCTTCATGTCCTCATGTTCTCATGTCTTCATGTCCTCATGTCTTCATCTCCTCATGTTCTCATGTCTTCATGTCTTCATGTTCTCATGTCCTCATCTCCTCATGTTCTCATGTCTTCATGTCCTCATGTCCTCATGTCTTCATGTCTTCATGTCCTCATGTCCTCATCTCCTCATGTTCTCATGTCTTCATGTCCTCATGTTCTCATGTCTTCATGTCCTCATGTCTTCATGTCTTCATGTTCTCATGTCTTCATGTCCTCATGTCTTCATGTCTTCATGTCCTCATGTCTTCATGTCTTCATGTCCTCATGTCCTCATCTCCTCATGTTCTCATGTCTTCATGTCCTCATGTTCTCATGTCTTCATGTCCTCATGTTCTCATGTCTTCATGTCTTCATGTCTTCATGTCCTCATGTCCTCATCTCCTCATGTTCTCATGTCTTCATGTCCTCATGTTCTCATGTCTTCATGTCCTCATGTTCTCATGTCTTCATGTTCTCATGTCCTCATGTCCTCATGTTCTCATGTCTTCATCTCCTCATCTCCTCATGTTTTCATGTCTTCATGTTCTCATGTCTTCATCTCCCCATGTCCTCATGTCCTCATGTCCTCATGTTTTCATGTCTTCATGTCCTCATGTTTTCATGTCTTCATCTCCTCATGTCTTCATGTCCTCATCTCCTCATGTCTTCATCTCCTCATGTCTTCATGTCCTCATCTCCTCATGTTCTCATGTCTTCATCTCCTCATGTCTTCATCTCCTCATGTCTTCATCTCCTCATGTCTTCACGTTAAGTGTTCCTCATTTTTGTTTATTTTATGAGAAACGCTTCACGAATTTGAAATTCGTAAAGCATTCCTCATCCTGAGGATGACACGCAAATTTGTGAAGCGTTCCGCATTTTCATTTATCTGCGTGAGTTGTATTGTTAATGTACAGTTATATACAGTTAAAAAAAAAAAAAAAAAAAATTTTTGAAGTATCATCAAATTACGAATATTTTTTTGTATACTTTGACTCATTCTTCCATCCGTTGATGTGGGGCTTCACCCTGAGGTATTAGCATCCAGTTGTGCAGAGTTGGAGGCAAAAAAATATAAAATTGGAACGATACAGAGAAGATCGTGCTGGTGCCTCATCATCCTGGGCACCGCCACAATCTTCTCTGTATTGTTCCAATGTCAGTAAATGTGTTTTCCCACAATAACATGTTGTGAAAATGTGAAAATGTTTTGCCTCTAACTCTACACAACTGGATGCAAATACCTCAGGGTGAAAACCCACATCAACGGATGGAAGAATGAGCTCAAAGTATACAAAAAAATGTTCGTAATTTGATGATACTTCAAAAAAAAATTAAAAATTAAAAAAACCGTGTATAACTGTACATTAACAATACAACTCACGCAAATAAACATGAATGAGGAACGCTTCACAAATTTGCGTGTCATCCTCAGGATGAGGAACGCTTCACGAATTTCAAATTCGTGAAGCGTTCCTCATTTTCGTTTATCTGCGTGAGTTGTATTGTTTATGTACAGTTTAAAAAATAAAAATAAAAAAAAAATATTTGAAGTATCATCAAATTACGAACCATCCGTTGATGTGGGGCTTCACCCTGAGGTATTTGCATCCAGTTGTGTAGAGTTAGAGGCAAAAAAATAACATATTCAAAAAAAAAAAACATTTTTTATTTGCGATAGTTTTATTGTTAATTTACAGTTATGTACAGTTTAAAAAAAAAAAAAAAACGTCAAAAATCTTTGAAAATCGGCTCTGGCCCGATTTCGACCAAACTTCTGCGTTGGGCTGCAGTAGCGGAGCTCCGCCACAGGGGGCGCAGTGGGCTGGGAGGGAGGCAGCAGCCAGAGCTGCTCTGATGGAGTCTCAAACTGTACATAGCAACAAAATTGAGGCAAATACACAAAAATGAGGAACGCTTCACGTGAAGTGTTCCTCATTTTTGTTTATTTTATGAGAAACGCTTCACGAATTTGAAATTCGTAAAGCATTCCTCATCCTGAGGATGACACGCAAATTCGTGAAGCGTTCCTCATTTTCGTTTATCTGCGTGAGTTGTATTGTTTATGTACAGTTTAAAAAAAAAATATATATATATATATATTTGAAGTATCATCAAATTACGAACCATCCGTTGATGTGGGGCTTCACCCTGAGGTATTTGCATCCAGTTGTGTAGAGTTAGAGGCAAAAAAATAACATATTCAAAAAAAAAAAAAAAAATTTTTTAAACTGTATTTACGGTAACTGTACATTAACAATAAAACTCACGCAAATAAACAAAAAAGAGGAACGCTACACAAATTTGCGTGTCATCCTCAGGATGAGGAACGCTTCACGAATTTCAAATTCGTGAAGCGTTCCTCATAAAATAAACAAAAATGAGGAACACTTAACGAATTTGTGAAGCGTTCCTCATTTTTGTTTATTCGCCTCAATCTTGTTATAGAGAGCCTAAGCGGAAGCAGGAAGTAACGGTCACCATGGGAACTCAACTCTGAAAAACTCGCCATTCAAATGAACGGGACTGAAAGTTTTATTTCGTGATCCGTTTGAATTGAGCCATGAGAAAAAAATCTGTCCTCTACCTGTTTAAAACATCACGTTTCATCCTGAGAAATCAGCAGTTTGTTGTAAAACTATTGTAGAATAAAATTCAGAAGAATCTGTAACCATAGAGACTACAAGTCGCGTAGGTGACGTCACCATGGCGACCAAATGCCGCCCTTTCATCTCCTCCTGTCTTCATGTCTTCATGTCCTCATGTCTTCATGTCTTCATGTCCTCATCTCCTCATGTCCTCATGTCTTCATGTCTTCATGTCTTCATCTCCTCATCTCCTCATGTCCTCATGTCTTCATGTCTTCATGTCCTCATGTCTTCATCTCCTCATGTCTTCATGTCTTCATGTCCTCATGTCTTCATGTCTTCATCTCCTCATGTCCTCATGTCTTCATGTCTTCATGTCTTCATGTCCTCATGTCTTCATCTCCTCATGTCCTCATGTCTTCATGTCTTCATGTCTTCATGTCTTCATCTCCTCATGTCTTCATGTCCTCATGTCTTCATGTCTTCATGTCCTCATGTCTTCATCTCCTCATGTCCTCATGTCTTCATGTCTTCATGTCCTCATGTCTTCATGTCTTCATGTCTTCATGTCTTCATGTCTTCATCTCCTCATGTCTTCATGTCTTCATGTCTTCATGTCCTCATGTCTTCATGTCTTCATCTCCTCATGTCTTCATCTCCTCATGTCTTCATGTCCTCATGTCTTCATCTCCTCATGTCTTCATGTCCTCATGTCTTCATCTCCTCATGTCTTCATGTCTTCATGTCTTCATGTCCTCATGTCTTCATCTCCTCATGTCTTCATGTCTTCATGTCTTCATGTCTTCATCTCCTCATGTCCTCATGTCTACATGTCTTCATGTCTTCATGTCTTCATCTCCTCATGTCTTCATGTCCTCATGTCTTCATGTCTTCATGTCTTCATCTCCTCATCTCCTCATGTCCTCATGTCTTCATGTCTTCATGTCCTCATGTCTTCATCTCCTCATGTCTTCATGTCTTCATGTCCTCATGTCTTCATGTCTTCATCTCCTCATGTCCTCATGTCTTCATGTCTTCATGTCTTCATGTCCTCATGTCTTCATCTCCTCATGTCCTCATGTCTTCATGTCTTCATGTCTTCATGTCTTCATCTCCTCATGTCTTCATGTCCTCATGTCTTCATGTCTTCATGTCCTCATGTCTTCATCTCCTCATGTCCTCATGTCTTCATGTCTTCATGTCCTCATGTCTTCATGTCTTCATGTCTTCATGTCTTCATCTCCTCATGTCTTCATGTCTTCATGTCTTCATGTCCTCATGTCTTCATGTCTTCATCTCCTCATGTCTTCATCTCCTCATGTCTTCATGTCCTCATGTCTTCATCTCCTCATGTCTTCATGTCCTCATGTCTTCATCTCCTCATGTCTTCATGTCTTCATGTCTTCATGTCCTCATGTCTTCATCTCCTCATGTCTTCATGTCTTCATCTCCTCATGTCCTCATGTCTACATGTCTTCATGTCTTCATGTCTTCATCTCCTCATGTCTTCATGTCCTCATGTCTTCATGTCTTCATGTCTTCATGTCGTCATCTCCTCATGTCTTCATGTCCTCATGTCTTCATGTCTTCATGTCTTCATCTCCTCATGTCTTCATGTCCTCATGTCTTCATCTCCTCATGTTCTCATCTCCTCATGTCTTCATGTCTTCATGTCCTCATGTCTTCATCTCCTCATGTCTTCATGTCCTCATGTCTTCATGTCTTCATCTCCTCATGTCCTCATGTCTACATGTCTTCATGTCTTCATGTCCTCATGTCCTCATGTCTTCATGTCTTCATGTCTTCATGTCTTCATGTCCTCATGTCTTCATCTCCTCATGTCCTCATGTCTTCATGTCTTCATGTCCTCATGTCTTCATGTCTTCATCTCCTCATGTCCTCATGTCTACATGTCTTCATGTCTTCATGTCCTCATGTCTTCATGTCTTCATCTCCTCATGTCTTCATCTCCTCATGTCTTCATCTCCTCATGTCTTCATGTCTTCATGTCCTCATGTCTTCATCTCCTCATGTCCTCATGTCTTCATGTCTTCATCTCCTCATGTCTTCATCTCCTCATGTCCTCATGTCTACATGTCTTCATGTCTTCATCTCCTCATGTCTTCATGTCTTCATGTCTTCATCTCCTCATGTCTTCATCTCCTCATGTCCTCATGTCTTCATGTCTTCATGTCTTCATCTCCTCATGTCTTCATCTCCTCATGTTCTCATCTCCTCATGTCTTCATGTCTTCATCTCCTCATGTCTTCATGTCTTCATCTCCTCATGTCTTCATCTCCTCATGTCTTCATGTCTTCATCTCCTCATGTCTTCATGTCCTCATGTCTTCATGTCTTCATGTCTTCATGTCCTCGTGTCTTCATCTCCTCATGTCTTCATGTCCTCATGTCTTCATCTCCTCATGTTCTCATCTCCTCATGTCTTCATGTCCTCATGTCTTCATCTCCTCATGTCTTCATGTCTTCATGTCCTCATGTCTTCATCTCCTCATGTCTTCATGTCCTCATGTCTTCATGTCTTCATCTCCTCATGTCCTCATGTCTTCATCTCCTCATGTCTTCATGTCTTCATCTCCTCATGTCTTCATCTCCTCATGTCTTCATCTCCTCATGTCTTCATGTCTTCATGTCTTCATGTCCTCATGTCTTCATCTCCTCATGTCCTCATGTCTACATGTCTTCATGTCTTCATCTCCTCATGTCTTCATGTCTTCATGTCCTCATGTCTTCATCTCCTCATGTCTTCATGTCTTCATGTCCTCATGTCTTCATCTCCTCATGTCTTCATGTCCTCATGTCTTCATGTCTTCATCTCCTCATGTCCTCATGTCTACATGTCTTCATGTCTTCATGTCTTCATGTCTTCATGTCTTCATCTCCTCATGTCCTCATGTCTTCATGTCTTCATGTCTTCATCTCCTCATGTCTTCATCTCCTCATGTCCTCATGTCTACATGTCTTCATGTCTTCATCTCCTCATGTCTTCATGTCTTCATGTCTTCATGTCTTCATCTCCTCATGTCTTCATCTCCTCATGTCCTCATGTCTTCATGTCTTCATGTCTTCATCTCCTCATGTCTTCATCTCCTCATGTTCTCATCTCCTCATGTCTTCATGTCTTCATCTCCTCATGTCTTCATGTCTTCATCTCCTCATGTCTTCATCTCCTCATGTCTTCATGTCTTTATGTCTTCATCTCCTCATGTCTTCATGTCCTCATGTCTTCATGTCTTCATGTCTTCATCTCCTCATGTCTTCATCTCCTCATGTCTTCATGTCTTCATCTCCTCATGTCCTCATGTCCTCATCTCCTCATGTCTTCATGTCTTCATGTCTTCATCTCCTCATGTCTTCATGTCTTCATGTCTTCATCTCCTCATGTCTTCATGTCTTCATGTCCTCATCTCCTCATGTCTTCATGTCTTCATGTCCTCATCTCCTCATGTATTCATCTCCTCATGTATTCATGTCTTCATGTCTTCATGTCTTCATCTCCTCATGTCTTCATGTCTTCATGTCTTCATGTCTTCATGTCTTCATGTCTTCATCTCCTCATGTCTTCATGTCTTCATGTCTTCATGTCTTCATGTCCTCATGTCTTCATCTCCTCATGTCTTCATGTCTTCATCTCCTCATGTCCTCATGTCCTCATCTCCTCATGTCTTCATGTCTTCATGTCTTCATGTCTTCATCTCCTCATGTCTTCATGTCTTCATGTCTTCATCTCCTCATGTCTTCATGTCTTCATGTCCTCATCTCCTCATGTCTTCATGTCTTCATGTCCTCATCTCCTCATGTATTCATCTCCTCATGTATTCATGTCTTCATGTCTTCATGTCTTCATCTCCTCATGTCTTCATGTCCTCATGTATTCATGTCTTCATGTCTTCATGTCTTCATCTCCTCATGTCTTCATGTCCTCATGTCTTCATGTCTTCATGTCTTCATCTCCTCATGTCTTCATGTCTTCATCTCCTCATCTCCTCATGTCTTCATGTCCTCATGTATTCATGTCTTCATGTCTTCATCTCCTCATGTCTTCATGTCTTCATGTCTTCATCTCCTCATGTCTTCATCTCCTCATGTCCTCATGTCTTCATGTCTTCATGTCTTCATCTCCTCATGTCTTCATCTCCTCATGTTCTCATCTCCTCATGTCTTCATGTCTTCATCTCCTCATGTCTTCATGTCTTCATCTCCTCATGTCTTCATCTCCTCATGTCTTCATGTCTTCATGTCTTCATCTCCTCATGTCTTCATGTCCTCATGTCTTCATGTCTTCATGTCTTCATGTCCTCGTGTCTTCATCTCCTCATGTCTTCATGTCCTCATGTCTTCATCTCCTCATGTTCTCATCTCCTCATGTCTTCATGTCCTCATGTCTTCATCTCCTCATGTCTTCATGTCTTCATGTCCTCATGTCTTCATCTCCTCATGTCTTCATGTCCTCATGTCTTCATGTCTTCATCTCCTCATGTCCTCATGTCTACATGTCTTCATGTCTTCATGTCTTCATGTCCTCATGTCTTCATCTCCTCATGTCCTCATGTCTACATGTCTTCATGTCTTCATCTCCTCATGTCTTCATGTCTTCATGTCCTCATGTCTTCATCTCCTCATGTCTTCATGTCTTCATGTCCTCATGTCTTCATCTCCTCATGTCTTCATGTCCTCATGTCTTCATGTCTTCATCTCCTCATGTCCTCATGTCTACATGTCTTCATGTCTTCATGTCTTCATGTCTTCATGTCTTCATCTCCTCATGTCCTCATGTCTTCATGTCTTCATGTCTTCATCTCCTCATGTCTTCATCTCCTCATGTCCTCATGTCTACATGTCTTCATGTCTTCATCTCCTCATGTCTTCATGTCTTCATGTCTTCATGTCTTCATCTCCTCATGTCTTCATCTCCTCATGTCCTCATGTCTTCATGTCTTCATGTCTTCATCTCCTCATGTCTTCATCTCCTCATGTTCTCATCTCCTCATGTCTTCATGTCTTCATGTCTTCATCTCCTCATGTCTTCATGTCTTCATCTCCTCATGTCTTCATCTCCTCATGTCTTCATGTCTTTATGTCTTCATCTCCTCATGTCTTCATGTCCTCATGTCTTCATGTCTTCATGTCTTCATCTCCTCATGTCTTCATCTCCTCATGTCTTCATGTCTTCATCTCCTCATGTCCTCATGTCCTCATCTCCTCATGTCTTCATGTCTTCATGTCTTCATGTCTTCATCTCCTCATGTCTTCATGTCTTCATGTCTTCATCTCCTCATGTCTTCATGTCTTCATGTCCTCATCTCCTCATGTCTTCATGTCTTCATGTCCTCATCTCCTCATGTATTCATCTCCTCATGTATTCATGTCTTCATGTCTTCATGTCTTCATCTCCTCATGTCTTCATGTCTTCATGTCTTCATGTCTTCATGTCTTCATGTCTTCATCTCCTCATGTCTTCATGTCTTCATGTCTTCATGTCTTCATGTCCTCATGTCTTCATCTCCTCATGTCTTCATGTCTTCATCTCCTCATGTCCTCATGTCCTCATCTCCTCATGTCTTCATGTCTTCATGTCTTCATGTCTTCATCTCCTCATGTCTTCATGTCTTCATGTCTTCATCTCCTCATGTCTTCATGTCTTCATGTCCTCATCTCCTCATGTCTTCATGTCTTCATGTCCTCATCTCCTCATGTATTCATCTCCTCATGTATTCATGTCTTCATGTCTTCATGTCTTCATCTCCTCATGTCTTCATGTCCTCATGTATTCATGTCTTCATGTCTTCATGTCTTCATCTCCTCATGTCTTCATGTCCTCATGTCTTCATGTCTTCATGTCTTCATCTCCTCATGTCTTCATGTCTTCATCTCCTCATCTCCTCATGTCTTCATGTCCTCATGTATTCATGTCTTCATGTCTTCATCTCCTCATGTCTTCATGTCCTCATGTCTTCATGTCTTCATGTCTTCATCTCCTCATGTCTTCATGTCTTCATCTCCTCATCTCCTCATGTATTCATGTCTTCATGTCTTCATCTCCTCATGTCTTCATGTCCTCATGTATTCATGTCTTCATGTCTTCATCTCCTCATGTCTTCATGTCCTCATGTATTCATGTCTTCATGTCTTCATGTCTTCATGTCCTCATCTCCTCATGTCTTCATGTCTTCATGTCCTCATCTCCTCATGTCTTCATGTCTTCATCTCCTCATGTCTTCATGTCTTCATGTCCTCATCTCCTCATGTCCTCATGTCTTCATGTCTTCATGTCCTCATCTCCTCATGTCTTCATGTCTTCATCTCCTCATGTCTTCATGTCTTCATGTCCTCATCTCCTCATGTATTCATCTCCTCATGTATTCATGTATTCATGTCTTCATGTCTTCATCTCCTCATGTCTTCATGTCCTCATGTCTTCATGTCTTCATCTCCTCATGTCTTCATGTCTTCATCTCCTCATGTATTCATGTCCTCATGTCTTCATGTCTTCATGTCTTCATCTCCTCATGACTTCATGTCCTCATGTCCTCATGTCTTCATGTCCTCATGTCTTCATCTCCTCATGTATTCATGTCCTCATGTCTTCATGTCTTCATGTACTCATCTCCTCATGTATTCATGTCCTCATGTCTTCATGTCTTCATGTCCTCATCTCATGTCCTCATGTCCTCATCTCCTCATGTATTCATGTCTTCATGTCTTCATCTCCTCATCTCCTCATGTCTTCATGTCTTCATGTCCTCATGTCTTCATCTCCTCATGTATTCATGTCCTCATGTCTTCATGTCTTCATGTCTTCATCTCCTCATGTTCTCATGTCTTAATCTCCTCATGTCCTCATGTCCTCATCTCCTCATGTATTCATGTCTTCATGTCCTCATGTCCTCATGTCTTCATCTCCTCATGTATTCATGTCCTCATGTCCTCATGTCTTCATGTCTTCATGTCCTCATCTCCTCATGTCCTCATGTCCTCATCTCCTCATGTATTCATGTCCTCATGTCTTCATGTCTTCATGTCCTCATGTCCTCATGTCCTCATGTATTCATGTCTTCATGTCTTCATGTCTTCATGTCTTCATGTCTTCATGTCTTCATCTCCTCATGTCTTCATGTCTTCATCTCCTCATGTCTTCATGTCTTCATGTCCTCATGTCTTCATGTCTTCATGTCTTCATCTCCTCATGTCCTCATGTCCTCATGTCTTCATGTCCTCATGTCTTCATGTCTTCATGTCCTCATCTCCTCATGTCCTCATGTCCTCATCTCCTCATGTATTCATGTCCTCATGTCTTCATGTCTTCATGTCTTCATGTCCTCATGTCTTCATCTCCTCATGTATTCATGTCCTCATGTCTTCATGTCTTCATGTCCTCATCTCCTCATGTCCTCATGTCCTCATCTCCTCATGTATTCATGTCCTCATGTCTTCATGTCTTCATGTCTTCATGTCCTCATGTCCTCATGTCTTCATCTCCTCATGTATTCATGTCCTCATGTCTTCATGTCTTCATGTCCTCATCTCCTCATGTCCTCATGTCCTCATCTCCTCATGTATTCATGTCCTCATGTCTTCATGTCTTCATGTCCTCATGTCCTCATGTCCTCATGTATTCATGTCTTCATGTCTTCATGTCTTCATCTCCTCATGTCTTCATGTCTTCATCTCCTCATGTCTTCATGTCTTCATGTCCTCATGTCTTCATGTCTTCATCTCCTCATGTCTTCATGTCCTCATGTCCTCATCTCCTCATGTATTCATGTCCTCATGTCTTCATGTCTTCATGTCTTCATGTCCTCATCTCCTCATGTATTCATGTCCTCATGTCTTCATGTCTTCATCTCCTCATGTCTTCATGTCTTCATGTCCTCATCTCCTCATTTCCTCATGTCCTCATCTCCTCATGTATTCATGTCCTCATGTCTTCATGTCTTCATGTCTTCATGTCTTCATCTCCTCATGTCTTCATGTCTTCATCTCCTCATGTATTCATGTCCTCATGTCTTCATGTCTTCATGTCTTCATCTCCTCATGTCCTCATGTCTTCATGTCTTCATGTCCTCATGTCTTCATGTCTTCATCTCCTCATGTCCTCATGTCCTCATCTCCTCATGTATTCATGTCCTCATGTCTTCATGTCTTCATCTCCTCATGTCCTCATGTCCTCATGTCTTCATCTCCTCATGTCTTCATGTCTTCATCTCCTCATGTCTTCATGTCCTCATGTCTTCATGTCTTCATCTCCTCATGTCTTCATGTCCTCATGTCCTCATCTCCTCATGTATTCATGTCCTCATGTCTTCATGTCTTCATGTCTTCGTGTCCTCATGTCTTCATGTCCTCATGTCTTCATGTCTTCATCTCCTCATGTCTTCATGTCTTCATGTCTTCATCTCCTCATGTCTTCATGTCTTCATGTCTTCATCTCCTCATGTCTTCATGTCCTCATGTCCTCATCTCCTCATGTATTCATGTCCTCATGTCTTCATGTCTTCATGTCCTCATCTCCTCATGTATTCATGTCCTCATGTCTTCATGTCTTCATCTCCTCATGTCTTCATGTCTTCATCTCCTCATGTCTTCATGTCTTCATGTCCTCATCTCCTCATGTCCTCATCTCCTCATGTCTTCATGTCCTCATGTCTTCATGTCTTCATGTCTTCATCTCCTCATGTCCTCATCTCCTCATGTCTTCATGTCTTCATGTCGTCATCTCCTCATGTCCTCATCTCCTCATGTCTTCATGTCTTCATGTCTTCATCTCCTCATGTCTTCATGTCTTCATGTCTTCATGTCTTCATCTCCTCATGTCTTCATGTCTTCATGTCTTCATCTCCTCATGTCTTCATGTCTTCATGTCTTCATGTCTTCATCTCCTCATGTCTTCATGTCTTCATGTCTTCATGTCTTCATGTCTTCATGTCCTCATGTCTTCATGTCCTCATGTCTTCATGTCTTCATGTCTTCATGTCCTCATCTCCTCATGTATTCATGTCCTCATGTCTTCATGTCTTCATGTCCTCATGTCTTCATGTCTTCATGTCTTCATGTCCTCATCTCCTCATGTATTCATGTCCTCATGTCTTCATGTCTTCATGTCTTCATCTCCTCATGTCTTCATGTCTTCATGTCCTCATCTCCTCATGTCCTCATGTCCTCATCTCCTCATGTATTCATGTCCTCATGTCTTCATGTCTTCATGTCCTCATGTCTTCATGTCTTCATCTCCTCATGTCTTCATGTCTTCATGTCTTCATCTCCTCATGTATTCATGTCCTCATGTCTTCATGTCCTCATCTCCTCATGTCCTCATGTCCTCATCTCCTCATGTATTCATGTCCTCATGTCTTCATGTCTTCATGTCTTCATGTCTTCATGTCTTCATGTCCTCATCTCCTCATGTCCTCATGTCCTCATCTCCTCATGTCTTCATCTCCTCATGTCTTCATGTCTTCATCTCCTCATGTCTTCATGTCCTCATGTCTTCATGTCTTCATGTCTTCATGTCCTCGTGTCTTCATCTCCTCATGTCTTCATGTCCTCATGTCTTCATCTCCTCATGTTCTCATCTCCTCATGTCTTCATGTCCTCATGTCTTCATCTCCTCATGTCTTCATGTCTTCATGTCCTCATGTCTTCATCTCCTCATGTCTTCATGTCCTCATGTCTTCATGTCTTCATCTCCTCATGTCCTCATGTCTTCATCTCCTCATGTCTTCATGTCTTCATCTCCTCATGTCTTCATCTCCTCATGTCTTCATCTCCTCATGTCTTCATGTCTTCATGTCTTCATGTCCTCATGTCTTCATCTCCTCATGTCCTCATGTCTACATGTCTTCATGTCTTCATCTCCTCATGTCTTCATGTCTTCATGTCCTCATGTCTTCATCTCCTCATGTCTTCATGTCTTCATGTCCTCATGTCTTCATCTCCTCATGTCTTCATGTCCTCATGTCTTCATGTCTTCATCTCCTCATGTCCTCATGTCTACATGTCTTCATGTCTTCATGTCTTCATGTCTTCATGTCTTCATCTCCTCATGTCCTCATGTCTTCATGTCTTCATGTCTTCATCTCCTCATGTCTTCATCTCCTCATGTCCTCATGTCTACATGTCTTCATGTCTTCATCTCCTCATGTCTTCATGTCTTCATGTCTTCATGTCTTCATCTCCTCATGTCTTCATCTCCTCATGTCCTCATGTCTTCATGTCTTCATGTCTTCATCTCCTCATGTCTTCATCTCCTCATGTTCTCATCTCCTCATGTCTTCATGTCTTCATCTCCTCATGTCTTCATGTCTTCATCTCCTCATGTCTTCATCTCCTCATGTCTTCATGTCTTTATGTCTTCATCTCCTCATGTCTTCATGTCCTCATGTCTTCATGTCTTCATGTCTTCATCTCCTCATGTCTTCATCTCCTCATGTCTTCATGTCTTCATCTCCTCATGTCCTCATGTCCTCATCTCCTCATGTCTTCATGTCTTCATGTCTTCATCTCCTCATGTCTTCATGTCTTCATGTCTTCATCTCCTCATGTCTTCATGTCTTCATGTCCTCATCTCCTCATGTCTTCATGTCTTCATGTCCTCATCTCCTCATGTATTCATCTCCTCATGTATTCATGTCTTCATGTCTTCATGTCTTCATCTCCTCATGTCTTCATGTCTTCATGTCTTCATGTCTTCATGTCTTCATGTCTTCATCTCCTCATGTCTTCATGTCTTCATGTCTTCATGTCTTCATGTCCTCATGTCTTCATCTCCTCATGTCTTCATGTCTTCATCTCCTCATGTCCTCATGTCCTCATCTCCTCATGTCTTCATGTCTTCATGTCTTCATGTCTTCATCTCCTCATGTCTTCATGTCTTCATGTCTTCATCTCCTCATGTCTTCATGTCTTCATGTCCTCATCTCCTCATGTCTTCATGTCTTCATGTCCTCATCTCCTCATGTATTCATCTCCTCATGTATTCATGTCTTCATGTCTTCATGTCTTCATCTCCTCATGTCTTCATGTCCTCATGTATTCATGTCTTCATGTCTTCATGTCTTCATCTCCTCATGTCTTCATGTCCTCATGTCTTCATGTCTTCATGTCTTCATCTCCTCATGTCTTCATGTCTTCATCTCCTCATCTCCTCATGTCTTCATGTCCTCATGTATTCATGTCTTCATGTCTTCATCTCCTCATGTCTTCATGTCTTCATGTCTTCATCTCCTCATGTCTTCATCTCCTCATGTCCTCATGTCTTCATGTCTTCATGTCTTCATCTCCTCATGTCTTCATCTCCTCATGTTCTCATCTCCTCATGTCTTCATGTCTTCATCTCCTCATGTCTTCATGTCTTCATCTCCTCATGTCTTCATCTCCTCATGTCTTCATGTCTTCATGTCTTCATCTCCTCATGTCTTCATGTCCTCATGTCTTCATGTCTTCATGTCTTCATGTCCTCGTGTCTTCATCTCCTCATGTCTTCATGTCCTCATGTCTTCATCTCCTCATGTTCTCATCTCCTCATGTCTTCATGTCCTCATGTCTTCATCTCCTCATGTCTTCATGTCTTCATGTCCTCATGTCTTCATCTCCTCATGTCTTCATGTCCTCATGTCTTCATGTCTTCATCTCCTCATGTCCTCATGTCTACATGTCTTCATGTCTTCATGTCTTCATGTCCTCATGTCTTCATCTCCTCATGTCCTCATGTCTACATGTCTTCATGTCTTCATCTCCTCATGTCTTCATGTCTTCATGTCCTCATGTCTTCATCTCCTCATGTCTTCATGTCTTCATGTCCTCATGTCTTCATCTCCTCATGTCTTCATGTCCTCATGTCTTCATGTCTTCATCTCCTCATGTCCTCATGTCTACATGTCTTCATGTCTTCATGTCTTCATGTCTTCATGTCTTCATCTCCTCATGTCCTCATGTCTTCATGTCTTCATGTCTTCATCTCCTCATGTCTTCATCTCCTCATGTCCTCATGTCTACATGTCTTCATGTCTTCATCTCCTCATGTCTTCATGTCTTCATGTCTTCATGTCTTCATCTCCTCATGTCTTCATCTCCTCATGTCCTCATGTCTTCATGTCTTCATGTCTTCATCTCCTCATGTCTTCATCTCCTCATGTTCTCATCTCCTCATGTCTTCATGTCTTCATGTCTTCATCTCCTCATGTCTTCATGTCTTCATCTCCTCATGTCTTCATCTCCTCATGTCTTCATGTCTTTATGTCTTCATCTCCTCATGTCTTCATGTCCTCATGTCTTCATGTCTTCATGTCTTCATCTCCTCATGTCTTCATCTCCTCATGTCTTCATGTCTTCATCTCCTCATGTCCTCATGTCCTCATCTCCTCATGTCTTCATGTCTTCATGTCTTCATGTCTTCATCTCCTCATGTCTTCATGTCTTCATGTCTTCATCTCCTCATGTCTTCATGTCTTCATGTCCTCATCTCCTCATGTCTTCATGTCTTCATGTCCTCATCTCCTCATGTATTCATCTCCTCATGTATTCATGTCTTCATGTCTTCATGTCTTCATCTCCTCATGTCTTCATGTCTTCATGTCTTCATGTCTTCATGTCTTCATGTCTTCATCTCCTCATGTCTTCATGTCTTCATGTCTTCATGTCTTCATGTCCTCATGTCTTCATCTCCTCATGTCTTCATGTCTTCATCTCCTCATGTCCTCATGTCCTCATCTCCTCATGTCTTCATGTCTTCATGTCTTCATGTCTTCATCTCCTCATGTCTTCATGTCTTCATGTCTTCATCTCCTCATGTCTTCATGTCTTCATGTCCTCATCTCCTCATGTCTTCATGTCTTCATGTCCTCATCTCCTCATGTATTCATCTCCTCATGTATTCATGTCTTCATGTCTTCATGTCTTCATCTCCTCATGTCTTCATGTCCTCATGTATTCATGTCTTCATGTCTTCATGTCTTCATCTCCTCATGTCTTCATGTCCTCATGTCTTCATGTCTTCATGTCTTCATCTCCTCATGTCTTCATGTCTTCATCTCCTCATCTCCTCATGTCTTCATGTCCTCATGTATTCATGTCTTCATGTCTTCATCTCCTCATGTCTTCATGTCCTCATGTCTTCATGTCTTCATGTCTTCATCTCCTCATGTCTTCATGTCTTCATCTCCTCATCTCCTCATGTATTCATGTCTTCATGTCTTCATCTCCTCATGTCTTCATGTCCTCATGTATTCATGTCTTCATGTCTTCATCTCCTCATGTCTTCATGTCCTCATGTATTCATGTCTTCATGTCTTCATGTCTTCATGTCCTCATCTCCTCATGTCTTCATGTCTTCATGTCCTCATCTCCTCATGTCTTCATGTCTTCATCTCCTCATGTCTTCATGTCTTCATGTCCTCATCTCCTCATGTCCTCATGTCTTCATGTCTTCATGTCCTCATCTCCTCATGTCTTCATGTCTTCATCTCCTCATGTCTTCATGTCTTCATGTCCTCATCTCCTCATGTATTCATCTCCTCATGTATTCATGTATTCATGTCTTCATGTCTTCATCTCCTCATGTCTTCATGTCCTCATGTCTTCATGTCTTCATCTCCTCATGTCTTCATGTCTTCATCTCCTCATGTATTCATGTCCTCATGTCTTCATGTCTTCATGTCTTCATCTCCTCATGACTTCATGTCCTCATGTCCTCATGTCTTCATGTCCTCATGTCTTCATCTCCTCATGTATTCATGTCCTCATGTCTTCATGTCTTCATGTACTCATCTCCTCATGTATTCATGTCCTCATGTCTTCATGTCTTCATGTCCTCATCTCATGTCCTCATGTCCTCATCTCCTCATGTATTCATGTCTTCATGTCTTCATCTCCTCATCTCCTCATGTCTTCATGTCTTCATGTCCTCATGTCTTCATCTCCTCATGTATTCATGTCCTCATGTCTTCATGTCTTCATGTCTTCATCTCCTCATGTTCTCATGTCTTAATCTCCTCATGTCCTCATGTCCTCATCTCCTCATGTATTCATGTCTTCATGTCCTCATGTCCTCATGTCTTCATCTCCTCATGTATTCATGTCCTCATGTCCTCATGTCTTCATGTCTTCATGTCCTCATCTCCTCATGTCCTCATGTCCTCATCTCCTCATGTATTCATGTCCTCATGTCTTCATGTCTTCATGTCCTCATGTCCTCATGTCCTCATGTATTCATGTCTTCATGTCTTCATGTCTTCATGTCTTCATGTCTTCATCTCCTCATGTCTTCATGTCTTCATCTCCTCATGTCTTCATGTCTTCATGTCCTCATGTCCTCATGTCTTCATGTCTTCATGTCTTCATCTCCTCATGTCCTCATGTCCTCATGTCTTCATGTCCTCATGTCTTCATGTCTTCATGTCCTCATCTCCTCATGTCCTCATGTCCTCATCTCCTCATGTATTCATGTCCTCATGTCTTCATGTCTTCATGTCTTCATGTCCTCATGTCCTCATGTCTTCATCTCCTCATGTATTCATGTCCTCATGTCTTCATGTCTTCATGTCCTCATCTCCTCATGTCCTCATGTCCTCATCTCCTCATGTATTCATGTCCTCATGTCTTCATGTCTTCATGTCTTCATGTCCTCATGTCCTCATGTCTTCATCTCCTCATGTATTCATGTCCTCATGTCTTCATGTCTTCATGTCCTCATCTCCTCATGTCCTCATGTCCTCATCTCCTCATGTATTCATGTCCTCATGTCTTCATGTCTTCATGTCCTCATGTCCTCATGTCCTCATGTATTCATGTCTTCATGTCTTCATGTCTTCATCTCCTCATGTCTTCATGTCTTCATCTCCTCATGTCTTCATGTCTTCATGTCCTCATGTCTTCATGTCTTCATCTCCTCATGTCTTCATGTCCTCATGTCCTCATCTCCTCATGTATTCATGTCCTCATGTCTTCATGTCTTCATGTCTTCATGTCCTCATCTCCTCATGTATTCATGTCCTCATGTCTTCATGTCTTCATCTCCTCATGTCTTCATGTCTTCATGTCCTCATCTCCTCATTTCCTCATGTCCTCATCTCCTCATGTATTCATGTCCTCATGTCTTCATGTCTTCATGTCTTCATGTCTTCATCTCCTCATGTCTTCATGTCTTCATCTCCTCATGTATTCATGTCCTCATGTCTTCATGTCTTCATGTCTTCATCTCCTCATGTCCTCATGTCTTCATGTCTTCATGTCCTCATGTCTTCATGTCTTCATCTCCTCATGTCCTCATGTCCTCATCTCCTCATGTATTCATGTCCTCATGTCTTCATGTCTTCATCTCCTCATGTCCTCATGTCCTCATGTCTTCATCTCCTCATGTCTTCATGTCTTCATCTCCTCATGTCTTCATGTCCTCATGTCTTCATGTCTTCATCTCCTCATGTCTTCATGTCCTCATGTCCTCATCTCCTCATGTATTCATGTCCTCATGTCTTCATGTCTTCATGTCTTCGTGTCCTCATGTCTTCATGTCCTCATGTCTTCATGTCTTCATCTCCTCATGTCTTCATGTCTTCATGTCTTCATCTCCTCATGTCTTCATGTCTTCATGTCTTCATCTCCTCATGTCTTCATGTCCTCATGTCCTCATCTCCTCATGTATTCATGTCCTCATGTCTTCATGTCTTCATGTCCTCATCTCCTCATGTATTCATGTCCTCATGTCTTCATGTCTTCATCTCCTCATGTCTTCATGTCTTCATCTCCTCATGTCTTCATGTCTTCATGTCCTCATCTCCTCATGTCCTCATCTCCTCATGTCTTCATGTCCTCATGTCTTCATGTCTTCATGTCTTCATCTCCTCATGTCCTCATCTCCTCATGTCTTCATGTCTTCATGTCGTCATCTCCTCATGTCCTCATCTCCTCATGTCTTCATGTCTTCATGTCTTCATCTCCTCATGTCTTCATGTCTTCATGTCTTCATGTCTTCATCTCCTCATGTCTTCATGTCTTCATGTCTTCATCTCCTCATGTCTTCATGTCTTCATGTCTTCATGTCTTCATCTCCTCATGTCTTCATGTCTTCATGTCTTCATGTCTTCATGTCTTCATGTCCTCATGTCTTCATGTCCTCATGTCTTCATGTCTTCATGTCTTCATGTCCTCATCTCCTCATGTATTCATGTCCTCATGTCTTCATGTCTTCATGTCCTCATGTCTTCATGTCTTCATGTCTTCATGTCCTCATCTCCTCATGTATTCATGTCCTCATGTCTTCATGTCTTCATGTCTTCATCTCCTCATGTCTTCATGTCTTCATGTCCTCATCTCCTCATGTCCTCATGTCCTCATCTCCTCATGTATTCATGTCCTCATGTCTTCATGTCTTCATGTCCTCATGTCTTCATGTCTTCATCTCCTCATGTCTTCATGTCTTCATGTCTTCATCTCCTCATGTATTCATGTCCTCATGTCTTCATGTCCTCATCTCCTCATGTCCTCATGTCCTCATCTCCTCATGTATTCATGTCCTCATGTCTTCATGTCTTCATGTCTTCATGTCTTCATGTCTTCATGTCCTCATCTCCTCATGTCCTCATGTCCTCATCTCCTCATGTATTCATGTCCTCATGTCTTCATGTCTTCATCTCCTCATGTCCTCATGTCCTCGTGTCTTCATGTCCTCATGTCTTCATGTCTTCATCTCCTCATGTCTTCATGTCCTCATGTCCTCATCTCCTCATGTATTCATGTCCTCATGTCTTCATGTCTTCATGTCCTCATGTCCTCATCTCCTCATGTCCTCATGTCTTCATGTCTTCATCTCCTCATGTCCTCATGTCCTCATGTCCTCATGTCTTCATGTCTTCATCTCCTCATGTCTTCATGTCCTCATGTCCTCATCTCCTCATGTATTCATGTCCTCATGTCTTCATGTCTTCATGTCTTCATGTCCTCATCTCCTCATGTATTCATGTCCTCATGTCTTCATGTCTTCATGTCTTCATCTCCTCATGTCTTCATGTCCTCATCTCCTCATGTCTTCATGTCTTCATGTCCTCATCTCCTCATGTATTCATGTCCTCATGTCTTCATGTCTTCATGTCTTCATGTCCTCATCTCCTCATGTCCTCATGTATTCATGTCCTCATGTCCTCATGTCTTCATGTCTTCATCTCCTCATGTCTTCATGTCTTCATGTCTTCATGTCCTCATCTCCTCATGTCCTCATGTCTTCATGTCTTCATGTCTTCATGTCTTCATGTCGTCATCTCCTCATGTCTTCATGTCTTCATGTCTTCATGTCCTCATGTCTTCATGTCTTCATCTCCTCATGTCTTCATGTCCTCATGTCCTCATGTCTTCATGTCTTCATGTCTTCATGTCCTCATGTCCTCATGTCTTCATGTCTTCATGTCTTCATGTCCTCATGTCTTCATGTCTTCATCTCCTCATGTCTTCATGTCTTCATGTCCTCATGTCCTCATGTCTTCATGTCTTCATGTCTTCATGTCCTCATCTCCTCATGTCTTCATGTCTTCATCTCCTCATGTCTTCATGTCTTCATGTCCTCATGTCTTCATGTCTTCATGTCCTCATGTCCTCATGTCCTCATGTCTTCATGTCTTCATGTCTTCATGTCTTCATGTCCTCATGTCCTCATGTCTTCATGTCTTCATCTCCTCATGTCTTCATGTCTTCATGTCCTCATGTCCTCATGTCTTCATGTCTTCATCTCCTCATGTCTTCATGTCTTCATGTCTTCATGTCGTCATCTCCTCATGTCTTCATGTCCTCATGTCTTCATGTCTTCATCTCCTCATGTCTTCATGTCTTCATCTCCTCATGTCTTCATGTCCTCATGTCTTCATGTCCTCATGTCTTAATCTCCTCATGTCCTCATGTCTTCATGTCTTCATGTCCTCATGTCTTCATGTCTTCATGTCTTCATCTCCTCATGTCTTCATGTCTTCATGTCCTCATCTCCTCATGTCTTCATCTCCTCATGTCTTCATCTCCTCATGTCTTCATCTCCTCATGTCCTCATCTCCTCATGTCTTCATCTCCTCATGTCCTCATCTCCTCATGTCTTCATCTCCTCATCTCCTCATGTCTTCATCTCCTCATGTCTTCATGTCTTCATCTCCTCATGTCCTCATCTCCTCATGTCTTCATCTCCTCATGTCTTCATCTCCTCATGTCCTCACCTCCTCATGTCCTCATGTTCTCATGTCTTCATCTCCTCATGTCCTCATGTCTTCATGTCTTCATGTCCTCATGTCTTCATGTCTTCATGTCTTCATCTCCTCATGTCTTCATCTCCTCATGTCTTCATCTCCTCATGTCTTCATCTCCTCGTGTCCTCATCTCCTCATGTCTTCATCTCCTCATGTCATCATCTCCTCATGTCTTCATGTCCTCATGTCCTCATGTCTTCATGTCTTCATGTCTTCATGTCCTCATGTCTTCATGTCTTCATGTCTTCATGTCCTCATGTCTTCATGTCTTCATGTCCTCATGTCTTCATGTCCTCATGTTCTCATGTCTTCATGTCTTCATGTCTTCATGTCGTCATCTCCTCATGTCTTCATGTCCTCATGTCTTCATGTCTTCATCTCCTCATGTCTTCATGTCTTCATCTCCTCATGTCTTCATGTCTTCATGTCTTCATGTCTTCATGTCTTCATGTCCTCATGTCTTCATGTCTTCATGTCTTCATCTCCTCATGTCTTCATGTCTTCATGTCTTCATCTCCTCATGTCTTCATCTCCTCATGTCCTCATGTCTTCATGTCTTCATGTCTTCATGTCTTCATGTCTTCATCTCCTCATGTCTTCATGTCTTCATGTCTTCATGTCTTCATGTCTTCATGTCCTCATGTCTTCATGTCTTCATGTCTTCATGTCTTCATCTCCTCATGTCTTCATGTCTTCATGTCTTCATGTCCTCATGTCTTCATGTCTTCATGTCTTCATGTCTTCATGTCCTCATGTCTTCATGTCTTCATGTCTTCATGTCTTCATCTCCTCATGTCTTCATCTCCTCATGTCCTCATGTCTTCATGTCTTCATGTCTTCATGTCTTCATCTCCTCATGTCTTCATGTCTTCATGTCTTCATGTCCTCATGTCTTCATGTCCTCATGTCTTCATGTCTTCATCTCCTCATGTCTTCATGTCCTCATGTCTTCATGTCCTCATGTCCTCATGTCCTCATGTTCTCATGTCTTCATGTCTTCATGTCGTCATCTCCTCATGTCTTCATGTCCTCATGTCTTCATGTCTTCATCTCCTCATGTCTTCATGTCTTCATCTCCTCATGTCTTCATGTCTTCATGTCTTCATGTCCTCATGTCTTCATGTCTTCATGTCCTCATGTCTTCATCTCCTCATGTCCTCATGTCTTCATGTCCTCATGTCTTCATGTCTTCATCTCCTCATGTCCTCATGTCTTCATCTCCTCATGTCCTCATGTCTTCATGTCTTCATGTCCTCATGTCTTCATGTCTTCATGTCCTCATGTCCTCATGTCCTCATGTTCTCATGTCTTCATGTCTTCATGTCGTCATCTCCTCATGTCTTCATGTCCTCATGTCTTCATGTCTTCATCTCCTCATGTCTTCATGTCTTCATCTCCTCATGTCTTCATGTCTTCATCTCCTCATGTCCTCATCTCCTCATGTCTTCATCTCCTCATGTCTTCATCTCCTCATGTCCTCATCTCCTCATGTCCTCATGTCCTCATGTCTTCATGTCTTCATGTCCTCATGTCTTCATGTCTTCATGTCTTCATGTCGTCATCTCCTCATGTCTTCATGTCCTCATGTCTTCATGTCTTCATGTCCTCATGTCTTCATGTCTTCATCTCCTCATGTCTTCATGTCTTCATGTCTTCATGTCTTCATGTCCTCATGTCCTCATCTCCTCATGTCCTCATGTCTTCATGTCTTCATGTTCTCATGTCTTCATGTCTTCATGTCTTCATCTCCTCATGTCTTCATCTCCTCATGTCTTCATCTCCTCATGTCCTCATCTCCTCATGTCTTCATGTCTTCATGTCCTCATCTCCTCATGTCTTCATCTCCTCATGTCTTCATCTCCTCATGTCCTCATCTCCTCATGTCTTCATCTCCTCATCTCCTCATGTCTTCATCTCCTCATGTCATCATCTCCTCATGTCTTCATGTCCTCATGTCTTCATGTCTTCATGTCCTCATGTCTTCATGTCTTCATGTCTTCATGTCTTCATGTCCTCATGTCTTCATGTCCTCATGTCTTCATGTCTTCATGTCTTCATGTCCTCATCTCCTCATGTCTTCATCTCCTCATCTCCTCATGTCTTCATCTCCTCATGTCATCATCTCCTCATGTCTTCATGTCCTCATGTCTTCATGTCTTCATCTCCTCATGTCTTCATGTCTTCATCTCCTCATGTCTTCATGTCTTCATGTCCTCATCTCCTCATGTCTTCATCTCCTCATCTCCTCATGTCTTCATCTCCTCATGTCTTCATCTCCTCATGTCTTCATGTCTTCATGTCCTCATCTCCTCATGTCTTCATCTCCTCATCTCCTCATGTCTTCATCTCCTCATGTCTTCATGTCCTCATGTCTTCATGTCTTCATGTCTTCATGTCTTCATGTCCTCATGTCTTCATGTCCTCATGTCTTCATGTCTTCATGTCTTCATGTCCTCATCTCCTCATGTCTTCATCTCCTCATCTCCTCATGTCTTCATCTCCTCATGTCATCATCTCCTCATGTCTTCATGTCCTCATGTCTTCATGTCTTCATCTCCTCATGTCTTCATGTCTTCATCTCCTCATGTCTTCATGTCTTCATGTCCTCATGTCTTCATGTCTTCATCTCCTCATGTCTTCATGTCTTCATCTCCTCATGTCTTCATGTCTTCATGTCCTCATGTCTTCATGTCCTCATCTCCTCATGTCCTCATGTCTTCATGTCTTCATGTTCTCATGTCTTCATGTCTTCATGTCTTCATCTCCTCATGTCTTCATCTCCTCATGTCTTCATCTCCTCATGTCTTCATCTCCTCATGTCTTCATCTCCTCATGTCTTCATGTCTTCATGTCTTCATGTCTTCATGTCCTCATCTCCTCATGTCTTCATCTCCTCATGTCTTCATCTCCTCATGTCCTCATCTCCTCATGTCTTCATCTCCTCATCTCCTCATGTCTTCATCTCCTCATGTCATCATCTCCTCATGTCTTCATGTCCTCATGTCTTCATGTCTTCATGTCTTCATGTCTTCATGTCCTCATGTCTTCATGTCCTCATGTCTTCATGTCTTCATGTCTTCATGTCCTCATCTCCTCATGTCTTCATCTCCTCATCTCCTCATGTCTTCATCTCCTCATGTCATCATCTCCTCATGTCTTCATGTCTTCATGTCTTCATGTCTTCATGTCTTCATGTCCTCATGTCTTCATGTCTTCATGTCTTCATCTCCTCATGTCTTCATGTCTTCATGTCTTCATGTCTTCATCTCCTCATGTCTTCATGTCTTCATGTCTTCATGTCTTCATCTCCTCATGTCTTCATGTCTTCATGTCTTCATCTCCTCATGTCCTCATGTCTTCATGTCTTCATGTCTTCATCTCCTCATGTCTTCATGTCTTCATGTCTTCATGTCCTCATGTCTTCATGTCTTCATGTCCTCATGTCTTCATGTCTTCATGTCCTCATGTCTTCATGTCCTCATGTCCTCATGTCCTCATGTTCTCATGTCTTCATGTCTTCATGTCGTCATCTCCTCATGTCTTCATGTCCTCATGTCTTCATGTCCTCATGTCTTCATGTCCTCATGTCCTCATCTCCTCATGTCCTCATGTCTTCATGTCTTCATCTCCTCATGTCTTCATGTCTTCATGTCTTCATGTCCTCATGTCTTCATGTCTTCATGTCCTCATGTCTTCATGTCTTCATGTCCTCATGTCTTCATGTCCTCATGTCCTCATGTCCTCATGTTCTCATGTCTTCATGTCTTCATGTCCTCATGTCTTCATGTCCTCATGTCCTCATGTCCTCATGTTCTCATGTCTTCATGTCTTCATGTCCTCATCTCCTCATGTCTTCATGTCCTCATGTCTTCATGTCTTCATCTCCTCATGTCTTCATGTCTTCATCTCCTCATGTCTTCATGTCTTCATGTCTTCATGTCCTCATGTCTTCATGTCTTCATGTCCTCATGTCTTCATCTCCTCATGTCCTCATGTCTTCATGTCCTCATGTCTTCATGTCTTCATGTCCTCATGTCCTCATGTCTTCATCTCCTCATGTCCTCATGTCTTCATGTCTTCATGTCCTCATGTCTTCATGTCTTCATGTCCTCATGTCTTCATGTCCTCATGTCCTCATGTCCTCATGTTCTCATGTCTTCATGTCTTCATGTCGTCATCTCCTCATGTCTTCATGTCTTCATGTCCTCATGTCTTCATGTCTTCATGTCCTCATGTCTTCATGTCCTCATGTCCTCATGTCCTCATGTTCTCATGTCCTCATGTCTTCATGTCTTCATCTCCTCATGTCTTCATGTCTTCATCTCCTCATGTCTTCATGTCTTCATCTCCTCATGTCCTCATCTCCTCATGTCTTCATCTCCTCATGTCTTCATCTCCTCATGTCCTCATCTCCTCATGTCCTCATGTCTTCATGTCCTCATGTCTTCATGTCTTCATGTCCTCATCTCCTCATGTCCTCATGTCTTCATGTCCTCATGTCCTCATGTCCTCATGTCTTCATGTCTTCATGTCCTCATGTCTTCATGTCTTCATGTCCTCATGTCTTCATGTCCTCATGTCCTCATGTCCTCATGTTCTCATGTCTTCATGTCTTCATGTCGTCATCTCCTCATGTCTTCATGTCCTCATGTCTTCATGTCTTCATCTCCTCATGTCTTCATGTCTTCATCTCCTCATGTCTTCATGTCTTCATCTCCTCATGTCCTCATCTCCTCATGTCTTCATCTCCTCATGTCTTCATCTCCTCATGTCCTCATCTCCTCATGTCCTCATGTCTTCATCTCCTCATGTCTTCATGTCTTCATCTCCTCATGTCTTCATGTCTTCATGTCTTCATGTCCTCATGTCTTCATGTCTTCATGTCCTCATGTCTTCATCTCCTCATGTCCTCATGTCTTCATGTCCTCATGTCTTCATGTCTTCATCTCCTCATGTCCTCATGTCTTCATCTCCTCATGTCCTCATGTCTTCATGTCTTCATGTCCTCATGTCTTCATGTCTTCATGTCCTCATGTCTTCATGTCCTCATGTCCTCATGTCCTCATGTTCTCATGTCTTCATGTCTTCATGTCGTCATCTCCTCATGTCTTCATGTCCTCATGTCTTCATGTCTTCATCTCCTCATGTCTTCATGTCTTCATGTCCTCATGTCTTCATGTCTTCATCTCCTCATGTCCTCATGTCTTCATGTCTTCATCTCCTCATGTCTTCATGTCCTCATGTCTTCATGTCTTCATGTCCTCATGTCTTCATGTCTTCATGTCTTCATGTCGTCATCTCCTCATGTCTTCATGTCCTCATGTCTTCATGTCTTCATCTCCTCATGTCTTCATGTCTTCATCTCCTCATGTCTTCATGTCTTCATGTCTTCATGTCTTCATGTCTTCATGTCTTCATCTCCTCATCTCCTCATGTCTTCATGTTCTCATGTCTTCATGTCTTCATGTCTTCATCTCCTCATGTCTTCATCTCCTCATGTCTTCATCTCCTCATGTCTTCATCTCCTCATGTCCTCATCTCCTCATGTCTTCATGTCTTCATGTCTTCATCTCCTCATGTCCTCATCTCCTCATGTCTTCATCTCCTCATGTCTTCATCTCCTCATGTCCTCATCTCCTCATGTCTTCATCTCCTCATCTCCTCATGTCTTCATCTCCTCATGTCATCATCTCCTCATGTCCTCATGTCTTCATGTCTTCATGTCCTCATGTCTTCATGTCTTCATGTCTTCATGTCTTCATGTCCTCATGTCTTCATGTCCTCATCTCCTCATGTCTTCATGTCTTCATCTCCTCATGTCCTCATGTCTTCATCTCCTCATGTCCTCATGTCTTCATCTCCTCATGTCTTCATCTCCTCATGTTCTCATGTCTTCATGTCCTCAT
Source organism: Trachurus japonicus (assembly GCF_045865225.1). Lineage (NCBI taxonomy): Eukaryota > Metazoa > Chordata > Actinopteri > Carangiformes > Carangidae > Trachurus > Trachurus japonicus. Next base: position 2,762,020 of record NC_140915.1, on the reverse strand, counting down.
CTCCTCATGTCCTCATGTCTTCATCTCCTCATGTTCTCATGTCTTCATCTCCTCATGTCCTCATGTCTTCATCTCCTCATGTCCTCATGTCTTCATGTCCTCATCTCCTCATGTCCTCATGTCTTCATGTCCTCATGTCTTCATCTCCTCATGTTCTCATGTCTTCATCTCCTCATGTCCTCATGTCTTCATCTCCTCATGTCCTCATGTCTTCATGTCCTCATGTCCTCATGTCTTCATCTCCTCATGTCCTCATGTCTTCATCTCCTCATGTTCTCATGTCTTCATCTCCTCATGTTCTCATGTCTTCATCTCCTCATGTTCTCATGTCTTCATGTCCTCATGTCTTCATCTCCTCATGTTCTCATGTCTTCATCTCCTCATGTCTTCATCTCCTCATGTTCTCATGTCTTCATGTCCTCATGTCCTCATGTCCTCATGTTCTCATGTCTTCATCTCCTCATGTTCTCATGTCTTCATGTCCTCATGTCCTCATGTCCTCATCTCCTCATGTTCTCATGTCTTCATGTCCTCATGTTCTCATGTCTTCATGTTCTCATGTCTTCATGTCCTCATGTTCTCATGTCTTCATCTCCTCATGTCTTCATCTCCTCATGTTCTCATGTCTTCATGTCCTCATGTCCTCATGTCCTCATGTTCTCATGTCTTCATGTCCTCATGTTCTCATGTCTTCATCTCCTCATGTCTTCATCTCCTCATGTTCTCATGTCTTCATGTCCTCATGTTCTCATGTCTTCATCTCCCCATGTCCTCATGTCTTCATGTCCTCATGTTCTCATGTCTTCATGTCCTCATGTCTTCATCTCCTCATGTTCTCATGTCTTCATCTCCTCATGTCTTCATGTCCTCATGTCTTCATCTCCTCATGTCCTCATGTCTTCATGTCTTCATGTCCTCATCTCCTCATGTTCTCATGTCTTCATGTCTTCATCTCCCCATGTCCTCATGTCTTCATGTCCTCATGTTTTCATGTCTTCATGTCCTCATGTTCTCATGTCTTCATCTCCCCATGTCCTCATGTCTTCATGTCCTCATGTTTTCATGTCTTCATGTCCTCATGTTCTCATGTCTTCATCTCCTCATGTCTTCATGTCTTCATGTCTTCATCTCTTCATGTCTTCATGTCCTCATCTCCTCATGTCCTCATGTTCTCATGTCTTCATCTCCTCATGTCTTCATGTCTTCATGTCTTCATCTCTTCATGTCTTCATGTCCTCATGTTCTCATGTCTTCATCTCCTCATGTCTTCATCTCCTCATGTCTTCACGTGAAGCGTTCCTCATTTTTGTTTATTTTATGAGAAACGCTTCACGAATTTGAAATTCGTAAAGCATTCCTCATCCTGAGGATGACACGCAAATTTGTGAAGCGTTCCTCATTTTCGTTTATCTGCGTGAGTTGTATTGTTAATTTACAGTTATGTACAGTTTAAAAAAAAAAAAAAAAAAAAAATTTTAAGTATCATCAAATTACGAACATTTTTTGGTATACTTTGAGCTCATTCTTCCATCCGTTGATGTGGGGCTTCACCCTGAGGTATTTGCATCCAGTTGTGTAGAGTTAGAGGCAAAAAAATAACATGTTATCGTGGAAAAACACATTTACTAAAATTGGAACGATACAGAGAAGATCGTGCTGGTGCCTCATCATCCTGGGCACCGCCACAATCTTCTCTGTATTGTTCCAATGTCAGTAAATGTGTTTTCCCACAATAACATGTTGTGAAAATGTGAAAATTGATGTGGGGCTTCACCCTGAGGTATTTGCATCCAGTTGTGTAGAGTTAGAGGCAAAAAAATAACATATTCAAAAAAAAAAAAATTTTTTTATTTGCGATAGTTTTATTGTTAATTTACAGTTATGTACAGTTTAAAAAAAAAAAAAAAACGTCAAAAATCTTTGAAAATCGGCTCTGGCCCGATTTCGACCAAACTTCTGCGTTGGGCTGCAGTAGCGGAGCTCCGCCACAGGGGGCGCAGTGGGCTGGGAGGGAGGCAGCAGCCAGAGCTGCTCTGATGGAGTCTCAAACTGTACATAGCAACAAAATTGAGGCAAATACACAAAAATGAGGAACGCTTCACGTGAAGTGTTCCTCATTTTTGTTTATTTTATGAGATATATTCAAAAAAAAAATATTTTTTTTTTAACTGTATTTACGGTAACTGTACATTAACAATAAAACTCACGCAAATAAACAAAAAAGAGGAACGCTTCACAAATTTGCGTGTCATCCTCAGGATGAGGAACGCAAATTCTTGAAGCGTTCCTCATAAAATAAACAAAAATGAGGAACACTTAACGAATTTGTGAAGCGTTCCTCATTTTTGTTTATTCGCCTCAATCTTGTTATAGAGAGCCTAAGCGGAAGCAGGAAGTAACGGTCACCATGGGAACTCAACTCTGAAAAACTCGCCATTCAAATGAACGGGACTGAAAGTTTTATTTCGTGATCCGTTTGAATTGAGCCATGAGAAAAAAATCTGTCCTCTACCTGTTTAAAACATCACGTTTCATCCTGAGAAATCAGCAGTTTGTTGTAAAACTATTGTAGAATAAAATTCAGAAGAATCTGTAACCATAGAGACTACAAGTCGCGTAGGTGACGTCACCATGGCGATCACATGCCGCCCTTTCCCGTGTCAGTTGGTGACGTATTTTTAGTGGTACACCAGATCTGTAGTCCGTGGAGCGGTCTTTACACAAAATATATTCTTCTGTTGCCGTTTTATGATAAACTGCTGATTTCTCTTCATGAAACGTGATGTTTTAAACAGGTAGAGGACAGAGTTTTTTCTCATGGCGCAATTCAAACGGATCACGAAATAAAACTTTCAGTCCCGTTCATTTATGGTGAGTTTTTCAGAGTTGAGGTCCCATGGCGACGTTACTTCCTGCTTCGCCTTAGGCTCTCTATTATGTACAGTTACTGTGCGTTCACACCAAAACCTTCCAAACGTCCAAAGCGTCACCAGATGAGAAGTTGAGCCAGGTTTAACTTTAGGGTAATTAGCTATGACGTGGTTCAGCGGCAACCTGTCCCTGCAGCTCTCTCCACCATAGACATACCATAATAACCCTCTTTATATGTCTATGCATTGCAACACGTTCTCACCCCCAGTGCGTCAACAGCCTGACGAACGGTCACTGTCCCTCATCGTCACATGCCTGACTCATTAGGTGCCCGTTTTTCGTCAGGTTTTGACGCGCTCGGCTTTCAGTTGATTCCAATGCAGTCCCCTTCGCGGCGATATGTGACGCTCAGAGCAAGTGATCCAGCCGACCCGGCTGCGGCACTGACAGACGCTGTGAGCAGAGAATAACTTTTTTTTTTTTTTTTTTTTACTTTTCCTTAAAGCTTTATTGAACCTGATGCTGCTGTGTCTGACGTAGTTTACGGCAAGGACGTCCTTTCGGTTATCTATTTATTTATTTAGTGATCATGGTGTTTGGTGCAGAATAATCAATCAATAAATAAATAAATTAGGTCGGAAGCTACGTCAGACCAGGGGGGAGGAGGGGGTTGTGGATTCTACAGGTGAAGACCACTTCCGCGTTCAAAAAGCTGCTCTGTTTAGTCAATATTCTGAAGAAAGATCTGATTATTAGCCACAACGCTGTAACCATCCAAGGAAGACTGTGTAACAATATTATGTGCTTCTGCTGAGTCCAAAAGCCATGTGTAATATCAACTTTATTTTAAGAAAACACGTTTTGTTTCCAATGTCATATCACAGAGAAGCACTACATTACCCATAATCCTCATATTTATCAGCGACGTGTCTAATTGGTTGAGCTTGCTGTTACCAGCAAATGAAAAAATAAAACAAATTGAGCTTATATTATTTTCTTAGTAACTAAAAGGTCTTAACATCTTTTTTGTTTTCAACATTGAATAAAAAAACGGTGCTATATTGTTAAAATTCAACAATAAAGTGCATAAAAGTTGGCTTGACTTCTTTCTTTTTTTTCATAATTTTCACCAGCATCTTTCTGGTCCACATCACATCACATTTATTGTAATTTTTAATTCAATGAGTGACATTTTATTTTTTATCTGAAAAACATTATTATGAATTCAAGGGTCAGCAGCTGTGATCCTTCTGGACGTCCGACAGGTCTGAAATTCTACAGAAACTTTGTCCCTAGTGCTCTGAACAAAATCAAATCAAAATCTCAGCTTCCCGCATCAAAGTCTTAGTGATTTATTCAAGGAAACAGGGTCAAAAAGGTTAAATTTAACACTACTCAGTGACCTCTGACCCTTGAATTCATAATAATGTTTTTCAAAAAGTAAAATTTCACTCATTGAATTAAAAATTACAATAAATGTGATGTGATGTGGACCAGAAAGATGCTGGTGAAAATTATGAAAAAAAAGAAAAAAAGAAAGAAGTCAAGCCAACTTTTATGCACTTTATTGTTGAATTTTAACAATATAGCACCGTTTTTTTATTCAATGTTGAAAACAAAAAAGATGTTAAGACCCTTTAGTTACTAAGAAAATAATATAAGCTCAATTTGTTTTATTTTTTCATTTGCTGGTAACAGCAAGCTCAACCAATTAGACACCTCGCTGATAAATATGAGGATTATGGGTAATGTAGTGCTTCTCCGTGATATGACATTGGAAACAAAGCGTGTTTTCTTAAAATAAAGTTGATATTACACAGGGCTTTTGGACTCAGCAGAAGCACATAATATTGTTACACAGTCTTCCTTGGATGGTTACAGCGTTGTGGCTAATAATCAGATCTTTCTTCAGAATATTGATTAAACAGAGCAGCTTTTTGAACGCGGAAGTGATCTTCACCTGTAGAATCCACAACCCCCCCCCTCCTGGTCTGACGTAGCTTCCGACCTAATTTATTTATTTATTGATTGATTATTCTGCACCAAACACCATGATCACTAAATAAATAAATAGATAACCGAAAGGACGTCCTTGCCGTAAACTACGTCAGACACAGCAGCATCAGGTTCAATAAAGCTTTAAGGAAAAGTAAAAAAAAAAAAAAAAAAAAGTTTTCCTCTGCTCACAGCGTCTGTCAGTGCCGCAGCCGGTCGGCTGGATCACTTGCTCTGAGCGTCACATATCGCCGCGAAGGGAACTGCATTGGAATCAACTGAAAGCCGAGCGCGTCAAAACCTGACGAAAAACGGGCACCTAATGAGTCAGACATGTGACGATGAGGGACAGTGACCGTTCGTCAGGCTGTTGACGCACTGGGGGTGAGAACGTGTTGGTCTATGGCCATCACACTCAGTTCCAGAGAGGAGCGGGTTCGAAACTCATCAATGACACCTTCAAAATGTAAATACACACACCTACATTTATATTTAAAGCAGAAGTAAGCGATCCGGTCGTTTTCGCTAATGCTGCGTTCCAGGCAGGCTTTTGAAATCGTAAATTACAGCTTCAAGTCACGACTTTGTAGCGTTCCAGGCAACCCACTCGTGTTTCTCCGACCTGTTTTACCGGTGAAAGTCACTATAACGGCCACTCGTAACTTCTGACCCGTGAACTCGTACCAGATCGAACTGGTACCACTTCACAGGTCGGAAAAACACGAGTTTCCTTGAACGCACCATAACAGTCCTCGTCCCTACGTCGCCACATTCACGGCGTTCCTTGGCTGCACACACAGCCCTGCATGCCGTTCTCTCTCCTCATTGGATAAAAACTGTAGGATACGATAAATGTTTTCTCCTGGGCTCAGAGCAGAGCAGAGTGACTGACAGACCCGTGTTTCAGACCAAACACTCTATAGAAGTGATTGCTGTCGGAAGATACAACTATTTAAGACTTAGATTAACACAAATATATCACTTACTTCTGCTTTAAGTCGTATTGGGCCGGATATATATGTGTTGTATTGTCATAAGTCTGAAAACCACAGGTTGTCTCATATTCAGGGTCCAGATGTTTGAACATTAAACCAGTCAGAGCTTTTCTTCCCCCCTCTCTCTCTCACACGGAGTTGATGGACAGCTCATGGACCTCTGGATGAATTTGCATTCATTTGTGTTACTTTGCAAAGATTTCTATTGATTTCATTCACAGCTCTGAAGGCTGTGTATGCTGAAATAACGGATGTTCTGTTACATCCAAAATATAATACATTACTTATTATGAGTTACTGTCATTTGAAAGTAATTAGTTTCATTTTGCCGGTTTACATGCAGACTTTTTTTCTTTCTGCTTCAAATGATTCTGAGTGAAGGTTTCATGTCACATCAGCTGTTACTGTAACATGTGATATGATCTGTTCCAATCAGCTGTTTACAGCAGGAGACACTTGTAACAATTCCCCTTTTAATAAGGATAAGGGGAACTGGCACAAACGCCTCACTGCTGCAGGCGGACCTAGGTTTGCGCTACTGGTGCGTCAGGGGAAACAATAAGGAAACAATGAACAAAGTCGCTACTTAGTCTTAGTCTCTGTATTTCACTGAACTCAAAACGCACCCAACGTGGGGCGGCCAATAATACACAATTACACACAGATCAGATCAACAAAACCCGAAAGCCCTCCCCCCTCCCGCTGTCCATTCAGTCCGAGTCCCAGCTGTGGGATTGAGTGTGTGCGTGTGGCGTGTATTTGTGTGTGAGTGCGCGAGCGCACAGTCACTGTCCGTGCCGGCGTGTATGCGTGTGTGGGGGGGGGGTGCGCGAGCGCACAGTCAATGTTCGTACAGGTGTGTGTGTGGGTGTGTGTGTGTTGGCACGTGGTGAGGGTGAGTGAGAGAGAGTTTGTTTGTCCTACTGTCCACACGGGAGAGACGCCGCGGCTCCTCCGAGGTGACCACCAGTCCTCTCCCTCGTCCCGCTTGGCTGAAAACGGGCCGTGCGGTGTCCAAACGGGCCGTTATGATCCACCGGTTAATCCACAAAGTAAATCCAATGTGCCGCTTCGGAATTTCCGCCACGCCAGCCGTCCAAACGCCGACTGTGTGTCTCTCTCTCCCCCCTCCTCCCGAGGTCACTTCCCCATTTAAACCCTCGGTTCCACTTAATGCACATGTGCGCATTGAATGAATGAATGAATGAAAATGTGTTTATTTCGGTCAGGTCATTCAAAGTTAAAAGTCCAACAAAAAAAAAACAAAAAAATCAACTCAACTAGAAAAGAGCCGACCGAAAAGGAATAGGCTGAAGCTCTCGCTTATTTTCGCCTACCCTTCTTACATGATCAACTTCATCAGATCACATCATTCAAAACATCAAACAGAAATAATATTGTTTTGCACAATATCCCAAAAACATAATTCCATAATAGTGTCAGTTACGTCAACCACATCTCTCATATTTATCAAATACCTTTTTCTTGAACAAACGTTTGAATTCATACATTGACCGGCACATTTTCAGATCATCGTCTAGTGCATTCCATATATTTACACCCCTTACAGAAATACACTGATCTTTTATTTTAGTCCTGGACTTTGTTTTTTCCATCATACGTTTCCCTCGGAGCTCATATTTACATTCCCTTTTTTTAAACATGATTACAATTTTACAAGGTAACAAGTTGTTAAATACTTTGTACATTATCAATGCTATTTTATAATCCACTAAATCCATAAATTTGAAGGCTCTTAATTTAATAAATAATTCATTTGATGGTTCTCTATAATTTGACTTAGTGATAATCCTTACAGCTCTTTTTTGAAGAATAAAGATCGGTTTAGTATGGGTAGAATATGCATTCCCCCATATTTCTAGACAGTACGTTATGTAAGGAACAAACATTGTACAATACAGAATATACAAAGCACGCTGGTTCAACATATCTTTTACCTTATATAATATAGCGATTGATTTAGCTAATTTAGATTTGACATGATTAATATGCATTTTCCAATTCAGTTTATGGTCCATAATAACACCTAAAAATTTTGTTTCAAACACCCTTTCAATTTCTGTATCCTCTATTCTCAATTTAACTACTGTATCTGTTTTACGGTTCCCAAAAATCATAAATTTTGTTTTACTTATATTTAAAGATAACTTATTTACATCAAACCATTTCTTTACAAGTTTCATCTCGTTTTCAACAGTAGTTATTATATCAGTTAACTGGTCCCCAGAACAAAAGAAATTTGTATCATCTGCAAAAAGGATGCAGTTCATATATTTCGACACTTTACAAAGTTCATTCAGATACAAAATAAATAATTTTGGCCCCAGCACTGACCCTTGCGGGACCCCACATTTAACCTTTAGTAACACAGAATCAGTTTTATCACAGGATACATACTGCCATCTATTACTTAAATAAGAACACAACCAGGAATGAGCTACCCCTCTGACACCATACTTACACATCTTTTGCATTAATAATCCATGATCAATCGTATCAAAGGCCTTTTTAAGGTCAATGAAAATTCCTATCGTGTGTAATTTGTTGTCTGTGGCGGTGGTTATTTCATCCATGAGTTTCATAAGTGCTAATCCAGTAGACTGGTTTGTTCTAAAACCATACTGATTCTCGCTCAGGATGTTATGCTTTTCTATAAAACTATCCAGTCTTATGACAAATAGTTTCTCCAAAATTTTGGAAAATTGCGGAAGCAAAGAAACTGGTCTATAATTTGTCACAAGATCTTTTCCACCAGACTTATACAAGGGAATTACTCTAGCTGTTTTCATTTCATTTGGAAAGATTCTCGTTCTGAGTGAAAGATTAAAAATATAGGTCAGAGGTTTCACCACACCTTCTATGGTGTCCTTAATTAAGGCCATGTCAAAACCATTATTATCTGTAGACCGTTTTTTTTTAAATGCTCTGACAATCCCCATGACTTCTGTTTCATAAGTGGCTGTGAGAAACATACTATTTACATTCATTTCTGTCAAATTACTTACTTCGTCTATATTAATTGGTTGGGCAATATCACTTGCCAACCTCGGTCCTACATTTACAAAAAAACTATTAAATTCGTTAGCAATATTTTCCTTATCGTAAATATGAATGTCTCCCTTTAAGATGGATTGGGGGAAGTCAGCTTTTCCATTGTTCTTTCTAATCAAGCTGTTAATTACTTTCCAAGTCTCTCTGATTTTGTTTCTACTATCTTCCATTAATTTACTATAGTAATTCTCCTTACTTATCCTAATTATCTTTGTCAATCTATTTTTATATAGCTTATATCTTCTTTCAGCTTTATCTGTTCTACTTCTAATAAATTCTCTGTATAGTATATTTTTCTTTTTGATTGCATTCTGTAGGGTTTTGGATATCCATGGCTTATTTTCTTTTTTACTTTTATCACTACATGTTCTCAGTGGGCAATTTCTATCATAACACTCTTTGTATATACTTAAAAATGAATTATAAGCGTCATCTACATCAGCAACATAAACAGATTCCCAGGTTTGTCTCATCAAGTCCATATTTAATGACTCCATTGTTTCTGAATTTCTCAATCTAAATGTTGTTAGTTTTTTCCACCCAGTATTTCCCCTTAGATTGTGCTGAAATGTTGTAAAAATTGGTAAATGATCACTTATATCTTGGATGAACAATCCCCCTACAGTTGCATCTATGATATTAGAATAAATATTGTCAATTAGAGTTGCACTGGACCTAGTAATTCTACTTGGTTTAGTGATCCTTGGGAATAGCCCAACAGTATACATGGTGTTAATGAAGTCAGTTGTTCCCGTATGACCCTGTGGGTTTAGTAAATCAATGTTGAAATCCCCACATACAAATACAGTCTTCTTATTAATTATTTTTTCATACAAATCAATCATTTGTTCCTTAAGAATTTCTATTCCACATACAGGAGCTTTGTACACACAACTTATGATTATATTAGGAATAACACGCACTACGCATTACGCACGCAACTTACAGCAAAAGAAAACATTCATTCATGCATTACAGGTCCGCACGTCCCCGTGCGCAAACAACAAGGATAATTGATAACCTTCCCAGCCTAATACACAATGAAACAAAACCTGGGGAGCAAATCACCTACCCCAGCTCCCATAGACTATGGCCAGGTAAAATACAGTGGATCACTACACACTGTATTTATTCACAACACATGTTTTACAGCTGTAAAGAGTCATTGTGTGAAACATTTTCACATTTTCACAACATGTTATTGTGGAAAAACTAGGGCTGTCAAATGATTAATTTTTCTAATCGCGATTAATCGCATTTTTTCCATAGTTAACTCGCGATTAATCTCTATTAAAAATATTATATATGGCGCTTTGGACTTTCAACCCTCCAAAGTGTTATAATCTCTAGACAAACAACTTTTAGACCAGACCTAGCAGGCCTAGTACCTAATCATAACACATGATGCATGAAACTCACACAGAATTGAAACGAATTGCATCCAGTGGAAATTGCCCTTTACTTTGCTACGCCTCTGCCTGGCCATGTGCATTTGTTGACAACAGAAGCCGTCAAAAAATCAATACATGGCCATGTGCATTTGTTTACAACAAAGCCATCAAAAAATGAATGGATGGAGCTGTGGATATATGTTAGACTGTGTATATTTGTGTAGCAACCAACTTGAAGGTGCCTTACCGCCACCTACTGGACTGGAGGTCCCACACTCCAGTCCTCCAGTCCAGCAGACAGAGGACAAAATGGGCCGCGATTAACCGCGATTAAAAAATTTAATCGCGTTAATTTTTTTAATTAATCTAATCGCGATTAACGCGTTAACTCTGACAGCCCTAGGAAAAACACATTTCATGAAATTGGAACAATACAGAGAAGATTGTGCTGGTGCCTAAGGATGACACGCAAATTTGTGAAGCGTTCCTCATTTTTGTTTATTTGCCTCAATTTTGTTGTTATGTAGAGTTAGAGACTCCATCAGAGCAGCTCTGGCTGCTGCCTCCCTCCCAGCCCACTGCGCCCCCTCGGAAAAGTTTTTTTTTGACCAAAAATCAAATTTCTTCAAATTTCTCCAAAAATCACATTTCTTCAAATTTCTCCAAATTTGGATATGTCGTCTGGGGGGCCGAGGGGAGTCCAACGCAGAAGTTTGGTCAAAATCGGGCCAGAGCCGATTTTCAAAGATTTTTAACGCTCGCTGGTGTAGGAAAAGTTCTTTTTGACCAAAAATCAAACATTTTCACATTTTCACAACATGTGAAATGCCAGCCGGTGAGCCGCTCCACCTCGACCGGAGCCTCAATCATACAGGTATGTGACGTTATCGCCGAGTGATTGTCCATTAGTCTGTCATTTGATCCATATCAATTGCCATACTAACCCCCCCGCCCGCCCGCCCACCCACATTCAATGCCATATTTTAGTAGGCTATAGTAGTGCAATAACTGCACTTTTGACTCGACTAGACTTTTTCCCCCCCTTGTTGTAACAAGACTCTCCCCAGGCGCAGAAGCCAGCGGTTTAGGCACTCCTTTCTCCCTCCCTGTGGTGACTACAGGGTTGCCAACTCTCACGCATCTGGCGTGTGTCACACGCTTTTAGGTCCTGTCTCACGCTCTCACGCCACTCAAACAATTCTCACGCCAAAATCAAGCGATTTGGAAAAAAAAAAAAAATTTAAAAAGCAAGCTTTGGCACTCATCAATAGGCTCTCTGATTGGTGTGCGCGATGCTTATCCGCGTGTCGATTGGACGGCTGCTCAAGCCTGTGATCACAGCACAGTAGGACGGGGAGTTGTCGATCCGCTACCCCCCCTCCCTCCACCCACCAACAGCGGCGGTGCGCAGAGGCAACTGGCATCTCTACAGTCTACAATCACGGACTTAAAAGTTAAAATCTAACCCGGCCCGACCCGCGGGTGTTGAAGCCTGGACCCGACTTGGTCCGATTCCGATGGCCAAAAAAAAGAGGGAGAGAGCGAAGCCCGAGACACAACCTGACCTGACTGAGTTATGTTTTCAGACTGAACGCGGCTGGAACTGACGCCTGCGGTCGGGCTGGTTGGGCCAGTCCGTTGACAACTATAAAATCAAGATGCAGACTGGGTAGCACAAAAGTACAGCCAGGCAGCTCAGTCCAGAGAGCAGAGGAGAGAGAGACAGCGCAGCAACAGGTGTGTGTGTGTGTGTGTGTGTACGTGTGTGCGCATGCATGCACGTGTGCCATACCTGCAAACTCTGAATGGGTATGTAGAATGTTTATTACAGAAGAGAAACACACATTTCAGGACCTGACTTGTATCATCAGGCTGTAATATCTGTAATAATGTCATGAAATAGACTGAAAATCACAGGACGTGTCTGTTCTGTCCTTTCATATATTAATAGGGTCAATAGGCTGGTCCAGGCCAAAAGCCACAGCTCCCCACTAGACCAGTTTCATACATGATAGGAACCACAGATCTGCTTTTTTCCCTCTTATCTGAAGCAAATGTTGTGTTTTCCCTTTATTTTCTTCTCAGAGTACACCAGAATGCTTCAAATACATGTTAAAATCACAATTTTTTCCTGGGGGGGTGCCCCCAGACCCCCCTAGAGGGATATATTTTGTCACCTAATCCACTTCTACTCAGTTTGCAGGTATAATGTGTGTGAGAGAGAGAGACAGAGAGAGAGAGAGAGAGAGAGAGACAGAGAGAAAATCTACATTAAACATTACTATTATTATTATTATTATTATAATAGACAGCCCCCCCCGCCAACAGAATCTCACTCCAGCCCAGGACCAAAAGTTGGCAACCCTGGGTGACTATCCAAAAAAGAAAATCTTATGAAATCACCTGATGGGTGGCTGGAGGACGATCTTTACTACTCGAGTCCAGAGGAAAAAGAGAACAGTAAAAATGAGGAGGTGTTAGGTTGTTGTCTTTGGGTGAGGTTCATTCATTCATTGCAACCGAAATAAGTGATTAACCTGGCTTTCCTCTGACTGCCATTAAGAAGTGTGTGAGAGAGCCCCAACTAATTATTTCAGCTGGGGGGGGGGGGGGTCAAACAAACCAAAGGAAAAGGTGCTGCACCCGTGTGGTCAAAAAAGAAATTGCACAAGATACAAGCTGAAAAGTTGGCTCCTACATCAGCCATCAGACTGTTCAATAGTGCTCGAATGAAATGGAGCGTTGAGCACCTTTATTTATTTTATTTCATCTATTTATTTTATTTATAAGTGGTTATCTTTTCTGTTGCTGCTGTGACCAAATGAATTTCCCCCTTGGAGATCAATAAAGTGTTCCGATTCTGATGTGTTGTGCAACAGTCAAGTCATGTGCAAGTGTGTGAGACATGTGTCTGAACAAATGTGTAGGAAAAAAAGCCTGCATTCATTTCTACTCTTGAAAACTTTTATTTAAAAAATACAAAATACAAAACACACACACTAATAATTTAAAAAATGTTCAGGTAGTCCTGCTGCCTGGTGTCCCGCTGATGCTAGCTGCTACCGGGTGTCCCGCTGATGCTAGCTGCTACCGGGTGTCCCGCTGATGCTAGCTGCTACCGGGTGTCCCGCTGATGCTAGCTGCTACCGGGTGTCCCGCTGATGCTAGCTGCTGCCGGGTGTCCCGCTGATGCTAGCTGCTACCGGGTGTCCCGCTGATGCTAGCTGCTGCCAGGTGTCCCGTTGATGCTAGCTGCTACCAGGTGTCCCGTTGATGCTAGCTGCTGCCAGGTGTCCTGTTGATGCTAGCTGCTACCAGGTGTCCTGTTGATGCTAGCTGCTGCCAGGTGTCCCGTTGATGCTAGCTGCTACCAGGTGTCCCGCTGATGCTAGCTGCTACCAGGTGTCCCGCTGATGCTAGCTGCTGCCAGGTGTCCCGTTGATGCTAGCTGCTGCCAGGTGTCCCGTTGATGCTAGCTGCTGCCAGGTGTCCTGTTGATGCTAGCTGCTGCCAGGTGTCCCGTTGATGCTAGCTGCTACCAGGTGTCCCGCTGATGCTAGCTGCTACCAGGTGTCCCGCTGATGCTAGCTGCTACCAGGTGTCCCGCTGATGCTAGCTGCTACCAGGTGTCCTACTGAGGGTCATCCTCCCTCCTCCTATGGGCCAGCCAGAGGTCGACCGAGATGCCGTCATGTAGGGCACAGTAGAACTGTTTCTTCCCGCCACGACAGTTGTATTGACTGTGCCCATAAACTTTAGCCATTGGCTGGCCACAGTGCCGACACGTTCGCCTCTTTACCTCCCTCCACCACTCATCTTCCTCATCCTCCCCTTTCTTCTTCCTCCAGGCCGTTGTCCTGGGAAGAGTGCTAGGGTTCTTCACCAGCTGTTTCCTCAGCCACTTCTCCGGTGTCTTGGCCTTTTTCCCCAACGACCTTTGACAGTACTCCTCCCCCTCGTAGTAGGCGTGGCCAGATTTCATTGTTTTGCGCCTCCCGCAGAGGTGGCAGGGAGTGCCCGGTGCTGGGAGGACGCTGCCCAGGGAGAGGAGCCGCTGGTCTTTCGCCGCCCGCAACATCCGGCGGCGTACAGTGGAGCGGGCAGGCGAGGGGCCAGAGGGGGGCGCTGTGGAGGCAGCCTGGTCTGGCTCTACTGCAGGACACAGAGAGAGAGTCAACAGTCATGTCAGTGGTGGAGCGCCAAGAGTCAGTAGGTGCGTTTCCATCAGCTGTTTAGATGCATCGAGATGTATCGCATCGGAAAATGATGATGGAAACGCTGTGATTCGCATTAAAATCCTCTGATTCGCACAAAATGAAATACGCTCGCTATGGCCGGGTTTTGGTTGATTCGAATGGGATGGAAACAGCTGTATGCGAATCAAGTGTGACGTAGCCACTTTCACCCCGTCTGCTCCCGTGTTTGCAGTTCACTCACAAGACAACATCAGGGTTTCCGCTGTCACACAACAATTAATTAATTGTGGCGCATCGCCACGGCAAAATAAAAGCCCCCACACACCTTCATATGTGATTACTGCACAGTTCTTCATAGTTCCTCCTCAGTAAAAACCAAACTTATCAACCAGCGCGTCCAGCGTTTATCATTAATAAAGTCTGGGGCGGCGCAACTCTCTCTCTCTCTCTCCCACACACACACACACGGGTCGCGTTATGACGGTAATAAACATATGCGCTAAATCGCGCTAATGTGTTCAAATCAGACCGTCCGTCCGTCCGGGAGGGGGGGGGGTGCAAAGTCCGTAGATGGAAACACACATGATTCGAATTTCTTTTAATGCACATTTCCCAGTAATTCGAATCACTTTGGATGGAAACATGGCTAGTGTGTGAAACATTTTCCTGTAAAGGTTTGAAATGTACAAATGTAGAAATCTTTCTTCTTACCATGTTTTTCCTTCCGCTGCCTCTTCCTGGGAGCAGTGGAGGTGGAAGGAGCAGTGGAGGTTGAAGGAGCAGTGGAGGTGGATGGAGCAGTGGAGGTGGATGGAGCAGTGGAGGTTGAAGAAGCAGTGGAGGTGGAAGGAGCAGTGGAGGTGGAAGGAGCAGTGGAGGTGGAAGGAGCCTGGTCCGGGAGTGCCCGGTGCTGGGAGGACGCTGGGAGGACGCTGCCCAGGGAGACGAGCTGCACAGTACAGCGGCGTACAGTGGACCGAGCAGGCGAGGGTCCAGAGGGGGGCGCTGTGGAGGAGCTGGAGGCAGCCTGGTCTGGCTCTACTGCAGGACACAGAGAGAGACAACAGTCATGTCAGTGGTGGAGCACCAAGACCTGGTGTGTGAAACATTTTCTGTAAAGGTTGAAATTGGGGCTGGGCGATATGACGATATTAGATGGTGAAGGATTAGAGCGTGTAGACGATCTGCCAAAGTGCAGAGATCGTAGGATCGTCTGGGGCTCATTCTATAAACTGCAGTTCTATGCTGCAAAGCGCAAACAAAGAACAATTACAAAGTTTGCTAAAAGAAATAACAGTTACTTTAGTTTGTATTTTTATTTGACCCTTTTCAATCAGCTATTTAGTGTTTTGATACTTAAAATCCTGTTAAAATGACTGTGTTGAATAAAACAAACAGTAATGTCTTCATCACAGCAGAGAAGCAACGTGAATTTCGTTGGAATTCTTTTTTTCAATGACAATAAAGACAATCTAGACAATCTAGATCTAGATTAATATTTTACTACCATGTTTATTGAAAGCTACCTTTTATGTTACAAGAGTGCACTTTATCAGAGTGTTGTTGTTTACCTTTTACTATGTTTATGTTGTTTGCACATGTTGGCAAAACTGCAACTATTTAGATTAAAATCTGTTCAATTGTCTGTTTTTCTTTTTTTAATTTAAAATCGTGATGAAATTGAAATTGTGACTTCATTTAAAAAAACCGTGATATGATATTTTTGCCATATGGCCCACCCCTAGTTGAAATGTAAAAATCTTTCTTCTTACCAGGTTCCTTCTGCTTCCTCTCGTTCCTCTCCAGTTTGACTCGTGTTGGTGAGGTGGAGGTGTAGGTGGTGGTGGTGGAGGAGGTGGAGGTGGAGGCAGCCTGGCCTGGCTCTACTGCAGGACACAGAGAGAGACAACAGTCATGTCAGTGGTGGAGCACCAAGAGTCAGTGTGTGAAACATTTTCTGTAAAGGTTGAAATTAGGGCTGGGCGATATGACGATATTAGATGGTGAAGGATTAGAGCGTGTAGACGATCTGCCAAAGTGCAGAGATCGTAGGATCGTCTGGGGCTCATTCTATAAACTGCAGTTCTATGCTGCAAAGCGCAAACAAAGGACATTTACAAAGTTTGCTAAAAGAGATAACAGTTACTTTAGTTTGTATTTTTATTTGACCCTTTTCAATCGGCTATTTAGTGTTTTGATACTTAAAATCCTGTTAAAATGACTGTGTTGAATAAAACAAACAGTAATGTCTTCATTAATATTTTACTTTCATGTTTATTGAAAGCTACACTTTATCAGAGTGTTGTTTACCTTTTACTATGTTTACGTTGTTTGCACATGTTGGCAAAACTGCAACTATTTAGATTAAAATCTGTTCAGAAAGGTTCTTTGGCCTAAATTGTCTGTTTTTCTTTTTTTCAATTCAATTTTAATTTATTTAAAAAGGGACAATGTACAGTTAAAACATAAATGTTGCCATTTGATGCACTAAACCAGAGTGTAGCTTTAAGCTAATTTGCATCTGTAGTCCCTTGGCAGGTCACAGAAATACAACACAGTAACAAGACAGATTAAACAGTATACAGGGATAAAACACCACAGCAACATGGCTACACACGTCTGCGTGCAACTCCCCCCCCTCCCTCCCTCATCCCACCTACGCCCACACACACACACACACAAAGAGAAGTCTAAGGACCAAATTAGTGGTTGCAGAGCTGAGCAGCTTTTAACAGATTTTTTAGGTTAGATTTGAAGACTCTGAGAGAGCTACTGCTCCTTACGGCGTCAGGTAAGGTATTCCACTGGTTTGTGGCTCTTACAGAAAAAGCAGATTGCCCCGCTACAGTGCGGCGAAATGGTATGGTACAATCTCGTATGGAGGATATTCTAGTGGATCTGATGGAATTTGACGAGCGAGCGTGGACAAAAACACATAATGGCTGTGGGGCCAAACCATTTAAAATTTTATAGACCATACACAAATTGGCGAATGACCTAAAATTCTCAAAGCTCAATAACTCATGTTTCTCAAGTATCCTACAATGATGATAACGAATTGGCTTTTTGTCCAGTGTTTTTAAAGTTTGTTTGTATAAAGACTCCAGAGGTCTCAGAGTAGATTCACCAGCCTGCCCCCAGCAGGTGATACAATATGACATGCGGGACAGGATCATGGCGTGCATAAATATCTTGGCTGCATCCAGAGAGAGACAATTTCTGATGTGTTTAAAACTAACTAAGTTGTATTTTATGGTTTTAAACATTTTTTTTTAACATGTTTCTTAAAATTTTAATTCAGATCCAGAAACACGCCAAGATATTTAAATTTTGATTTAAGATCGTGATGAAATTGAAATCGTGACTTCATTTAAAAAAAAACGTGATATGATATTTTTGCCATATCGCCCACCCCTAGTTGAAATGTAAAATTCTTTCTTCTTACCAGGTTCCTTCTGCTTCCTCTCATTCCTCTCCAGTTTGACTCGTGTTGGTGAGGTGGAGGTGGAGGTGTAGGTGGTGGTGGTGGTGGAGGAGGTGGTGGTGGAGGCAGCCTGGTCTGGCTCTACTGCAAGACACAGAGACAACAGTCATGTCAGCGTTGGAGCGTGTAGACGATCTGCCAAAGTGCAGAGATCGTAGGATCGTCTGGGGCTCATTCTATAAATTGCAGTTCTATGCTGCAAAGCGCAAACAAAGGACATTTACAAAGTTTGCTAAAAGAGAAAACAGTTACTTTATTTGCAGCTATTTAGTGTTTTGATACTTAAAATCCTGTTAAAATGACTATGTTGAATGAAACAAACAGTAATGTCTTCATTAATATTTTACTATCATGTTTATTGAAAGCTACCTTTTATGTTGCAAGAGTCCACTTTATCAGAGTGTTGTTGTTGTTTACCTTTTACTATGTTTATGTTGTTTGCACATGTTGGCAAAACTGCAACTATTTACAGGGATGCAAACGGCTCAGGACCAAAAAAGAGAGGAATTGTCTGGCGTGGGGGGGTGGGGGGTGGGGTGCTCACCATTAACAAATGATTACATTACAATATCATGGAAAAGTCAATTTCCAGTAGTTCAACCCCAACCAAGTATTGATTGATTGATTATAGATGGACATAGTTTTCAGAAGGCCAACATTTCTATATTAAAAATGCTTTAAAACTTAAATTTTGGAGATACTGAATTTTAGGTCTTCACTGATTGTTAGTCATTATTACTATTAAAATAAACTGAATAAATAAAGACATAGGATGTTTCATTCAGTGTGTAATGGACATATAGGCCTATATAATGTGTTAGTTTCACTTTAAACACATTCTACATCGCGGAGGCGACGTCTTTCCACTTAGAGCTTCGGCACAGCAACGTAGGGAACCGTGCATGTCCGCGGCGCACAGCTCCACGGACGGGAAGGGGGGAAAAACGGCATCGCCGTCGCACCGAATGCACGCGCCGCTTTGGGTAACGAGCGCGCACGTCGCGCGTCTACATCGGAGGTGAATAGGTAGGCTGTTATCAGTATAATCAGAGACCATGAATGAGTTCGCCTCAGTTTCACGTGATTGTCACTGTCAGCCTGTTAGAAAAACATTTTACTGCCCCCAGCTGAGACCCCCCCCCTCTCAAAACAAAAACTCTTCGGATCTGAACGATTCACACAAGTCACCTAATTGGTCATGAAAAAAGCGAGTTTCGCTTTTCGGCGCGCTGTTTGCATCCCTGTATTTAGATTAAAATCTGTTCAGAAAGGTTCTTTGGCCTGAATTGTCTGTTTTTCTTTTTTTAATTTAAGATCGTGATGAAATTGAAATCGTGACTTCATTTAAAAAACCGTGATATGATATTTTTGCCATATGGCCCACCCCTAGTTGAATTTTAAAAATCTTTCTTCTTACCAGGTTCCTTCTGCTTCCTCTCGTTCCTCTCCAGTTTGACTCGTGTTGGTGAGGTGGAGGTGGAGGTGTAGGTGGTGGTGGTGGTGGTGGAGGTGGAGGTGGAGGCAGCCTGGTCTGGCTCTACTGCAAGACACAGAGACTCAACTCAACTCAAAGTTTATTTCTATAGCACATTTAAAAACAACCTTAGTTGCCCAAAGTGCTGCACAACGTACAGGTGCTAGCAACAACAAAATCATCAAACATAGATTAACAGTAAAATAGGGCCGTAAAAACAGTTACTAAGATAAGATAAAACAATTAAAAGCTATACTAAAAGATAAACATAAAAGGTCAGGGTGTCAGGGTGTCAAGGTGAGTTGAAAGCCAGAGAAAAGAGGTGAGTCTTTAAAAGTGATTTAAAAAGCTCCAGAGTTTCAGCTGCTCTGATGTGGAGGGGTAAGGTGTTCCACAATTTTGGGGCCACAACAGAAAATGCTCTGTCACCCTTGCTCTTTAATTTAGATCTGGGGCAAACCAGCAGTAACAGTGTCCCATGACAACAGTCATGTCAGTGGTGGAGCACCAAGACCCGGTGTGTGAAACATTTTCTCTAAAGGTTGAAATGTAAAAATCTTTCTTCTTACCAGGTTCCTTCTGCTTCTGCTTCCTCTTGTTCCTCTCCAGTTTGACTCGTGTTGGTGACGAGGAGGTGGAGGAGGAGGGAGAGTAGAGGGAGTGAGAGCCGCTGGGGGAGCTGGAGGTGGAGGTGGAGGCAGCCTGGTCTGGCTCTACTGCAGGACACAGAGAGAGACAACAGTCATGTCAGCGTTGGAGCGCCAAGAGTCAGTGTGTGAAACATTTTCTGTAAAGGTTGAAATTAGGGCTGGGCGATATGACGATATTAGATGGTGAAGGATTAGAGCGTGTAGACGATCTGCCAAAGTGCAGAGATCGTAGGATCGTCTGGGGCTCATTCTATAAACTGCAGTTCTATGCTGCAAAGCGCAAACAAAGGACATTTACAAAGTTTGCTAAAAGAGATAACAGTTACTTTAGTTTGTATTTTTATTTGACCCTTTTCAATCAGCTTTTTAGTGTTTTGATACTTAAAATCCTGTTAAAATGACCGTGTTGAATAAAACAAACAGTAATGTCTTCATTAATATTTTACTTTCATGTTTATTGAAAGCTACACTTTATCAGAGTGTTGTTGTTTACCTTTTACTATGTTTACGTTGTTTGCACGTGTTGGCAAAATTGCAACTATTTAGATTAAAATCTGTTCAGAAAGGTTCTTTGGCCTGAATTGTCTGTTTTTCTTTTTTTAATTTAAGATCGTGATGAAATTGAAATCGTGACTTCATTTAAAAAACCGTGATAGTGATATGGTATTTTTGCCATATCGCCCAGCCCTAGTTGAAATGTAAAAATCTTTCTTCTTACCAGGTTCCTTCTGCTTCCTCTCGTTCCTCTCCAGTTTGACTCGTGTTGGTGAGGTGGAGGTAGAGGTGTAGGTGGTGGTGGTGGAGGTGGAGGTGTAGGTGGTGGTGGTGGAGGAGGTGGAGGTGGAGGTGGTGGTGGTGGTGGTGGAGGTGGACTTGGAGGCAGCCTGGTCTGGCTCTACTGCAAGACACAGAGACAACAGTCATGTCAGCGTTGGAGCGCCAAGACCTGGTGTGTGAAACATTTTCTGTAAAGGTTGAAATGTAAAAATCTTTCTTCTTACCAGGTTCCTTCTTCTTCTGCTTCCTCTTGTTCCTCTCCAGTTTGACTCGTGTTGGTGACGAGGAGGTGGAGGAGGAGGGGGTTGAGGAGGGAGAGTAGAGGGAGTGAGAGCCGCTGGGGGAGCTGGAGCTGGAGCTGGAGGTGAAGGTGGAGGTGAAGGTGGGGCTGGAGGACGTGGAGGCAGCCTGGTCTGGCTCTACTGCAAGACACAGAGACAACAGTCATATCAGTGGTGGAGAAAAGAAAGTCAGTGTGAAACATTTTCCCTTGTTTTTCCTTGTAAAGGTGTAAAATATAAAACTTTTTTTCTTACCAGGCATCATCTCCTCCGTATCACCCTCTGTCTCTGTTTTGTAGCTCTCCATCCTGCAAAGAGAGGTTGGAAAATCAGTAGTAGAGTAGAAATGAAAGAAAAGGCCACAAAGTCTCACAAAACAACAGTCATGAAAAAAAACACTTACTTGTAAGCTATATCTCCTCTTTCTCTCTCTGCAGCAGCTGTGTGTGGTTGTGGGACAGTTCACACAGATACTTTACAGGTGACCAGGTCCCACCCCCAACAACTGTTGGCCAATCAGCTCTCCCGGGAACAGGCAGAGGGTCGTCATGTACAAAGGGCCTCTGATGTTCCCCTTAAGTTTCTTGATGACTCTGGAGATCCTAGGTGTGTCTGAAGTTCCTTTTGGCACCTTTACACAGGGGGGAGCAGGAGGAGGCCATGACCTGACCTGATCAGATCTGTCAGCTGTCACTTGCATGAGGTAAATGATCAGATCTGCTGAGAAAACATCCATCCCAAAGTTCAAGAACACGGAACACCTCGCTGCAGCTATGACTGGTGGTGACGTGTTGATCCAAACTGGAGGTCCCTGGTCATGGTGGTTTTTGTTGTCCAGAGAGACATTCGAGTTGCCCAGAGAGACATTTGAGTTGCCCAGAGAGACATTCGCCTTCTGCAAGTAGCGATAGAAAGATTTAACCCTGACCCTGAATGACATCCCTGTCTCTAGCCAGAGTCCAATTTTTTGAGCTCCCTGCAGATGTGGCAGGACGCTGAGCTGCAGCTATGACTGCTGGTGACAGCTGGTGACAGCTGCATTACCAGTTTTTGTAGTTTGTATATAGTTAGTTGACTATAACTATGACTGTAACTTTTGAGATTTTTTCGGACATCCTGACAGGAGAGAGTTGCAGTAGTCCAGCCTAGTAGTGATGATGAGTGATTTTTGGGTTTGTTTGTTGTCTGTTTCTGTTTTTTGCTGCTTGCAAAACAAATTGCCCCCAGGGGATAATAAAGATATCTTTGACTTTGACTTTGAATGCATGCATGAGATGATCAGAGGGAGGTGGTCGGATTCAGGGAGGTGATCAGAGGGAGGTTGTCGGATTTGACCTGTCAGCTGTCACTTTTGATGGAGGGAGGCGATCAGAGGGAGGTGATCGGAGGGAGGTGGTCGGATTCAGGGAGGTGGTCGGATTCAGGGAGGTGATCGAAGGGAGGTGGTCGGATTTGACCTGTCAGCTGTCAGTTGCGATCCCATCTTCCTGATCCAAGATGGAGATGAAGACAGTCATGTCAGTGTGAAACATTTTTATTAAAAAAAGGGGTCAAAAATGTCTGAAAAGTTTTCTTACTGATCATCCTCTTTCTTTTCCACCCCCAGCTGGTCAGTCTTTGGTCTAATGTTTTTCTGCCTCCATCCTGCAAAGAAAGAGAGGAAGAATGAGAAGAGTAGAAGTGAAAGAAGAATGAACGAAAGCAATCAGGGAGTTCAGTTTCCCACATTATACGGATGAAGCAGCCCTCACCTGTAGCACATGTCTCTGTCTGTCATGTGTCTTCACAGGTGACTGGGTGACACCTCTCAAGCACTCTCAGCCAATCAGCTGTCAGGCAGTGGGAGGAAAGAGACAGTACAACTGTAAAAAAGTCGGACACTCCCAGTTACATGGAGTAACTTTCTGTGCATCCACTCGTGTGGCTGGAGGAGCAGCGGCAGGCACATCAAGTGTCCTTAAACGTGTTTTGGGGTTTTTTGTTTTGCAGTGTTCAGTGTGAATTGTATTTTAATACTTGTGTGAACAATTTTCTATTAAAAACTACCTTATTCTTATTTACACTGTCATGTGCTTATTGTTGCTTTAACAGCATCTCACACTTGGTACCTGGATTGGTTCCTGGGGGGTGGGGGTGCCGGGGGGAGTTAGAGGCAGAGCTGTCCATCTCCTGGGTCGTTAGGGTTACGGGGGCTCCTCCATTCAGGCAGCAGGGTCTGGGTCTATTCATATTACAAAGATGTGTCAGGGTGATCAGCTGGGATGAATGGGTCATTAACAGTGAAGAATGCAAGCCCCCCCACCCCCCCACTCCCCAAGTGACGTGTGTCACTCTGAACTCACCATGTGACAAAGCCAAAGCTGATTGGCTGCCTGTCACTGGTCTGTGACAGGCTGGTGGGTCACATGACTGTGGAGGTGTCAGGCTGTTCGACCTGTCACAGTGTGTTGATCTGCTGTTCCTGTCGGCTGTCACTGGGGGGAGGAGAGGAGGATGATGGTGATGATGAAGGATCATCTCTGTTCATGTTCACGAGTGGTGGAGGAGATGATGATGGTGATGGTGGTGGTGGGAGGAGGTTCTCTCTCCCTCTGGTGGTGGTGGTGGGTTACCTGGGTTACCTGGGTTACCTGAGCTTGCAGGTGGATCGGGGAGAGGGGGGCTCACTTACCGGAGGGTTTCTGGAGTTCTTCTTTCTGGGGGGGCAGGCTGTGGAGTAAGAGGTGGAAAAGGTCATCAGAAAGAAAGTCTTAAGTCTGAATCATGTAACTACCATGGAGAGAGACGACGTCACTGTGGAAAACGAGAAGGAGACAAACCTGTGAAGCAGCCGCTGCTCTCTTCATCTGCAGCCGCTCCTCCACCGATCTGCCTCCAACCTTGGCGCAGTAGTGCCCGGGCTGGCTGGAGGGGCTCTGCTGCTGTTTCTTCCTCCGTGGCCGGTGGCAGGGCTACGGTCAGCGGCACCGCCGCTATGGCCTGACTGATGGAAACACATGACAGATATCAGACTGTGGACACGCTGCTCTTCTGTGGGACCGTCAGAGAGTTGGTGTCAAACACACGGCTCTTACCACTGCAGGAGGGTCCGCTGGTTCACCTCAAACAGCTGGATGGGTGCGACTGCCAGGAGGTCTCTGCAGGTGTAGATGTTGTCTCTGATGACAGTGCAGTCCCTCCTGACAGCCGACCAGCGACTCACGTGGACCCCCACGATGGAACGGCCCTCGCTGTGGATCCGGCACAGCCCCAGGAAGATGGCATCCATCAGCCTGGTGGCGTCCGGGGACTGTGCCGCCCCCGCGCCTTTACCCAGGAACAAACTGCACACAGAGAGAGAGGCAATGAGGCTCTGTGGTCCACGCCCCAGTCACATCACATCCACAGCAAAGCAGTTTGACTTGACTCACCGCGTCACGCTCTCAGTGCCAGCTGCTGAGGTGTGGGGCCGCCTGGTCTTAAATCGGCCCCGCACGAGACGGTCCTGGTGGCGCGGGGGGAAGGAGACAGCCGCCTTGTCCCTGTCAGACAGCTTTGTCCACTGGGCGGCCATCTCCCTCACTTGAAGCTGCGTCACGTAGGCCTGGTGACTGCAAGTTTATTTGTCATCTGCACAGCAAGAGAGAGACAGACACACACACACATTATGTAAGATGTGTAAATATAAACACACACGTAGGCTGCAACAACGACACAGATCACAGCTCACCTTCTTTGTTGAGTCCATCTTAAGGATGGATCCGAAGATGGACGTGACCCTGGCCTTCGTCTCCTGCAGGCGCGTGCAGGCCTCCCTCACGTAGACGGACAGAAGCCAGGACACACAGGGAACCGGGTGCATCAGCGGGACCACCACCGCCTGCTGAGGCGCCGCCACACCTGGAACCCCAAACTTGCGTAGCACGGAAAGGTAGCTCGTCGACCGCGACATCCACTCTGTGGTGTGCTGCTCCATCAGAGTCGCATGGAGGCGGGAGGCACTGTTCCCCAAAGTGCGCTCCCTCATGTGCCCGATCACTCTTATCACACGACAACCTGAGGAAGAGGACGACAGAGAAGAGCAGGACAGCAGGGGGATGAGAATAAGTGTCAGTCAGTCAGGGCAGATCAAAGTGTTTGTGTGAAGTAAAAGGTCTGGTGCTTACCTGTACGTGAGGACAGCTGGAAATTTGGCCTGGTGTGCCGGGTCCAGCTGTCTTAGCGGCGGCGGCGGCCTCTCGGTCCCGGCCCAGCACATATGCCTGCAGGCTGCGGAGTCTGGTTCCTGGCACCACAGACATGGTCCTCACCCACTGCACATAGCTACAGAGCGACACGGGGGCAAGGCAGTCAGCCGACTGATCAACACACACACACAACAGTGACTGGATACTCACGTCCGACTCTCCCTGCTGGCAGCTTCGTAGAGGGACTTAAAGGTCTCCTTGGGGTGAGCCCCAAACCCCACCGGCTGCTGGTCCATGCCCCTCACCGGCCGATTCAGCTGAACCACTGCCACCACCTGGAGAGTAGAAGTAGGAAAGTAATGTATTCATCCAGGGCATTTCAAGTCGTCCAGCAGCTAACAACAACACATGACATGACATTAAAAAGAAAGGTATGATGAAATCCTCACTTCAGGGAACAGCTGAGGGCAGGCGTGGAGGGCAGCCTGGCCGCTTCAGGCCAAGGATGGAGGGTCAGGTCGGAGGCCACCGACGCCACCGTGGCCTGGCGGCGGAAAATCGGACGGTAATCCATCCTAAAAAAAAAGAGTGAGAGCTGAAAAACAACATGACAGAGGGGGCCAGCATCCTTTAAGAACAGTCGGTGGCTCCAAGCAGATTAAACACTGTGACAGCACTGCCTTTAATCTGCGTCTGCTTTGTGAAACCTGTCATGCACACTGTGTTGGGACAGTAACTGTCATGAACTCCAGAGCGCAGAACTGGTGGGCACAAATGCACAACACAGTAGGTTCAGACAAAAAGGCAGGTTTATTACCAGGCAGGGTTCGATACACGGGCAGGCAGTCAGATAGGCAGAGGTTTCCAAAATCGAGAGGCAAAAGGCAGGTCAAAGGGGCAAGCAAGGTCATACACAAAACAGGCTATGGCTTGGACTATGATATAAGCTGGGACGAGCACTGTGAGGTACAACAAACTGGCAACTAGACTGTGAGACACACAAGGTAAAGTACAAGAGGTAATGGGGGAAGATGGGAAACAGGTGGGGAGAACAATCAGGGAGCAGGTGTGACGGGACGGGGGAAGGGCGTGCAGGAAGTAACTCTACAACAGAGACAGAGGGTTAGTGATTTCAAAATAAAACAGGAAAGACAAGACATAAACATGAAATGTGCAAAAGCAAACAGAAACTTGACAGACATGACAGTAACTTCTTCATATGTGAGTGACAACCATCAACTACAATAATTCTAACTGTTACTGTACATGAATAACAACAGAAGCAACGTTTAAAAGAAAAAAAAAGGCTAATCCATAAATAAATATCAAATGTGCTGCATCACACCAGAAGCAACCCTAAGCATGTCGAATACAATGTAAACATGTAGAGAGTGATGCGTTACTCGACGTTTTGTGTAACCTTAAGCGTTTGAACAGAGGGTTAAATAACTTTCAGCACAAGTGACAGTGGCGTTGGTGGGGGGATGGGTGACTACACAACCTGTGTGTCTCTGCTTGGTGAAACCTGTCATGCACACGGTGTTGGGACAGTAACTTCTTCATATGTGACTGACAACCACGAAGTACAATACTTACTGTACATACTTACTGTTACTGTAGGCTACATGAATAACAACAAAAGCAACGATGAAAAAAAAACACGTCAAATCCAACGTCAATATATCAAATGTGCTGCATCACAACAGAAGCAACGTCAAACGTGTCAAAAGTGCCGCATTACTCGACGTTTGGTGTAAAGTTACACGACGTTTGGTGTAAAGTTACACGACGTTTGGTGTAAAGTTACGCGACGTTTGGTGTAAAGTTACACGACGTTTGGTGTAAAGTTACATGACGTTTGCACAGAGGGTAAAATGACTTGGAGCGAGCTCTAGCCTAGCTATCACCGCACCGTTGGCCCCGAGTCCAACACGATGAAAATACTCACTCGGTATTACCAAAGTCCTTCTAGGCATACATATAGAACGTCTCTGGTATTATATCTGAATTACTTCAACGTTGTCGACCAAGACCCCGCTAACTACAATGAGGAACGCTTCACGTGAAGCGTTCCTCATTTTTGTTTATTTTATGAGAAACGCTTCACAAATTTGAAATTCGTTAAGCATTCCTCATCCTGAGGATGACACGCAAATTCGTGAAGCGTTCCTCATTTTCGTTTATCTGCGTGAGTTGTATTGTTAATTTACAGTTATGTACAGTTTAAAAAAAAAACAAAAACGTCAAAAATCTTTGAAAATCGGCTCTGGCCCGATTTCGACCAAACTTCTGCGTTGGGCTGCAGTAGCGGAGCTCCGCCACAGGGGGCGCAGTGGGCTGG
The DNA here is from genome assembly GCF_045865225.1 of Trachurus japonicus. Lineage (NCBI taxonomy): Eukaryota > Metazoa > Chordata > Actinopteri > Carangiformes > Carangidae > Trachurus > Trachurus japonicus. The sequence goes on along the minus strand of NC_140915.1, from coordinate 2,734,327 downwards.
GAGGGAGGCAGCAGCCAGAGCTGCTCTGATGGAGTCTCAAACTGTACATAGCAACAAAATTGAGACAAATACACAAAAATGAAGAACGCTTCACGAATTTGCGTGTCATCCGAGGCACCAGCACAATCTTCTCTGTATCGTTCCAATTTTAATGAAATGTGTTTTTCCACAATAACATGTTGTGAAAATGTGAAAATGTTTTTACATAAGCCGTGTTTCCACTGCAGGAGTTCCTGGTAAAGGGAGGGGGTAGGAACTTCTACAGGAACCGTCCTCTCACTCGGCCCTCTCAATAGCCGTGTTTCCACTGCAGAGTCGGACCCCTCGGCGACGTCATGAGTTTCGATTGCCGCGTAATCGTTGTGCGACAGTTTCGACCGTGACGTCACCCAGGCAGGTCACTAAAACCGTAACAACAACACGACCAACAACACAACAACAGCGAAGAAGGATGGAAGGAGCTGAGGCGGTAGCCGCGTTTCTGGTTTGTGTGTTTGTGCACATGGCGATTGATGGCATGAACAAGAGGAGAAGGCGTCTCAAAGAGGATTTGGAGAAGGCTGAGAGAGCAAGGGAGGAAACGAGACAAAAGATACTGTGAAAATTGCTTTGTTGGAGCATTCCTTGGCTGAGGATGCATATCAGCGTCGCACACGAAGACGAATGGTAAGATACTTTTGTTTAATTCAAAACCAAGCGCATGTTTGAACTTGTTGTGATATTTACTCCAAAATCGTATATTGCTATAATGTTTGGGATATTGACATTTGCCTTAGACATATGATAAGCACGTGACAAACAGATTAATAATGAAGCATGTAATCAACTTTTCTATAATTGGTCTAATTACTGTGTTTTGCTCTTACAGCCCAGAGAATGACATATGACAAGGGAAGTAGCAGTCACACACAGGGACTGAGTGCACTGGTTGTTGGATAAACAATTGGGATATCTGGGACTGATTGAATGATCCAAAATTATAATCACAACTCAAGTTCCTTTCACAAATGAACAGTTGTGCACTTTGCCTAAATGATGAGCAGTGGAAGTTGATTCATTGCACAAATTCCTTATAATCTTAAATACATAACAAGTAGCCTACTAATACAAGTTCATACAGCAAAAGTGGCCAAAAGTGCAACAGGTGAAAATGAATTACGGTAGGCTAAATATAAAAACATTATGCAGTCTGCTGCTTCAATAAATTGCTGATAACAATGTTCACATGAGGTGTATAAATTATTTGGAAGGTGGTTGCTCACAGTCACTGTCACTCAATTTTATTCTTATTTTCTTACCTCAACCAATATTTAGACCAATATATTAACATTTTATAAAAAATAAAAATAAATCTATATGCCATTTTTGCTCCACTGCTTTTTATGAGAAGCCAGTGATGTATAGCTACTAGTGGTCATAGAAAATATCATAGATGGACACAGATTTGTAAATGTATTTAGTTTGTTTAGTCTGTTTTGTCTTCCTACCTAACTGTGATAGTCAGCTGACGAATGCATAGGGTTGTGTGTCTTGTCCTTTTCTCTGTCTGTTTCTTTGCTTGATAGGAGCTATCAGCAGTTGACCGGGACAAGGCGTGAAAGTGGAATTAAACACTGCAGGATGGCGTGTTGGACTCCAGCCAATGAGAATGCACATTGCATCAATTACATCACATCTTGCATTTGTGTAATCAGTAACTATAAAGCCGGACAGGGACAGGAGACAGCATCAGACTTCGTGAACTGATGCTGCTGCGGCATGTTGGTCAGGGAAACTTAGTCTGGTCCGGAGCTCTGTACACAATCTCTTTTCCTAGGTGATTTTTTTATAAATAAATTTTGGAAAATTTTGTAATTGAACGTCTCCTGTGTACTTCACCAAACGAACACGCGAGTTCAAGTTTTAGAACTCTTCAAACTACAGTCGTGTTTTTACTTTAGTTTCAATCATTAACTTTCATGCAATTTACCGTGTTACAGATGCTTTTCCAACGCGCGCGACGTGCCGCTCCTATTGTTTGGGCTCACAAGAGAAGTGACGAATGGTGGAAAGTTGTGGTGCCGACCTTCTCTGATGACCAGTGGTTGCAGAACTTTAGGATGTCACGGGAAACCTTCCGGTACTTGTGTGAACGCGTGCAACCAGCGATGGAAAAGCAGGACACGAATTTTCGCCTCTGTGTGCCCCTCCAGCAAAGAGTTGCTATAGCAGTGTGGAAGCTGGCAACAAATGCAGAATACAGGAGCATCTCCCACCTGTTTGGAGTCAGCCGCGCAACTGCCTGCAAGTGTGTGAAGGCCTTTTGTTCAGCTGTAGAGAATATACTGTGGCCTGAAGTTATCCAGTTTCCAGATGCAGCTACACTTCAAGAAATGGCACATTATTTTGAAAATAGATGGGGTCTGCCACAATGTGTCGGTGCCATAGACGGATCACACATCCCCATCTTAGCACCACAGGAGTACCACACAGAGTACTTTAACCGAAAAGGCTGGTATTCTATTGTCCTGCAGGCTGTGGTGGATGGCAAAGGACTCTTTTGGAATGTTTTTGCAGGGCTCCCTGGCAGCATGCACGACGCCAGAGTTATGCGCAGGTCTGGACTCTGGAATATGCTGGACACTGAAGGCAGGTTCTCAGGACAAACACGTGCTGTTGAGGGACATGACTTGGGCTACTATATACTGGGTGATGCTGCATATCCTCAGACCAGCTGGCTCATGAAACCCTTCATGGACAATGGCCGCCTCACAGCAGAACAGACAAACTACAACGTCAGAGTTAGCAGGGCTAGAGTGGTGGTGGAAAATAGAGGCTGGAATCGGGCCGGGTACCCGCCCGGGTCGGGCAGCCCGCCCGGGTAACGGGCCGGGCCGGGCCGAGTTTTTAATGAATTAATTCGGGCTCGGGTCGGGTCGGGTCGGGCTGCACGGTGCGGACTGTGATGAGAAGCTACTGGAAAATACTGACGTTGTGTTACGCCGGGAGAGGAGACTCCTCCTCATGAGTGCTCATTAGGCACACTTCATGAAACGGTACCGAATCCGATCACAGCGGTTATAATATTCTCAGGTATCGAGTCTCTCTCTCTCTCTCACGCTGTCATTCATTCATATTTCAGCACTGACAGCGGACAGCGGCGCTTGGTCATATTCAGCACTAAGACAGCAGTTCACTCTTCACCGATAAATCCATGGCACTGTAGTTATGAGGCAGAAAGAGATATAATAATACGTGTGACCCCAGACTCCCAGTGGTATGGTGTGTTTTAGACCCACACCTCTGTGCTTCTGTGCGTCGCTGCCAGACACAGAAGCATGCGTATAACACACATTTTGACTATGCTGTTTACTGTAGGCTATTTAATTTATTTTTTGTTAATTGAAAGAGTGTGTGATTGAGAACCACCACGGTCTGCTTCCCGTTCACGCATCGCCTCCTTCGGATGCTGAGACATTGTGTTTATTAGTTGTCTGCATTATGTTTTTGCTCCTCATGTTCCTACACTAGACACAATGTGCTGTTGGCTATATATATCATTATATTTGCTTTCTGTTTAAAAGGTAGCCTACAAACGTAAGCAAGTATTCACCCATCTTGTAACCGGGTAGTTATGTCTCCAGTCTGATGTTGAGTGGACGAGCGCACAGCTGATGTGCTTCCACAGACGCGCGGATTCAGTGTGGACAGAGGGCGTCAGATGTGACTGTCGGACGCTCGCTCGCGTCGCATCAGGAGAAGCTCATTGAAAATAACATGAATTTTGCATAATAATATTTCGGGTATCAGGCCGGGTCGGGCCTGGTTTTTAATTAATTAATTCGGGCTCGGGTCGGGTCGGGTCTGAAAGTCTCGGGCTCGGGCCGGGCACGGGCTTAATTTCCAGGCCCGATCCACCCTCTAGTGGAAAATGCTTTTGGACGGCTAAAGGGCAGGTGGCGCTGCCTTCTCAAAAGAAATGACTGTAACACAGACTTGGTCAAATCAATGGTGATCACATGTTGTGTGCTCCACAATCTGTGTGAGAGCCATGGTGAGGAGTTCAGAGAGGAATGGGCAAATCCTGTTCACCTCAACCTCAACCAGCCTGATGCACCGCTCCCTGATGGGTTAGATACAGGTGTAGCAGCTCGTGCTGCTCTTATGCGCCACCTCAACAACCCTTAGAGTTGTACAGCTTTACTGTTGTGTACTATTAAAACAATGTAAACTACACTGAGCACCAAGAATACAAATGACTGTACAAAACGTTTTTTTTTAAAATTGTGTTATACTTTGCTTTAATGCATGTTTATATTTGCCTTGCATGTGCATGTAATACATCTTTTATGGTTTCTCTTTTGTAAATACACACACGAAAACCAACTGCTGGCATTCAAACTTGTTTTATTTTAAAACACAGCAATAAAAATATGCAAACTTTATACAATGGGGGACAACAAAACGTGCAGAGGAGTATAAAGTGCAGAAATATCAGAATAAAATAAAAGTCTTTAGTCCAGAGGAGGGGGTTCAGGCTGGGACCGTGTTTTGAATATGGACCCAAACATGGCCAGAAGCCCTTGCTGAAACACAGCCATTTGCCTTCTTGATTCCTCAGCGTCCTGCCTCCGCAGCATGTATTCCCTCTCCCGTGCAGCAGCAGTCCGCTCCTCATGTTCTGCGAGTTGTTGGAAGAGGAGTTCGCGTTGCTCTCTGGCATCCCTCCTGTTGTCCTCCTCCATCTCCCTCAGGGCATCTAAATCGAAGTCCCTTTTTCTCTTTCCTGTAGAAAAATAGAATAGAAAACATAATTAGATTGGTGCCACTCTTATCATAACACATACGTTTAATTCAATTTGTGTATAGCTTTTTTGTTGAATCTGTTGGTAAGTGTTTACAACAATATCCAAAACGTGGAAATGAAAACCAAAGTAGGATTATTATTAGGAGTATTTCAACAGGTGTATCAGATCACACTGTGCTAAATAACCTGTAACTTTATACTTACTGATGCTTTTGGATGCTCCAGAATGACGAGGGGTGCTGCAGGAGGGTGGCTCCATAAACGAAACCTGTGTGGTCTCCAAGTGTTGTGCTAAAACACAAAAGCATGACACACATGAGAAACGTGCATAGTTTTCAGCACAAACACACAAGCAAGCAGGCTAACGTTAGCATCCTTAGCTACGCTACCGAGCAGAAAAATCTGTCAGTGTCATCAGAATCAAAACATGTGGTCATGCTGTCATTACCTGTAGATAAAGGCTCATCGGGACTCATCGACGACTCGCCGTCCTCCGGAGCTTCACTAGAGGACGTAGTCTGCTGAGACTGTGGGGCTGAGTCCTTTGTTGCTGGGTTTGCGGTGTACGACGGTCGGTGTCCCAGGATGGCGTCTAGCTGACCATACCATTTATTTATTTTTCGGTCGGAACCGCTCCGGTTGTTGTGGTCTTTGGTTACACCCCGCCTTTCCGAAGCCCCGCCTTTCCGACAATAGACTTCCATTCATCGTAATAGCGGGGTTTTCTATTTTTTCTAAAGACCCCGCTACTCCGAAAAGGCTATTGGGGGAAACCCCCAGTGCACAGTGCGCATTGATCCTTTTTTCCTTTTTGGGGTCAAACGGATCATGTGCATAATTAACTGCAAAACAAGCAAATACTTCATATTAATGACATAATGTTCATTATGCTTAGCCTGTCTAGCCTCTACCTGGTCTTTTTACTAAACTTAACCAACTCCTTTCTTCATTGCCTAAGCCTAACCAAAGCATCTCCCTCAGTCAGCTGTCAGCACGAGCGGCGGCTGCAGCAGCCTCGCGCCCCTGTGAGCTCAAGCCGGGTTCAGCCGCGCTCGAGCGGCGCAGCGGGGGAGAAATAAAGTGTATTCCTTTTACTGTGTGGGAGATCTCCAACAACGGAGTCGGGGAGAAAGCAAGTGGGACAGATCTGCCCAGTCCCTGAGCAGCGCACGTTTCACAGACAAGCCACAAAGCAGAATGTAAACAACATCACGCGGTTCAGCACCTTCGACATTGGACAGCTGCGGGGGGACTGTGTCGGAACAGCGGTGTTTCGAAGTGGGGGTATTTCGGAGCAGCGGGGTGTCGAAATGGAGGGGTGTCGGAATGGAGAGCTGTCCCCGTGGTCTTTCAGTTTCTTGTAATCCTGCTTGAGTTTTTTTAACTTTTCACGGCATTGTTTTGCGGTATGATGGATCCCCAGTGTGTTGAGGTGCGCTGATATGTCCTGATAAATTTTTTCATTTCGCCGCGATGATTCAAACCCTCTCTGAATCTCCTCGGTGCCGTAGACTGCAATCAGTGCCTGCACCTCGTCGTCGGTCCATTTGTCGTACATCTTCTGTTTTCTTGTTGTTTACAGCGGTGTCTGCTAGGCTAATGCTCCCCTTCTGCTGGATTTTAAAAATGCCGGTTGTTTTGGTGCTTTCTGATGGCTTCAGAGAGCCTGCTCTAGCTTTAGCCAATCAGCGCCGGGTTAACCTCGAGCCCCACCCAGCAGCTTTTCAGGGCCGAACGGAGTACCTATACCCTGGAGTAGGTACTCCGTTGGCCCCCGTAAAAGTTCCTGTAAATGGCCCTGTGGGGGAGGTTCCTGCAGTGGAAACATGCACCAACGGGGCTGGCCCCGTAAAATTACCCCGAAGTTCCTGCAGTGGAAACGCGGCTATAATAACAAGATTGACTTTTGTTTATTTTATGAGAAACACTTCACGAATTTGAAATTCGTAAAGCATTCCTCATCCTGAGGATGACAAGCAAAAAAAGACCTCCTCCGGGGAGACGGATCCTGATTGTCCTGTGGGGTTACTTTTGGCCACATTCTGGTGAATTTGCTAAACTTGTTAACAAGTCAAACTGCCAGAATATCACCATTGTAAATGTATGTGTAGATTAAAAATGGAAACTCGCGTTTTTGTAGCCAAAAGGCCTGTCTTTTCAGGCCAGGAGCGCTGGGGGCCGCACCGGTGGCAGGGGGTCGGGCCTCCTGACTGGGTATTAAAAGGGGGCCATCACACATGAGTTGTTGTGCTTGCTTCGGCAAGTGCATATAATAAATTGAAATCGATACAGAGAAGATTTGACATGCAAAATTCGTGAAGTGTTCTTCATTTTCGTTTATCTGCGTGAGTTGTATTGTTAATTTACAGTTATGTACAGTTTAAAAAAAAAAAAAAACGTCAAAAATCTTTGAAAATCGGCTCTGGCCCGATTTCGACCAAACTTCTGCGTTGGGCTGCAGTAGCGGAGCTCCGCCACAGGGGGCGCAGTGGGCTGGGAGGGAGGCAGCAGCCAGAGCTGCTCTGATGGAGTCTCAAACTGTACATAGCAACAAAATTGAGGCAAATACACAAAAATGAGGAACGCTTCACGAATTTGCCTTTCATCCGAGGCACCAGCACAATCTTCTCTGTATCGTTCCAATTTCATGAAATGTGTTTTTCCACAATAACATGTTGTGAAAATGTGAAAATGTTTGATTTTTGGTCAAAAAAAACTTTTCAGACACCCGCGAACATTAAAAATCTTTGAAAAGATTCACGTGAAGCGTTCCTCATTTTTGTTTATTTTATGAGAAACGCTTCACGAATTTGAAATTCGTTAAGCATTCCTCATCCTGAGGATGACACGCAAATTCGTGAAGCGTTCCTCATTTTTGTTTATACTATGAGAAACGCTTTTTTTGTGTAGATTAAAAATGAAAACTCACGTTTTTGTAGCCAAAAGGCCTGTCTATTCAGGCCAGGAGCGCTGGGGGGCGCACCGGTGGCAGGGGGTTGGGCCTCCTGACTGGGTATTAAAAGGGGGCCATCACACATGAGTCATTGTGCTTGCTTCGGCAAGTGCATACACTAAATTGGAATCGATACAGAGAAGATTAGCATGGCCCCTGCGCAAGGATGACACGCAAATTCGTGAAGCGTTTCCACATTTTGATCTGCCGGCCTTGTTGTGGTGCGGTTGTGTGCCTGTTGCATTTGTCTGGAATCACTGGTGTTGCTCGGTAGATTTGTCAAGGCATAGTCCAGAGTGGCGCATTGCCCGTGTGCCTGCCTCAGACAGTAGGTGGGTTTGGGCACCTTCACTGCCGTCCAAAAGCAGCGCAGCACACAGCCTTTGCTTCTTCTCATAGTATAAACAAAAATGAGGAACGCTTCACGAATTTGTGAAGCGTTCCTCATTTTTGTTTATACTATGAGAAACGCTTTTTTTGTGTAGATTAAAAATGGAAACTCACGTTTTTGTAGCCAAAAGGCCTGTCTATTCAGGCCAGGAGCGCTGGGGGGCGCACCGGTGGCAGGGGGTTGGGCCTCCTGACTGGGTATTAAAAGGGGGCCATCACACATGAGTCATTGTGCTTGCTTCGGCAAGTGCATACACTAAATTGGAATCGATACAGAGAAGATTAGCATGGCCCCTGCGCAAGGATGACACGCAAATTCGTGAAGCGTTTCCACATTTTGATCTGCCGGCCTTGTTGTGGTGCGGTTGTGTGCCTGTTGCATTTGTCTGGAATCACTGGTGTTGCTCGGTAGATTTGTCAAGGCATAGTCCAGGGTGGCGCATTGCCCGTGTGCCTGCCTCAGACAGTAGGTGGGTTTGGGCACCTTCACTGCCGTCCAAAAGCAGCGCAGCACACAGCCTTTGCTTCTTCTCATAGTATAAACAAAAATGAGGAATGCTTCACGAATTTGTGAAGCGTTCCTCATTTTTGTTTATACTATGAGAAACGCTTTTTTGGATCCTGATTGTCAAATCAAATCAAAAACCCAAACAGCCACCTTCACTACCGTCCAAAAGCAGCGCAGCGCACGGCCTTTGCTTCTTCGCTCGTAGGGCCTACCAAATAAAGGCCTCCTCCGGGGAGACGGATCCTGATTGTCCTGTGGGGTTACTTTTGGCCACATTCTGGTGAATTTGCTAAGCTTGTAAACAAATCTGAGAGGGAGGCAGCAGCCAGAGCTGCTCTGATGGAGTCTCTAACTGTACATAATAACAAGATTGAGGCAAATAAACAAAAATGAGGAACGCTTCACAAATTCGTTTATGAGAAACGCTTTTTTTGTGTAGATTAAAAATGGAAACTCACGTTTTTGTAGCCAAAAGGCCTGTCTATTCAGGCCAGGAGCGCTGGGGGGCGCACCGGTGGCAGGGGGTTGGGCCTCCTGACTGGGTATTAAAAGGGGGCCATCACACATGAGTCATTGTGCTTGCTTCGGCAAGTGCATACACTAAATTGGAATCGATACAGAGAAGATTAGCATGGCCCCTGCGCAAGGATGACACGCAAATTCGTGAAGCGTTTCCACATTTTGATCTGCCGGCCTTGTTGTGGTGCGGTTGTGTGCCTGTTGCATTTGTCTGGAATCACTGGTGTTGCTCGGTAGATTTGTCAAGGCATAGTCCAGGGTGGCGCATTGCCCGTGTGCCTGCCTCAGACAGTAGGTGGGTTTGGGCACCTTCACTGCCGTCCAAAAGCAGCGCAGCACACAGCCTTTGCTTCTTCTCATAGTATAAACAAAAATGAGGAACGCTTCACGAATTTGTGAAGCGTTCCTCATTTTTGTTTATACTATGAGAAACGCTTTTTTGGATCCTGATTGTCAAATCAAATCAAAAACCCAAACAGCCACCTTCACTACCGTCCAAAAGCAGCGCAGCGCACGGCCTTTGCTTCTTCGCTCGTAGGGCCTACCAAATAAAGGCCTCCTCCGGGGAGACGGATCCTGATTGTCCTGTGGGGTTACTTTTGGCCACATTCTGGTGAATTTGCTAAGCTTGTAAACAAATCTGAGAGGGAGGCAGCAGCCAGAGCTGCTCTGATGGAGTCTCTAACTGTACATAATAACAAGATTGAGGCAAATAAACAAAAATGAGGAACGCTTCACAAATTCGTTTCTCATAGTATAAACAAAAATGAGGAACGCTTCACGAATTTGTGAAGCGTTCCTCATTTTTGTTTATACTATGAGAAACGCTTTTTTTGTGTAGATTAAAAATGAAAACTCACGTTTTTGTAGCCAAAAGGCCTGTCTATTCAGGCCAGGAGCGCTGGGGGGCGCACCGGTGGCAGGGGGTTGGGCCTCCTGACTGGGTATTAAAAGGGGGCCATCACACATGAGTCATTGTGCTTGCTTCGGCAAGTGCATACACTAAATTGGAATCGATACAGAGAAGATTAGCATGGCCCCTGCGCAAGGATGACACGCAAATTCGTGAAGCGTTTCCACATTTTGATCTGCCGGCCTTGTTGTGGTGCGGTTGTGTGCCTGTTGCATTTGTCTGGAATCACTGGTGTTGCTCGGTAGATTTGTCAAGGCATAGTCCAGGGTGGCGCATTGCCCGTGTGCCTGCCTCAGACAGTAGGTGGGTTTGGGCACCTTCACTGCCGTCCAAAAGCAGCGCAGCACACAGCCTTTGCTTCTTCTCATAGTATAAACAAAAATGAGGAACGCTTCACGAATTTGTGAAGCGTTCCTCATTTTTGTTTATTTTATGAGAAACGCTTTTTTGGATTCTGATTGTCATTGTCAAAACTCACGTTTTTGTAGCCAAAAGGCCTGTCTATTCAGGCCAGGAGCGCTGGGGGGCGCACCGGTGGCAGGGGGTTGGGCCTCCTGACTGGGTATTAAAAGGGGGCCATCACACATGAGTCATTGTGCTTGCTTCGGCAAGTGCATACACTAAATTGGAATCGATACAGAGAAGATTAGCATGGCCCCTGCGCAAGGATGACACGCAAATTCGTGAAGCGTTTCCACATTTTGATCTGCCGGCCTTGTTGTGGTGCGGTTGTGTGCCTGTTGCATTTGTCTGGAATCACTGGTGTTGCTCGGTAGATTTGTCAAGGCATAGTCCAGAGTGGCGCATTGCCCGTGTGCCTGCCTCAGACAGTAGGTGGGTTTGGGCACCTTCACTGCCGTCCAAAAGCAGCGCAGCACACAGCCTTTGCTTCTTCTCATAGTATAAACAAAAATGAGGAACGCTTCACGAATTTGTGAAGCGTTCCTCATTTTTGTTTATACTATGAGAAACGCTTTTTTTGTGTAGATTAAAAATGAAAACTCACGTTTTTGTAGCCAAAAGGCCTGTCTATTCAGGCCAGGAGCGCTGGGGGGCGCACCGGTGGCAGGGGGTTGGGCCTCCTGACTGGGTATTAAAAGGGGGCCATCACACATGAGTCATTGTGCTTGCTTCGGCAAGTGCATACACTAAATTGGAATCGATACAGAGAAGATTAGCATGGCCCCTGCGCAAGGATGACACGCAAATTCGTGAAGCGTTTCCACATTTTGATCTGCCGGCCTTGTTGTGGTGCGGTTGTGTGCCTGTTGCATTTGTCTGGAATCACTGGTGTTGCTCGGTAGATTTGTCAAGGCATAGTCCAGGGTGGCGCATTGCCCGTGTGCCTGCCTCAGACAGTAGGTGGGTTTGGGCACCTTCACTGCCGTCCAAAAGCAGCGCAGCACACAGCCTTTGCTTCTTCTCATAGTATAAACAAAAATGAGGAACGCTTCACGAATTTGTGAAGCGTTCCTCATTTTTGTTTATTTTATGAGAAACGCTTTTTTGGATTCTGATTATCAAATCAAAAACCCAAACAGCCACCTTCACTACCGTCCAAAAGCAGCGCAGCGCACGGCCTTTGCTTCTTCGCTCGTAGGGCCTACCAAATAAAGGCCTCCTCCGGGGAGACGGATCCTGATTGTCCTGTGGGGTTACTTTTGGCCACATTCTGGTGAATTTGCTAAGCTTGTAAACAAATCTGAGAGGGAGGCAGCAGCCAGAGCTGCTCTGATGGAGTCTCTAACTGTACATAATAACAAGATTGAGGCAAATAAACAAAAATGAGGAACGCTTCACAAATTCGTTTCTCATAGTATAAACAAAAATGAGGAACGCTTCACGAATTTGTGAAGCGTTCCTCATTTTTGTTTATACTATGAGAAACGCTTTTTTTGTGTAGATTAAAAATGAAAACTCACGTTTTTGTAGCCAAAAGGCCTGTCTATTCAGGCCAGGAGCGCTGGGGGGCGCACCGGTGGCAGGGGGTTGGGCCTCCTGACTGGGTATTAAAAGGGGGCCATCACACATGAGTCATTGTGCTTGCTTCGGCAAGTGCATACACTAAATTGGAATCGATACAGAGAAGATTAGCATGGCCCCTGCGCAAGGATGACACGCAAATTCGTGAAGCGTTTCCACATTTTGATCTGCCGGCCTTGTTGTGGTGCGGTTGTGTGCCTGTTGCATTTGTCTGGAATCACTGGTGTTGCTCGGTAGATTTGTCAAGGCATAGTCCAGGGTGGCGCATTGCCCGTGTGCCTGCCTCAGACAGTAGGTGGGTTTGGGCACCTTCACTGCCGTCCAAAAGCAGCGCAGCACACAGCCTTTGCTTCTTCTCATAGTATAAACAAAAATGAGGAACGCTTCACGAATTTGTGAAGCGTTCCTCATTTTTGTTTATACTATGAGAAACGCTTTTTTGGATCCTGATTGTCAAATCAAATCAAAAACCCAAACAGCCACCTTCACTACCGTCCAAAAGCAGCGCAGCGCACGGCCTTTGCTTCTTCGCTCGTAGGGCCTACCAAATAAAGGCCTCCTCCGGGGAGACGGATCCTGATTGTCCTGTGGGGTTACTTTTGGCCACATTCTGGTGAATTTGCTAAGCTTGTAAACAAATCTGAGAGGGAGGCAGCAGCCAGAGCTGCTCTGATGGAGTCTCTAACTGTACATAATAACAAGATTGAGGCAAATAAACAAAAATGAGGAACGCTTCACAAATTCGTTTCTCATAGTATAAACAAAAATGAGGAACGCTTCACGAATTTGTGAAGCGTTCCTCATTTTTGTTTATACTATGAGAAACGCTTTTTTTGTGTAGATTAAAAATGAAAACTCACGTTTTTGTAGCCAAAAGGCCTGTCTATTCAGGCCAGGAGCGCTGGGGGGCGCACCGGTGGCAGGGGGTTGGGCCTCCTGACTGGGTATTAAAAGGGGGCCATCACACATGAGTCATTGTGCTTGCTTCGGCAAGTGCATACACTAAATTGGAATCGATACAGAGAAGATTAGCATGGCCCCTGCGCAAGGATGACACGCAAATTCGTGAAGCGTTTCCACATTTTGATCTGCCGGCCTTGTTGTGGTGCGGTTGTGTGCCTGTTGCATTTGTCTGGAATCACTGGTGTTGCTCGGTAGATTTGTCAAGGCATAGTCCAGGGTGGCGCATTGCCCGTGTGCCTGCCTCAGACAGTAGGTGGGTTTGGGCACCTTCACTGCCGTCCAAAAGCAGCGCAGCACACAGCCTTTGCTTCTTCTCATAGTATAAACAAAAATGAGGAACGCTTCACGAATTTGTGAAGCGTTCCTCATTTTTGTTTATTTTATGAGAAACGCTTTTTTGGATTCTGATTATCAAATCAAAAACCCAAACAGCCACCTTCACTACCGTCCAAAAGCAGCGCAGCGCACGGCCTTTGCTTCTTCGCTCGTAGGGCCTACCAAATAAAGGCCTCCTCCGGGGAGACGGATCCTGATTGTCCTGTGGGGTTACTTTTGGCCACATTCTGGTGAATTTGCTAAGCTTGTAAACAAATCTGAGAGGGAGGCAGCAGCCAGAGCTGCTCTGATGGAGTCTCTAACTGTACATAATAACAAGATTGAGGCAAATAAACAAAAATGAGGAACGCTTCACAAATTCGTTTCTCATAGTATAAACAAAAATGAGGAACGCTTCACGAATTTGTGAAGCGTTCCTCATTTTTGTTTATACTATGAGAAACGCTTTTTTTTGTGTAGATTAAAAATGAAAACTCACGTTTTTGTAGCCAAAAGGCCTGTCTATTCAGGCCAGGAGCGCTGGGGGGCGCACCGGTGGCAGGGGGTTGGGCCTCCTGACTGGGTATTAAAAGGGGGCCATCACACATGAGTCATTGTGCTTGCTTCGGCAAGTGCATACACTAAATTGGAATCGATACAGAGAAGATTAGCATGGCCCCTGCGCAAGGATGACACGCAAATTCGTGAAGCGTTTCCACATTTTGATCTGCCGGCCTTGTTGTGGTGCGGTTGTGTGCCTGTTGCATTTGTCTGGAATCACTGGTGTTGCTCGGTAGATTTGTCAAGGCATAGTCCAGAGTGGCGCATTGCCCGTGTGCCTGCCTCAGACAGTAGGTGGGTTTGGGCACCTTCACTGCCGTCCAAAAGCAGCGCAGCACACAGCCTTTGCTTCTTCTCATAGTATAAACAAAAATGAGGAACGCTTCACGAATTTGTGAAGCGTTCCTCATTTTTGTTTATTTTATGAGAAACGCTTTTTTGGATTCTGATTGTCATTGTCAAAACTCACGTTTTTGTAGCCAAAAGGCCTGTCTATTCAGGCCAGGAGCGCTGGGGGGCGCACCGGTGGCAGGGGGTTGGGCCTCCTGACTGGGTATTAAAAGGGGGCCATCACACATGAGTCATTGTGCTTGCTTCGGCAAGTGCATACACTAAATTGGAATCGATACAGAGAAGATTAGCATGGCCCCTGCGCAAGGATGACACGCAAATTCGTGAAGCGTTTCCACATTTTGATCTGCCGGCCTTGTTGTGGTGCGGTTGTGTGCCTGTTGCATTTGTCTGGAATCACTGGTGTTGCTCGGTAGATTTGTCAAGGCATAGTCCAGGGTGGCGCATTGCCCGTGTGCCTGCCTCAGACAGTAGGTGGGTTTGGGCACCTTCACTGCCGTCCAAAAGCAGCGCAGCACACAGCCTTTGCTTCTTCTCATAGTATAAACAAAAATGAGGAACGCTTCACGAATTTGTGAAGCGTTCCTCATTTTTGTTTATACTATGAGAAACGCTTTTTTGGATCCTGATTGTCAAATCAAATCAAAAACCCAAACAGCCACCTTCACTACCGTCCAAAAGCAGCGCAGCGCACGGCCTTTGCTTCTTCGCTCGTAGGGCCTACCAAATAAAGGCCTCCTCCGGGGAGACGGATCCTGATTGTCCTGTGGGGTTACTTTTGGCCACATTCTGGTGAATTTGCTAAGCTTGTAAACAAATCTGAGAGGGAGGCAGCAGCCAGAGCTGCTCTGATGGAGTCTCTAACTGTACATAATAACAAGATTGAGGCAAATAAACAAAAATGAGGAACGCTTCACAAATTCGTTTATGAGAAACGCTTTTTTTGTGTAGATTAAAAATGGAAACTCACGTTTTTGTAGCCAAAAGGCCTGTCTATTCAGGCCAGGAGCGCTGGGGGGCGCACCGGTGGCAGGGGGTTGGGCCTCCTGACTGGGTATTAAAAGGGGGCCATCACACATGAGTCATTGTGCTTGCTTCGGCAAGTGCATACACTAAATTGGAATCGATACAGAGAAGATTAGCATGGCCCCTGCGCAAGGATGACACGCAAATTCGTGAAGCGTTTCCACATTTTGATCTGCCGGCCTTGTTGTGGTGCGGTTGTGTGCCTGTTGCATTTGTCTGGAATCACTGGTGTTGCTCGGTAGATTTGTCAAGGCATAGTCCAGGGTGGCGCATTGCCCGTGTGCCTGCCTCAGACAGTAGGTGGGTTTGGGCACCTTCACTGCCGTCCAAAAGCAGCGCAGCACACAGCCTTTGCTTCTTCTCATAGTATAAACAAAAATGAGGAACGCTTCACGAATTTGTGAAGCGTTCCTCATTTTTGTTTATTTTATGAGAAACGCTTTTTTGGATTCTGATTGTCAAATCAAATCAAAAACCCAAACAGCCACCTTCACTACCGTCCAAAAGCAGCGCAGCGCACGGCCTTTGCTTCTTCGCTCGTAGGGCCTACCAAATAAAGGCCTCCTCCGGGGAGACGGATCCTGATTGTCCTGTGGGGTTACTTTTGGCCACATTCTGGTGAATTTGCTAAGCTTGTAAACAAATCTGAGAGGGAGGCAGCAGCCAGAGCTGCTCTGATGGAGTCTCTAACTGTACATAATAACAAGATTGAGGCAAATAAACAAAAATGAGGAACGCTTCACAAATTCGTTTCTCATAGTATAAACAAAAATGAGGAACGCTTCACGAATTTGTGAAGCGTTCCTCATTTTTGTTTATACTATGAGAAACGCTTTTTTTGTGTAGATTAAAAATGAAAACTCACGTTTTTGTAGCCAAAAGGCCTGTCTATTCAGGCCAGGAGCGCTGGGGGGCGCACCGGTGGCAGGGGGTTGGGCCTCCTGACTGGGTATTAAAAGGGGGCCATCACACATGAGTCATTGTGCTTGCTTCGGCAAGTGCATACACTAAATTGGAATCGATACAGAGAAGATTAGCATGGCCCCTGCGCAAGGATGACACGCAAATTCGTGAAGCGTTTCCACATTTTGATCTGCCGGCCTTGTTGTGGTGCGGTTGTGTGCCTGTTGCATTTGTCTGGAATCACTGGTGTTGCTCGGTAGATTTGTCAAGGCATAGTCCAGAGTGGCGCATTGCCCGTGTGCCTGCCTCAGACAGTAGGTGGGTTTGGGCACCTTCACTGCCGTCCAAAAGCAGCGCAGCACACAGCCTTTGCTTCTTCTCATAGTATAAACAAAAATGAGGAACGCTTCACGAATTTGTGAAGCGTTCCTCATTTTTGTTTATACTATGAGAAACGCTTTTTTTGTGTAGATTAAAAATGGAAACTCACGTTTTTGTAGCCAAAAGGCCTGTCTATTCAGGCCAGGAGCGCTGGGGGGCGCACCGGTGGCAGGGGGTTGGGCCTCCTGACTGGGTATTAAAGGGGGCCATCACACATGAGTCATTGTGCTTGCTTCGGCAAGTGCATACACTAAATTGGAATCGATACAGAGAAGATTAGCATGGCCCCTGCGCAAGGATGACACGCAAATTCGTGAAGCGTTTCCACATTTTGATCTGCCGGCCTTGTTGTGGTGCGGTTGTGTGCCTGTTGCATTTGTCTGGAATCACTGGTGTTGCTCGGTAGATTTGTCAAGGCATAGTCCAGGGTGGCGCATTGCCCGTGTGCCTGCCTCAGACAGTAGGTGGGTTTGGGCACCTTCACTGCCGTCCAAAAGCAGCGCAGCACACAGCCTTTGCTTCTTCTCATAGTATAAACAAAAATGAGGAATGCTTCACGAATTTGTGAAGCGTTCCTCATTTTTGTTTATACTATGAGAAACGCTTTTTTGGATCCTGATTGTCAAATCAAATCAAAAACCCAAACAGCCACCTTCACTACCGTCCAAAAGCAGCGCAGCGCACGGCCTTTGCTTCTTCGCTCGTAGGGCCTACCAAATAAAGGCCTCCTCCGGGGAGACGGATCCTGATTGTCCTGTGGGGTTACTTTTGGCCACATTCTGGTGAATTTGCTAAGCTTGTAAACAAATCTGAGAGGGAGGCAGCAGCCAGAGCTGCTCTGATGGAGTCTCTAACTGTACATAATAACAAGATTGAGGCAAATAAACAAAAATGAGGAACGCTTCACAAATTCGTTTCTCATAGTATAAACAAAAATGAGGAACGCTTCACGAATTTGTGAAGCGTTCCTCATTTTTGTTTATACTATGAGAAACGCTTTTTTTGTGTAGATTAAAAATGGAAACTCACGTTTTTGTAGCCAAAAGGCCTGTCTATTCAGGCCAGGAGCGCTGGGGGGCGCACCGGTGGCAGGGGGTTGGGCCTCCTGACTGGGTATTAAAAGGGGGCCATCACACATGAGTCATTGTGCTTGCTTCGGCAAGTGCATACACTAAATTGGAATCGATACAGAGAAGATTAGCATGGCCCCTGCGCAAGGATGACACGCAAATTCGTGAAGCGTTTCCACATTTTGATCTGCCGGCCTTGTTGTGGTGCGGTTGTGTGCCTGTTGCATTTGTCTGGAATCACTGGTGTTGCTCGGTAGATTTGTCAAGGCATAGTCCAGGGTGGCGCATTGCCCGTGTGCCTGCCTCAGACAGTAGGTGGGTTTGGGCACCTTCACTGCCGTCCAAAAGCAGCGCAGCACACAGCCTTTGCTTCTTCTCATAGTATAAACAAAAATGAGGAACGCTTCACGAATTTGTGAAGCGTTCCTCATTTTTGTTTATACTATGAGAAACGCTTTTTTGGATCCTGATTGTCAAATCAAATCAAAAACCCAAACAGCCACCTTCACTACCGTCCAAAAGCAGCGCAGCGCACGGCCTTTGCTTCTTCGCTCGTAGGGCCTACCAAATAAAGGCCTCCTCCGGGGAGACGGATCCTGATTGTCCTGTGGGGTTACTTTTGGCCACATTCTGGTGAATTTGCTAAGCTTGTAAACAAATCTGAGAGGGAGGCAGCAGCCAGAGCTGCTCTGATGGAGTCTCTAACTGTACATAATAACAAGATTGAGGCAAATAAACAAAAATGAGGAACGCTTCACAAATTCGTTTATGAGAAA
Source organism: Trachurus japonicus (assembly GCF_045865225.1). NCBI lineage: Eukaryota > Metazoa > Chordata > Actinopteri > Carangiformes > Carangidae > Trachurus > Trachurus japonicus. The sequence goes on along the minus strand of NC_140915.1, from coordinate 2,715,929 downwards.
CGCTTTTTTTGTGTAGATTAAAAATGGAAACTCACGTTTTTGTAGCCAAAAGGCCTGTCTATTCAGGCCAGGAGCGCTGGGGGGCGCACCGGTGGCAGGGGGTTGGGCCTCCTGACTGGGTATTAAAAGGGGGCCATCACACATGAGTCATTGTGCTTGCTTCGGCAAGTGCATACACTAAATTGGAATCGATACAGAGAAGATTAGCATGGCCCCTGCGCAAGGATGACACGCAAATTCGTGAAGCGTTTCCACATTTTGATCTGCCGGCCTTGTTGTGGTGCGGTTGTGTGCCTGTTGCATTTGTCTGGAATCACTGGTGTTGCTCGGTAGATTTGTCAAGGCATAGTCCAGAGTGGCGCATTGCCCGTGTGCCTGCCTCAGACAGTAGGTGGGTTTGGGCACCTTCACTGCCGTCCAAAAGCAGCGCAGCACACAGCCTTTGCTTCTTCTCATAGTATAAACAAAAATGAGGAACGCTTCACGAATTTGTGAAGCGTTCCTCATTTTTGTTTATACTATGAGAAACGCTTTTTTTGTGTAGATTAAAAATGGAAACTCACGTTTTTGTAGCCAAAAGGCCTGTCTATTCAGGCCAGGAGCGCTGGGGGGCGCACCGGTGGCAGGGGGTTGGGCCTCCTGACTGGGTATTAAAAGGGGGCCATCACACATGAGTCATTGTGCTTGCTTCGGCAAGTGCATACACTAAATTGGAATCGATACAGAGAAGATTAGCATGGCCCCTGCGCAAGGATGACACGCAAATTCGTGAAGCGTTTCCACATTTTGATCTGCCGGCCTTGTTGTGGTGCGGTTGTGTGCCTGTTGCATTTGTCTGGAATCACTGGTGTTGCTCGGTAGATTTGTCAAGGCATAGTCCAGGGTGGCGCATTGCCCGTGTGCCTGCCTCAGACAGTAGGTGGGTTTGGGCACCTTCACTGCCGTCCAAAAGCAGCGCAGCACACAGCCTTTGCTTCTTCTCATAGTATAAACAAAAATGAGGAACGCTTCACGAATTTGTGAAGCGTTCCTCATTTTTGTTTATACTATGAGAAACGCTTTTTTGGATCCTGATTGTCAAATCAAATCAAAAACCCAAACAGCCACCTTCACTACCGTCCAAAAGCAGCGCAGCGCACGGCCTTTGCTTCTTCGCTCGTAGGGCCTACCAAATAAAGGCCTCCTCCGGGGAGACGGATCCTGATTGTCCTGTGGGGTTACTTTTGGCCACATTCTGGTGAATTTGCTAAGCTTGTAAACAAATCTGAGAGGGAGGCAGCAGCCAGAGCTGCTCTGATGGAGTCTCTAACTGTACATAATAACAAGATTGAGGCAAATAAACAAAAATGAGGAACGCTTCACAAATTCGTTTATGAGAAACGCTTTTTTTGTGTAGATTAAAAATGGAAACTCACGTTTTTGTAGCCAAAAGGCCTGTCTATTCAGGCCAGGAGCGCTGGGGGGCGCACCGGTGGCAGGGGGTTGGGCCTCCTGACTGGGTATTAAAAGGGGGCCATCACACATGAGTCATTGTGCTTGCTTCGGCAAGTGCATACACTAAATTGGAATCGATACAGAGAAGATTAGCATGGCCCCTGCGCAAGGATGACACGCAAATTCGTGAAGCGTTTCCACATTTTGATCTGCCGGCCTTGTTGTGGTGCGGTTGTGTGCCTGTTGCATTTGTCTGGAATCACTGGTGTTGCTCGGTAGATTTGTCAAGGCATAGTCCAGGGTGGCGCATTGCCCGTGTGCCTGCCTCAGACAGTAGGTGGGTTTGGGCACCTTCACTGCCGTCCAAAAGCAGCGCAGCACACAGCCTTTGCTTCTTCTCATAGTATAAACAAAAATGAGGAACGCTTCACGAATTTGTGAAGCGTTCCTCATTTTTGTTTATTTTATGAGAAACGCTTTTTTGGATTCTGATTGTCAAATCAAATCAAAAACCCAAACAGCCACCTTCACTACCGTCCAAAAGCAGCGCAGCGCACGGCCTTTGCTTCTTCGCTCGTAGGGCCTACCAAATAAAGGCCTCCTCCGGGGAGACGGATCCTGATTGTCCTGTGGGGTTACTTTTGGCCACATTCTGGTGAATTTGCTAAGCTTGTAAACAAATCTGAGAGGGAGGCAGCAGCCAGAGCTGCTCTGATGGAGTCTCTAACTGTACATAATAACAAGATTGAGGCAAATAAACAAAAATGAGGAACGCTTCACAAATTCGTTTCTCATAGTATAAACAAAAATGAGGAACGCTTCACGAATTTGTGAAGCGTTCCTCATTTTTGTTTATACTATGAGAAACGCTTTTTTTGTGTAGATTAAAAATGAAAACTCACGTTTTTGTAGCCAAAAGGCCTGTCTATTCAGGCCAGGAGCGCTGGGGGGCGCACCGGTGGCAGGGGGTTGGGCCTCCTGACTGGGTATTAAAAGGGGGCCATCACACATGAGTCATTGTGCTTGCTTCGGCAAGTGCATACACTAAATTGGAATCGATACAGAGAAGATTAGCATGGCCCCTGCGCAAGGATGACACGCAAATTCGTGAAGCGTTTCCACATTTTGATCTGCCGGCCTTGTTGTGGTGCGGTTGTGTGCCTGTTGCATTTGTCTGGAATCACTGGTGTTGCTCGGTAGATTTGTCAAGGCATAGTCCAGAGTGGCGCATTGCCCGTGTGCCTAGGTGGGTTTGGGCACCTTCACTGCCGTCCAAAAGCAGCGCAGCACACAGCCTTTGCTTCTTCTCATAGTATAAACAAAAATGAGGAACGCTTCACGAATTTGTGAAGCGTTCCTCATTTTTGTTTATTTTATGAGAAACGCTTTTTTGGATTCTGATTGTCAAATCAAATCAAAAACCCAAACAGCCACCTTCACTACCGTCCAAAAGCAGCGCAGCGCACGGCCTTTGCTTCTTCGCTCGTAGGGCCTACCAAATAAAGGCCTCCTCCGGGGAGACGGATCCTGATTGTCCTGTGGGGTTACTTTTGGCCACATTCTGGTGAATTTGCTAAGCTTGTAAACAAATCTGAGAGGGAGGCAGCAGCCAGAGCTGCTCTGATGGAGTCTCTAACTGTACATAATAACAAGATTGAGGCAAATAAACAAAAATGAGGAACGCTTCACAAATTCGTTTCTCATAGTATAAACAAAAATGAGGAACGCTTCACGAATTTGTGAAGCGTTCCTCATTTTTGTTTATACTATGAGAAACGCTTTTTTTGTGTAGATTAAAAATGAAAACTCACGTTTTTGTAGCCAAAAGGCCTGTCTATTCAGGCCAGGAGCGCTGGGGGGCGCACCGGTGGCAGGGGGTTGGGCCTCCTGACTGGGTATTAAAAGGGGGCCATCACACATGAGTCTTTGTGCTTGCTTCGGCAAGTGCATACACTAAATTGGAATCGATACAGAGAAGATTAGCATGGCCCCTGCGCAAGGATGACACGCAAATTCGTGAAGCGTTTCCACATTTTGATCTGCCGGCCTTGTTGTGGTGCGGTTGTGTGCCTGTTGCATTTGTCTGGAATCACTGGTGTTGCTCGGTAGATTTGTCAAGGCATAGTCCAGAGTGGCGCATTGCCCGTGTGCCTGCCTCAGACAGTAGGTGGGTTTGGGCACCTTCACTGCCGTCCAAAAGCAGCGCAGCACACAGCCTTTGCTTCTTCTCATAGTATAAACAAAAATGAGGAACGCTTCACGAATTTGTGAAGCGTTCCTCATTTTTGTTTATACTATGAGAAACGCTTTTTTTGTGTAGATTAAAAATGGAAACTCACGTTTTTGTAGCCAAAAGGCCTGTCTATTCAGGCCAGGAGCGCTGGGGGGCGCACCGGTGGCAGGGGGTTGGGCCTCCTGACTGGGTATTAAAAGGGGGCCATCACACATGAGTCATTGTGCTTGCTTCGGCAAGTGCATACACTAAATTGGAATCGATACAGAGAAGATTAGCATGGCCCCTGCGCAAGGATGACACGCAAATTCGTGAAGCGTTTCCACATTTTGATCTGCCGGCCTTGTTGTGGTGCGGTTGTGTGCCTGTTGCATTTGTCTGGAATCACTGGTGTTGCTCGGTAGATTTGTCAAGGCATAGTCCAGGGTGGCGCATTGCCCGTGTGCCTGCCTCAGACAGTAGGTGGGTTTGGGCACCTTCACTGCCGTCCAAAAGCAGCGCAGCACACAGCCTTTGCTTCTTCTCATAGTATAAACAAAAATGAGGAATGCTTCACGAATTTGTGAAGCGTTCCTCATTTTTGTTTATACTATGAGAAACGCTTTTTTGGATCCTGATTGTCAAATCAAATCAAAAACCCAAACAGCCACCTTCACTACCGTCCAAAAGCAGCGCAGCGCACGGCCTTTGCTTCTTCGCTCGTAGGGCCTACCAAATAAAGGCCTCCTCCGGGGAGACGGATCCTGATTGTCCTGTGGGGTTACTTTTGGCCACATTCTGGTGAATTTGCTAAGCTTGTAAACAAATCTGAGAGGGAGGCAGCAGCCAGAGCTGCTCTGATGGAGTCTCTAACTGTACATAATAACAAGATTGAGGCAAATAAACAAAAATGAGGAACGCTTCACAAATTCGTTTCTCATAGTATAAACAAAAATGAGGAACGCTTCACGAATTTGTGAAGCGTTCCTCATTTTTGTTTTATACTATGAGAAACGCTTTTTTTGTGTAGATTAAAAATGGAAACTCACGTTTTTGTAGCCAAAAGGCCTGTCTATTCAGGCCAGGAGCGCTGGGGGGCGCACCGGTGGCAGGGGGTTGGGCCTCCTGACTGGGTATTAAAAGGGGGCCATCACACATGAGTCATTGTGCTTGCTTCGGCAAGTGCATACACTAAATTGGAATCGATACAGAGAAGATTAGCATGGCCCCTGCGAAAGGATGACACGCAAATTCGTGAAGCGTTTCCACATTTTGATCTGCCGGCCTTGTTGTGGTGCGGTTGTGTGCCTGTTGCATTTGTCTGGAATCACTGGTGTTGCTCGGTAGATTTGTCAAGGCATAGTCCAGGGTGGCGCATTGCCCGTGTGCCTGCCTCAGACAGTAGGTGGGTTTGGGCACCTTCACTGCCGTCCAAAAGCAGCGCAGCACACAGCCTTTGCTTCTTCTCATAGTATAAACAAAAATGAGGAACGCTTCACGAATTTGTGAAGCGTTCCTCATTTTTGTTTATACTATGAGAAACGCTTTTTTGGATCCTGATTGTCAAATCAAATCAAAAACCCAAACAGCCACCTTCACTACCGTCCAAAAGCAGCGCAGCGCACGGCCTTTGCTTCTTCGCTCGTAGGGCCTACCAAATAAAGGCCTCCTCCGGGGAGACGGATCCTGATTGTCCTGTGGGGTTACTTTTGGCCACATTCTGGTGAATTTGCTAAGCTTGTAAACAAATCTGAGAGGGAGGCAGCAGCCAGAGCTGCTCTGATGGAGTCTCTAACTGTACATAATAACAAGATTGAGGCAAATAAACAAAAATGAGGAACGCTTCACAAATTCGTTTCTCATAGTATAAACAAAAATGAGGAACGCTTCACGAATTTGTGAAGCGTTCCTCATTTTTGTTTATACTATGAGAAACGCTTTTTTTGTGTAGATTAAAAATGGAAACTCACGTTTTTGTAGCCAAAAGGCCTGTCTATTCAGGCCAGGAGCGCTGGGGGGCGCACCGGTGGCAGGGGGTTGGGCCTCCTGACTGGGTATTAAAAGGGGGCCATCACACATGAGTCATTGTGCTTGCTTCGGCAAGTGCATACACTAAATTGGAATCGATACAGAGAAGATTAGCATGGCCCCTGCGAAAGGATGACACGCAAATTCGTGAAGCGTTTCCACATTTTGATCTGCCGGCCTTGTTGTGGTGCGGTTGTGTGCCTGTTGCATTTGTCTGGAATCACTGGTGTTGCTCGGTAGATTTGTCAAGGCATAGTCCAGGGTGGCGCATTGCCCGTGTGCCTGCCTCAGACAGTAGGTGGGTTTGGGCACCTTCACTGCCGTCCAAAAGCAGCGCAGCACACAGCCTTTGCTTCTTCTCATAGTATAAACAAAAATGAGGAACGCTTCACGAATTTGTGAAGCGTTCCTCATTTTTGTTTATACTATGAGAAACGCTTTTTTGGATCCTGATTGTCAAATCAAATCAAAAACCCAAACAGCCACCTTCACTACCGTCCAAAAGCAGCGCAGCGCACGGCCTTTGCTTCTTCGCTCGTAGGGCCTACCAAATAAAGGCCTCCTCCGGGGAGACGGATCCTGATTGTCCTGTGGGGTTACTTTTGGCCACATTCTGGTGAATTTGCTAAGCTTGTAAACAAATCTGAGAGGGAGGCAGCAGCCAGAGCTGCTCTGATGGAGTCTCTAACTGTACATAATAACAAGATTGAGGCAAATAAACAAAAATGAGGAACGCTTCACAAATTCGTTTATGAGAAACGCTTTTTTTGTGTAGATTAAAAATGGAAACTCACGTTTTTGTAGCCAAAAGGCCTGTCTATTCAGGCCAGGAGCGCTGGGGGGCGCACCGGTGGCAGGGGGTTGGGCCTCCTGACTGGGTATTAAAAGGGGGCCATCACACATGAGTCATTGTGCTTGCTTCGGCAAGTGCATACACTAAATTGGAATCGATACAGAGAAGATTAGCATGGCCCCTGCGCAAGGATGACACGCAAATTCGTGAAGCGTTTCCACATTTTGATCTGCCGGCCTTGTTGTGGTGCGGTTGTGTGCCTGTTGCATTTGTCTGGAATCACTGGTGTTGCTCGGTAGATTTGTCAAGGCATAGTCCAGGGTGGCGCATTGCCCGTGTGCCTGCCTCAGACAGTAGGTGGGTTTGGGCACCTTCACTGCCGTCCAAAAGCAGCGCAGCACACAGCCTTTGCTTCTTCTCATAGTATAAACAAAAATGAGGAACGCTTCACGAATTTGTGAAGCGTTCCTCATTTTTGTTTATACTATGAGAAACGCTTTTTTGGATCCTGATTGTCAAATCAAATCAAAAACCCAAACAGCCACCTTCACTACCGTCCAAAAGCAGCGCAGCGCACGGCCTTTGCTTCTTCGCTCGTAGGGCCTACCAAATAAAGGCCTCCTCGGGGAGACGGATCCTGATTGTCCTGTGGGGTTACTTTTGGCCACATTCTGGTGAATTTGCTAAGCTTGTAAACAAATCTGAGAGGGAGGCAGCAGCCAGAGCTGCTCTGATGGAGTCTCTAACTGTACATAATAACAAGATTGAGGCAAATAAACAAAAATGAGGAACGCTTCACAAATTCGTTTCTCATAGTATAAACAAAAATGAGGAACGCTTCACGAATTTGTGAAGCGTTCCTCATTTTTGTTTATACTATGAGAAACGCTTTTTTTGTGTAGATTAAAAATGGAAACTCACGTTTTTGTAGCCAAAAGGCCTGTCTATTCAGGCCAGGAGCGCTGGGGGGCGCACCGGTGGCAGGGGGTTGGGCCTCCTGACTGGGTATTAAAAGGGGGCCATCACACATGAGTCATTGTGCTTGCTTCGGCAAGTGCATACACTAAATTGGAATCGATACAGAGAAGATTAGCATGGCCCCTGCGCAAGGATGACACGCAAATTCGTGAAGCGTTTCCACATTTTGATCTGCCGGCCTTGTTGTGGTGCGGTTGTGTGCCTGTTGCATTTGTCTGGAATCACTGGTGTTGCTCGGTAGATTTGTCAAGGCATAGTCCAGGGTGGCGCATTGCCCGTGTGCCTGCCTCAGACAGTAGGTGGGTTTGGGCACCTTCACTGCCGTCCAAAAGCAGCGCAGCACACAGCCTTTGCTTCTTCTCATAGTATAAACAAAAATGAGGAACGCTTCACGAATTTGTGAAGCGTTCCTCATTTTTGTTTATTTTATGAGAAACGCTTTTTTGGATTCTGATTGTCAAATCAAATCAAAAACCCAAACAGCCACCTTCACTACCGTCCAAAAGCAGCGCAGCGCACGGCCTTTGCTTCTTCGCTCGTAGGGCCTACCAAATAAAGGCCTCCTCCGGGGAGACGGATCCTGATTGTCCTGTGGGGTTACTTTTGGCCACATTCTGGTGAATTTGCTAAGCTTGTAAACAAATCTGAGAGGGAGGCAGCAGCCAGAGCTGCTCTGATGGAGTCTCTAACTGTACATAATAACAAGATTGAGGCAAATAAACAAAAATGAGGAACGCTTCACAAATTCGTTTCTCATAGTATAAACAAAAATGAGAAACGCTTCACGAATTTGTGAAGCGTTCCTCATTTTTGTTTATACTATGAGAAACGCTTTTTTTGTGTAGATTAAAAATGAAAACTCACGTTTTTGTAGCCAAAAGGCCTGTCTATTCAGGCCAGGAGCGCTGGGGGGCGCACCGGTGGCAGGGGGTTGGGCCTCCTGACTGGGTATTAAAAGGGGGCCATCACACATGAGTCATTGTGCTTGCTTCGGCAAGTGCATACACTAAATTGGAATCGATACAGAGAAGATTAGCATGGCCCCTGCGCAAGGATGACACGCAAATTCGTGAAGCGTTTCCACATTTTGATCTGCCGGCCTTGTTGTGGTGCGGTTGTGTGCCTGTTGCATTTGTCTGGAATCACTGGTGTTGCTCGGTAGATTTGTCAAGGCATAGTCCAGAGTGGCGCATTGCCCGTGTGCCTGCCTCAGACAGTAGGTGGGTTTGGGCACCTTCACTGCCGTCCAAAAGCAGCGCAGCACACAGCCTTTGCTTCTTCTCATAGTATAAACAAAAATGAGGAACGCTTCACGAATTTGTGAAGCGTTCCTCATTTTTGTTTATACTATGAGAAACGCTTTTTTTGTGTAGATTAAAAATGGAAACTCACGTTTTTGTAGCCAAAAGGCCTGTCTATTCAGGCCAGGAGCGCTGGGGGGCGCACCGGTGGCAGGGGGTTGGGCCTCCTGACTGGGTATTAAAAGGGGGCCATCACACATGAGTCATTGTGCTTGCTTCGGCAAGTGCATACACTAAATTGGAATCGATACAGAGAAGATTAGCATGGCCCCTGCGCAAGGATGACACGCAAATTCGTGAAGCGTTTCCACATTTTGATCTGCCGGCCTTGTTGTGGTGCGGTTGTGTGCCTGTTGCATTTGTCTGGAATCACTGGTGTTGCTCGGTAGATTTGTCAAGGCATAGTCCAGGGTGGCGCATTGCCCGTGTGCCTGCCTCAGACAGTAGGTGGGTTTGGGCACCTTCACTGCCGTCCAAAAGCAGCGCAGCACACAGCCTTTGCTTCTTCTCATAGTATAAACAAAAATGAGGAATGCTTCACGAATTTGTGAAGCGTTCCTCATTTTTGTTTATACTATGAGAAACGCTTTTTTGGATCCTGATTGTCAAATCAAATCAAAAACCCAAACAGCCACCTTCACTACCGTCCAAAAGCAGCGCAGCGCACGGCCTTTGCTTCTTCGCTCGTAGGGCCTACCAAATAAAGGCCTCCTCCGGGGAGACGGATCCTGATTGTCCTGTGGGGTTACTTTTGGCCACATTCTGGTGAATTTGCTAAGCTTGTAAACAAATCTGAGAGGGAGGCAGCAGCCAGAGCTGCTCTGATGGAGTCTCTAACTGTACATAATAACAAGATTGAGGCAAATAAACAAAAATGAGGAACGCTTCACAAATTCGTTTCTCATAGTATAAACAAAAATGAGGAACGCTTCACGAATTTGTGAAGCGTTCCTCATTTTTGTTTATACTATGAGAAACGCTTTTTTTGTGTAGATTAAAAATGAAAACTCACGTTTTTGTAGCCAAAAGGCCTGTCTATTCAGGCCAGGAGCGCTGGGGGCGCACCGGTGGCAGGGGGTTGGGCCTCCTGACTGGGTATTAAAAGGGGGCCATCACACATGAGTCATTGTGCTTGCTTCGGCAAGTGCATACACTAAATTGGAATCGATACAGAGAAGATTAGCATGGCCCCTGCGCAAGGATGACACGCAAATTCGTGAAGCGTTTCCACATTTTGATCTGCCGGCCTTGTTGTGGTGCGGTTGTGTGCCTGTTGCATTTGTCTGGAATCACTGGTGTTGCTCGGTAGATTTGTCAAGGCATAGTCCAGAGTGGCGCATTGCCCGTGTGCCTGCCTCAGACAGTAGGTGGGTTTGGGCACCTTCACTGCCGTCCAAAAGCAGCGCAGCACACAGCCTTTGCTTCTTCTCATAGTATAAACAAAAATGAGGAACGCTTCACGAATTTGTGAAGCGTTCCTCATTTTTGTTTATACTATGAGAAACGCTTTTTTTGTGTAGATTAAAAATGGAAACTCACGTTTTTGTAGCCAAAAGGCCTGTCTATTCAGGCCAGGAGCGCTGGGGGGCGCACCGGTGGCAGGGGGTTGGGCCTCCTGACTGGGTATTAAAAGGGGGCCATCACACATGAGTCATTGTGCTTGCTTCGGCAAGTGCATACACTAAATTGGAATCGATACAGAGAAGATTAGCATGGCCCCTGCGCAAGGATGACACGCAAATTCGTGAAGCGTTTCCACATTTTGATCTGCCGGCCTTGTTGTGGTGCGGTTGTGTGCCTGTTGCATTTGTCTGGAATCACTGGTGTTGCTCGGTAGATTTGTCAAGGCATAGTCCAGGGTGGCGCATTGCCCGTGTGCCTGCCTCAGACAGTAGGTGGGTTTGGGCACCTTCACTGCCGTCCAAAAGCAGCGCAGCACACAGCCTTTGCTTCTTCTCATAGTATAAACAAAAATGAGGAATGCTTCACGAATTTGTGAAGCGTTCCTCATTTTTGTTTATACTATGAGAAACGCTTTTTTGGATCCTGATTGTCAAATCAAATCAAAAACCCAAACAGCCACCTTCACTACCGTCCAAAAGCAGCGCAGCGCACGGCCTTTGCTTCTTCGCTCGTAGGGCCTACCAAATAAAGGCCTCCTCCGGGGAGACGGATCCTGATTGTCCTGTGGGGTTACTTTTGGCCACATTCTGGTGAATTTGCTAAGCTTGTAAACAAATCTGAGAGGGAGGCAGCAGCCAGAGCTGCTCTGATGGAGTCTCTAACTGTACATAATAACAAGATTGAGGCAAATAAACAAAAATGAGGAACGCTTCACAAATTCGTTTCTCATAGTATAAACAAAAATGAGGAACGCTTCACGAATTTGTGAAGCGTTCCTCATTTTTGTTTATACTATGAGAAACGCTTTTTTTGTGTAGATTAAAAATGAAAACTCACGTTTTTGTAGCCAAAAGGCCTGTCTATTCAGGCCAGGAGCGCTGGGGGGCGCACCGGTGGCAGGGGGTTGGGCCTCCTGACTGGGTATTAAAAGGGGGCCATCACACATGAGTCATTGTGCTTGCTTCGGCAAGTGCATACACTAAATTGGAATCGATACAGAGAAGATTAGCATGGCCCCTGCGCAAGGATGACACGCAAATTCGTGAAGCGTTTCCACATTTTGATCTGCCGGCCTTGTTGTGGTGCGGTTGTGTGCCTGTTGCATTTGTCTGGAATCACTGGTGTTGCTCGGTAGATTTGTCAAGGCATAGTCCAGGGTGGCGCATTGCCCGTGTGCCTGCCTCAGACAGTAGGTGGGTTTGGGCACCTTCACTGCCGTCCAAAAGCAGCGCAGCACACAGCCTTTGCTTCTTCTCATAGTATAAACAAAAATGAGGAATGCTTCACGAATTTGTGAAGCGTTCCTCATTTTTGTTTATACTATGAGAAACGCTTTTTTGGATCCTGATTGTCAAATCAAATCAAAAACCCAAACAGCCACCTTCACTACCGTCCAAAAGCAGCGCAGCGCACGGCCTTTGCTTCTTCGCTCGTAGGGCCTACCAAATAAAGGCCTCCTCCGGGGAGACGGATCCTGATTGTCCTGTGGGGTTACTTTTGGCCACATTCTGGTGAATTTGCTAAGCTTGTAAACAAATCTGAGAGGGAGGCAGCAGCCAGAGCTGCTCTGATGGAGTCTCTAACTGTACATAATAACAAGATTGAGGCAAATAAACAAAAATGAGGAACGCTTCACAAATTCGTTTCTCATAGTATAAACAAAAATGAGGAACGCTTCACGAATTTGTGAAGCGTTCCTCATTTTTGTTTATACTATGAGAAACGCTTTTTTTGTGTAGATTAAAAATGAAAACTCACGTTTTTGTAGCCAAAAGGCCTGTCTATTCAGGCCAGGAGCGCTGGGGGGCGCACCGGTGGCAGGGGGTTGGGCCTCCTGACTGGGTATTAAAAGGGGGCCATCACACATGAGTCATTGTGCTTGCTTCGGCAAGTGCATACACTAAATTGGAATCGATACAGAGAAGATTAGCATGGCCCCTGCGCAAGGATGACACGCAAATTCGTGAAGCGTTTCCACATTTTGATCTGCCGGCCTTGTTGTGGTGCGGTTGTGTGCCTGTTGCATTTGTCTGGAATCACTGGTGTTGCTCGGTAGATTTGTCAAGGCATAGTCCAGAGTGGCGCATTGCCCGTGTGCCTGCCTCAGACAGTAGGTGGGTTTGGGCACCTTCACTGCCGTCCAAAAGCAGCGCAGCACACAGCCTTTGCTTCTTCTCATAGTATAAACAAAAATGAGGAACGCTTCACGAATTTGTGAAGCGTTCCTCATTTTTGTTTATACTATGAGAAACGCTTTTTTTGTGTAGATTAAAAATGGAAACTCACGTTTTTGTAGCCAAAAGGCCTGTCTATTCAGGCCAGGAGCGCTGGGGGGCGCACCGGTGGCAGGGGGTTGGGCCTCCTGACTGGGTATTAAAAGGGGGCCATCACACATGAGTCATTGTGCTTGCTTCGGCAAGTGCATACACTAAATTGGAATCGATACAGAGAAGATTAGCATGGCCCCTGCGCAAGGATGACACGCAAATTCGTGAAGCATTTCCACATTTTGATCTGCCGGCCTTGTTGTGGTGCGGTTGTGTGCCTGTTGCATTTGTCTGGAATCACTGGTGTTGCTCGGTAGATTTGTCAAGGCATAGTCCAGGGTGGCGCATTGCCCGTGTGCCTGCCTCAGACAGTAGGTGGGTTTGGGCACCTTCACTGCCGTCCAAAAGCAGCGCAGCACACAGCCTTTGCTTCTTCTCATAGTATAAACAAAAATGAGGAACGCTTCACGAATTTGTGAAGCGTTCCTCATTTTTGTTTATACTATGAGAAACGCTTTTTTGGATCCTGATTGTCAAATCAAATCAAAAACCCAAACAGCCACCTTCACTACCGTCCAAAAGCAGCGCAGCGCACGGCCTTTGCTTCTTCGCTCGTAGGGCCTACCAAATAAAGGCCTCCTCCGGGGAGACGGATCCTGATTGTCCTGTGGGGTTACTTTTGGCCACATTCTGGTGAATTTGCTAAGCTTGTAAACAAATCTGAGAGGGAGGCAGCAGCCAGAGCTGCTCTGATGGAGTCTCTAACTGTACATAATAACAAGATTGAGGCAAATAAACAAAAATGAGGAACGCTTCACAAATTCGTTTCTCATAGTATAAACAAAAATGAGGAACGCTTCACGAATTTGTGAAGCGTTCCTCATTTTTGTTTATACTATGAGAAACGCTTTTTTTGTGTAGATTAAAAATGGAAACTCACGTTTTTGTAGCCAAAAGGCCTGTCTATTCAGGCCAGGAGCGCTGGGGGGCGCACCGGTGGCAGGGGGTTGGGCCTCCTGACTGGGTATTAAAAGGGGGCCATCACACATGAGTCATTGTGCTTGCTTCGGCAAGTGCATACACTAAATTGGAATCGATACAGAGAAGATTAGCATGGCCCCTGTGCAAGGATGACACGCAAATTCGTGAAGCGTTTCCACATTTTGATCTGCCGGCCTTGTTGTGGTGCGGTTGTGTGCCTGTTGCATTTGTCTGGAATCACTGGTGTTGCTCGGTAGATTTGTCAAGGCATAGTCCAGGGTGGCGCATTGCCCGTGTGCCTGCCTCAGACAGTAGGTGGGTTTGGGCACCTTCACTGCCGTCCAAAAGCAGCGCAGCACACAGCCTTTGCTTCTTCTCATAGTATAAACAAAAATGAGGAATGCTTCACGAATTTGTGAAGCGTTCCTCATTTTTGTTTATACTATGAGAAACGCTTTTTTGGATCCTGATTGTCAAATCAAATCAAAAACCCAAACAGCCACCTTCACTACCGTCCAAAAGCAGCGCAGCGCACGGCCTTTGCTTCTTCGCTCGTAGGGCCTACCAAATAAAGGCCTCCTCCGGGGAGACGGATCCTGATTGTCCTGTGGGGTTACTTTTGGCCACATTCTGGTGAATTTGCTAAGCTTGTAAACAAATCTGAGAGGGAGGCAGCAGCCAGAGCTGCTCTGATGGAGTCTCTAACTGTACATAATAACAAGATTGAGGCAAATAAACAAAAATGAGGAACGCTTCACAAATTCGTTTCTCATAGTATAAACAAAAATGAGGAACGCTTCACGAATTTGTGAAGCGTTCCTCATTTTTGTTTATACTATGAGAAACGCTTTTTTTGTGTAGATTAAAAATGGAAACTCACGTTTTTGTAGCCAAAAGGCCTGTCTATTCAGGCCAGGAGCGCTGGGGGGCGCACCGGTGGCAGGGGGTTGGGCCTCCTGACTGGGTATTAAAAGGGGGCCATCACACATGAGTCATTGTGCTTGCTTCGGCAAGTGCATACACTAAATTGGAATCGATACAGAGAAGATTAGCATGGCCCCTGCGCAAGGATGACACGCAAATTCGTGAAGCGTTTCCACATTTTGATCTGCCGGCCTTGTTGTGGTGCGGTTGTGTGCCTGTTGCATTTGTCTGGAATCACTGGTGTTGCTCGGTAGATTTGTCAAGGCATAGTCCAGGGTGGCGCATTGCCCGTGTGCCTGCCTCAGACAGTAGGTGGGTTTGGGCACCTTCACTGCCGTCCAAAAGCAGCGCAGCACACAGCCTTTGCTTCTTCTCATAGTATAAACAAAAATGAGGAACGCTTCACGAATTTGTGAAGCGTTCCTCATTTTTGTTTATACTATGAGAAACGCTTTTTTGGATCCTGATTGTCAAATCAAATCAAAAACCCAAACAGCCACCTTCACTACCGTCCAAAAGCAGCGCAGCGCACGGCCTTTGCTTCTTCGCTCGTAGGGCCTACCAAATAAAGGCCTCCTCCGGGGAGACGGATCCTGATTGTCCTGTGGGGTTACTTTTGGCCACATTCTGGTGAATTTGCTAAGCTTGTAAACAAATCTGAGAGGGAGGCAGCAGCCAGAGCTGCTCTGATGGAGTCTCTAACTGTACATAATAACAAGATTGAGGCAAATAAACAAAAATGAGGAACGCTTCACAAATTCGTTTCTCATAGTATAAACAAAAATGAGGAACGCTTCACGAATTTGTGAAGCGTTCCTCATTTTTGTTTATACTATGAGAAACGCTTTTTTTGTGTAGATTAAAAATGGAAACTCACGTTTTTGTAGCCAAAAGGCCTGTCTATTCAGGCCAGGAGCGCTGGGGGGCGCACCGGTGGCAGGGGGTTGGGCCTCCTGACTGGGTATTAAAAGGGGGCCATCACACATGAGTCATTGTGCTTGCTTCGGCAAGTGCATACACTAAATTGGAATCGATACAGAGAAGATTAGCATGGCCCCTGCGCAAGGATGACACGCAAATTCGTGAAGCGTTTCCACATTTTGATCTGCCGGCCTTGTTGTGGTGCGGTTGTGTGCCTGTTGCATTTGTCTGGAATCACTGGTGTTGCTCGGTAGATTTGTCAAGGCATAGTCCAGGGTGGCGCATTGCCCGTGTGCCTGCCTCAGACAGTAGGTGGGTTTGGGCACCTTCACTGCCGTCCAAAAGCAGCGCAGCACACAGCCTTTGCTTCTTCTCATAAAATAAACAAAAATGAGGAACGCTTCACAAATTCGTGAAGCGTTCCTCATTTTTGTTTATACTATGAGAAACGCTTTTTTGGATCCTGATTGTCAAATCAAATCAAAAACCCAAACAGCCACCTTCACTACCGTCCAAAAGCAGCGCAGCGCACGGCCTTTGCTTCTTCGCTCGTAGGGCCTACCAAATAAAGGCCTCCTCCGGGGAGACGGATCCTGATTGTCCTGTGGGGTTACTTTTGGCCACATTCTGGTGAATTTGCTAAGCTTGTAAACAAATCTGAGAGGGAGGCAGCAGCCAGAGCTGCTCTGATGGAGTCTCTAACTGTACATAATAACAAGATTGAGGCAAATAAACAAAAATGAGGAACGCTTCACAAATTCGTTTCTCATAGTATAAACAAAAATGAGGAACGCTTCACGAATTTGTGAAGCGTTCCTCATTTTTGTTTATACTATGAGAAACGCTTTTTTTTGTGTAGATTAAAAATGGAAACTCACGTTTTTGTAGCCAAAAGGCCTGTCTATTCAGGCCAGGAGCGCTGGGGGGCGCACCGGTGGCAGGGGGTTGGGCCTCCTGACTGGGTATTAAAAGGGGGCCATCACACATGAGTCATTGTGCTTGCTTCGGCAAGTGCATACACTAAATTGGAATCGATACAGAGAAGATTAGCATGGCCCCTGCGCAAGGATGACACGCAAATTCGTGAAGCGTTTCCACATTTTGATCTGCCGGCCTTGTTGTGGTGCGGTTGTGTGCCTGTTGCATTTGTCTGGAATCACTGGTGTTGCTCGGTAGATTTGTCAAGGCATAGTCCAGGGTGGCGCATTGCCCGTGTGCCTGCCTCAGACAGTAGGTGGGTTTGGGCACCTTCACTGCCGTCCAAAAGCAGCGCAGCACACAGCCTTTGCTTCTTCTCATAGTATAAACAAAAATGAGGAACGCTTCACGAATTTGTGAAGCGTTCCTCATTTTTGTTTATACTATGAGAAACGCTTTTTTGGATCCTGATTGTCAAATCAAATCAAAAACCCAAACAGCCACCTTCACTACCGTCCAAAAGCAGCGCAGCGCACGGCCTTTGCTTCTTCGCTCGTAGGGCCTACCAAATAAAGGCCTCCTCCGGGGAGACGGATCCTGATTGTCCTGTGGGGTTACTTTTGGCCACATTCTGGTGAATTTGCTAAGCTTGTAAACAAATCTGAGAGGGAGGCAGCAGCCAGAGCTGCTCTGATGGAGTCTCTAACTGTACATAATAACAAGATTGAGGCAAATAAACAAAAATGAGGAACGCTTCACAAATTCGTTTCTCATAGTATAAACAAAAATGAGTAAGCTTCACGAATTTGTGAAGCGTTCCTCATTTTTGTTTATACTATGAGAAACGCTTTTTTTGTGTAGATTAAAAATGGAAACTCACGTTTTTGTAGCCAAAAGGCCTGTCTATTCAGGCCAGGAGCGCTGGGGGGC
This sequence comes from Trachurus japonicus, assembly GCF_045865225.1. Taxonomy (NCBI): domain Eukaryota; kingdom Metazoa; phylum Chordata; class Actinopteri; order Carangiformes; family Carangidae; genus Trachurus; species Trachurus japonicus. Next base: position 2,698,619 of record NC_140915.1, on the reverse strand, counting down.
GCACCGGTGGCAGGGGGTTGGGCCTCCTGACTGGGTATTAAAAGGGGGCCATCACACATGAATCATTGTGCTTGCTTCGGCAAGTGCATACACTAAATTGGAATCGATACAGAGAAGATTAGCATGGCCCCTGCGCAAGGATGACACGCAAATTCGTGAAGCGTTTCCACATTTTGATCTGCCGGCCTTGTTGTGGTGCGGTTGTGTGCCTGTTGCATTTGTCTGGAATCACTGGTGTTGCTCGGTAGATTTGTCAAGGCATAGTCCAGGGTGGCGCATTGCCCGTGTGCCTGCCTCAGACAGTAGGTGGGTTTGGGCACCTTCACTGCCGTCCAAAGGCAGCGCAGCACACAGCCTTTGCTTCTTCTCATAGTATAAACAAAAATGAGGAACGCTTCACAAATTCGTGAAGCGTTCCTCATTTTTGTTTATACTATGAGAAACGCTTTTTTGGATCCTGATTGTCAAATCAAATCAAAAACCCAAACAGCCACCTTCACTACCGTCCAAAAGCAGCGCAGCGCACGGCCTTTGCTTCTTCGCTCGTAGGGCCTACCAAATAAAGGCCTCCTCCGGGGAGACGGATCCTGATTGTCCTGTGGGGTTACTTTTGGCCACATTCTGGTGAATTTGCTAAGCTTGTAAACAAGTCTGAGAGGGAGGCAGCAGCCAGAGCTGCTCTGATGGAGTCTCTAACTGTACATAATAACAAGATTGAGGCAAATAAACAAAAATGAGGAACGCTTCACGAATTTGTGAAGCGTTCCTCATTTTTGTTTATACTATGAGAAACACTTTTTTTGTGTAGATTAAAAATGGAAACTCACGTTTTTGTAGCCAAAAGGCCTGTCTATTCAGGCCAGGAGCGCTGGGGGGCGCACCGGTGGCAGGGGGTTGGGCCTCCTGACTGGGTATTAAAAGGGGGCCATCACACATGAGTCATTGTGCTTGCTTCGGCAAGTGCATACACTAAATTGGAATCAATACAGAGAAGATTAGCATGGCCCCTGCGCAAGGATGACACGCAAATTCGTGAAGCGTTTCCACATTTTGATCTGCCGGCCTTGTTGTGGTGCGGTTGTGTGCCTGTTGCATTTGTCTGGAATCACTGGTGTTGCTCGGTAGATTTGTCAAGGCATAGTCCAGGGTGGCGCATTGCCCGTGTGCCTGCCTCAGACAGTAGGTGGGTTTGGGCACCTTCACTGCCGTCCAAAAGCAGCGCAGCACACAGCCTTTGCTTCTTCTCATAGTATAAACAAAAATGAGGAACGCTTCACGAATTTGTGAAGCGTTCCTCATTTTTGTTTATACTATGAGAAACGCTTTTTTTGTGTAGATTAAAAATGGAAACTCACGTTTTTGTAGCCAAAAGGCCTGTCTATTCAGGCCAGGAGCGCTGGGGGGCGCACCGGTGGCAGGGGGTTGGGCCTCCTGACTGGGTATTAAAAGGGGGCCATCACACATGAGTCATTGTGCTTGCTTCGGCAAGTGCATACACTAAATTGGAATCGATACAGAGAAGATTAGCATGGCCCCTGCGCAAGGATGACACGCAAATTCGTGAAGCGTTTCCACATTTTGATCTGCCGGCCTTGTTGTGGTGCGGTTGTGTGCCTGTTGCATTTGTCTGGAATCACTGGTGTTGCTCGGTAGATTTGTCAAGGCATAGTCCAGGGTGGCGCATTGCCCGTGTGCCTGCCTCAGACAGTAGGTGGGTTTGGGCACCTTCACTGCCGTCCAAAAGCAGCGCAGCACACAGCCTTTGCTTCTTCTCATAGTATAAACAAAAATGAGGAACGCTTCACAAATTCGTGAAGCGTTCCTCATTTTTGTTTATACTATGAGAAACGAATTTGTGAAGCGTTCCTCATTTTTGTTTATTTGCCTCAATCTTGTTATTATGTACAGTTAGAGACTCCATCAGAGCAGCTCTGGCTGCTGCCTCCCTCTCAGACTTGTTTACAAGCTTAGCAAATTCACCAGAATGTGGCCAAAAGTAACCCCACAGGACAATCAGGATCCTTCTCCCCGGAGGAGGCCTTTATTTGGTAGGCCCTACGAGCGAAGAAGCAAAGGCCGTGCGCTGCGCTGCTTTTGGACGGTAGTGAAGGTGGCTGTTTGGGTTTTAAATGTTTATAAACACAGACACAGCTAAATCAGACTGACACAGGATGCAGCTCATAGTCACACAAACACACACAGACTCTAGAGCCAGCTTCATGTGATTACAGTCACACACACACACACCTTCATGTGATTAAAACACAGTTAACGTGCAACAGAATTTAAACTTAAACCATGATTTAATCTGGTTTTAAAGTTAAACCTTGTTGGTGTCACACACCCACACACACACACACAGTTAACCTAATGTGGTTACAGCTCCTCCATATCAGTGCTTATAGAAAGATGATCATGTGTCTGTCTGATCAGCTCTGTCTTGCGCTTAAGATCGTGGGTTTGATTCCCATGTTGACAGAGATGGCACAATCGGCAGTAGCCCCGCGGCCCATTCAAAATTTCCCGAGAGGAAATTTTCTAGTTTATTCTGCTGTTAATGACGGTAAAAATGAAACAGAAGTATCCTGCATAGTTCTCCTCCTGTCCCTAGCAACGGCCCGTTTTACCTAGCAACAGTCTGGCAATCGACTGCTGGAATTCTTTTTCTGTTGTTGTTCTGGTAATTCTACATAGTCAACCTAGTCAGTTTTCATTTCACCGCATCTATGACTCGTCCAACGGTGCTAACAGACCAGAGGGAGCTGATATCACGATTCAGTAATTAATTTTTTTTCCTGAATGTGTCTTAATCTTATTGAACTTTTTGTATATTCCACAAGAGCACTGGTGACTCCCCTGTGTGCCCTCCTGTGTGTTTTGACCGAAGAACATGAGACCGTCAACGACCAAGTTAGTATTAGAGTTCATGTGAAAAAACGATTCTCTTTGCTGAAGCGGCTAGCTGCCCGTTAGCTCCGTGTTAGCCATGCTAACCGTAGCTCGTCTCAGACATTTACCGGACTGGGATCAAATTAATACGGTTTAACATCTAATGACCACAGTTTCATGTTAGCAGAACTGGTTTGTGAACTGGGTGATGATGTGTTAAAGGGATAGTTCAACATTTTGGCAAATTCTCCTATTGCCGTATTCCCTATAGTCATAGCAGTAGGTTCATCACCTTTAATTATTGGTGCATGTTGTTTTGAGATCGGCGGGACAGAGACGTGAGCTGCCCAGTGAACACAATGGAGGTGGACAAGTTGTGACCTGCACATTCACCACGCTCTGAAATAATCATGTACAATTATGTAACATTACGACACATGAAGCAAATACTTGGAACTACTTGTGCTTTTGAAATCACTCGGCCCAGCAGCCAAAACGACTCGTACCTGCTGTCACCTGCTATAGTCAGACTTGCCAAATACAAAACATGGTCTTCAACATGAGTTCATGTTTATTTTATATTTTATTGTGTCAGCTTGAAACCATACAACCATGTGTCGTCGAACAGGAATGTGCACGGCCAATCAAATCCCAAACAATCCATGAACCAATCAATGATCACTAATAAACGAAAATGAAGTCATGAGTGTTAATTGGCTCCAGTTTCCAAGAAACAGCAATTAGGTAATAATTATAGAAATATAATAAAAAACAATCAGTCTCAAAGTCAAGATACATTTAAATCTACAAACTTCATGAACTCAGTGTCATGTTAACAGAAAAATCATTGTCTGGTAGGATTAGTAGCTGATGGTTTTTGTGCTGCTCTACATCAGCAGGAAATGTCCATCACATATAAAACTGATTCACATTGTTTTATTTGATTCAGTGAAACCACAAAGAAAAAGAAATCACATGTAATTCATTATATTCAGTGTCTCTACAACATGATGTGTGTTTCCAGTTCCAGTGTTTCTTGTTGTGTGTGTTTAGCTGTGAGCAGAGGTGGGTAGTAACGCGCTACATTTACTCCGTTACATTTACTTGAGTAACTTTTTGGATAAATTGTACTTCTAAGAGTAGTTTCAATACAGCATACTTGTTACTTTTACTTGAGTATATTTCTTCAGAAGAAGCAGTACTTTTACTCCGTTACATTGAGCTGCATTCCGGTCGCTACTCGCTACTTTTTCTTATTGATCCAATGCGCAAATTGTTTATTTTTTTATGGAGATACTTCAGGAGCCTCTGTCACATGACTGCGTTTCACCAATCAGATGTCGCCACTCGCGACGTTTGCCTCCGTGTAACCAATCAGAAAGAGCCAGGCAGTCACATGACTGCACACAAAATCTCTGCGGTAAACAGGACGACCACTCCGCCTCAAATTTGAGAAACTGCGGCTAGTAAATGATAAGGATGATGATGATAATGTCCGTCAAGGCAAAGATATTCAATATAAACCGTCTTTGGCATAGACTGTAAAAGGTTCTCAGTCATCCAGGTCATCTTATTTTTCTTCCTCCCCAGGAAGTTTAAACCCCATACACACCTGGAGACATGTGACTCCTAGTCACATGACCACCCCTCCAGTTTCGGGGGTGTGGTCATGTGACTTTGGTTTCACTAGAAACCAATCATAGGACCACCCACTCTGGGTTTAAACACCTGGGTTTCTGGCATTAGTCTCAGACAGTTCATATCATAGATAGGCCTATGTAAGTTATTGTGGCTGAATTTGTCTTAATTTATGTTAGGCTACTTTGTAAAAAATGTAATTTAGGCTATTTTCCTAGTTGTTAAATGTTGTTCTTTGGCAATATCTGAATTTTTTCATTACTATTATATTTCTGTGTATTTAGGCCTACATTTACGCCCTGATCATTAAACGAACAAATCAGAGGTTACTCAGCAGTCACTCAGTACTTGAGTAGCTTTTTCACCCAGTACTTTCTACTCTTACTCAAGTAAATATTTGAATGGCTACTTTTTACTTTTACTTGAGTTAAATTATTCTAAAGTAACTATACTCTTACTTGAGTACAATTTTTGGCTACTCTACCCACCTCTGGCTGTGAGCAGCTCACAAACAGCCTGTAAAGTTGAACATGAACAGTGAATGTGTTTAAAATGTGTTTTTCTCCTCAGTGACGCTGGCGGCTCAGAGACTTTTAGCTTGGTGATATTAGGCCTCGTCCTTCATCAGCAGCTGAGTAAAAGTCACCGTGGTTTTTGTCCTGTAATAATCGACGCTTCCATCTTTAAAGGAAGAGGAAGAAGTTTACAAGAATCAGTGAGAAGAGTTTAAAGAAATCAGCTGATTTAATCCATGAATGTGAAAACGTGAGTGAGAGACAGAGACAGAGACAGACATGTAGAGACTGAACTGTCTGTTCAACAGTGAGAAGGTTTCTGTGACAGGAGGAGACTCTGATTCACTCAACACAGACTCACTGAGGAAAGAGGACTGAGCCAGAACCCAGGATAGAGAGGTTGAGTGAAGGTGGTGTTGAAGGTGTAGAGGTGGATCAGTGAGTCAGAGGAGACTCTGTAGAAGGACAGAGAGCCAGCAGGACAGTCCACATACACTGCTACTCTGTTAGAGACAGAGGAGGAGGAGGAGGAGGAGGTGATGTCTGTTGATCTGTCATTGTGATAGACTCTGTAACCATAAACATCATCGCAGTTCAGACTCCAGGACTGATCGTTTGCTCCAAACACACAGTCTCTACTGCCTCCTTTCCTGCTGATTCCTCTGTAACTCACTGATATAGAAACGTTTCCTCTCCTCTCTACCTCCCAGTAGCAGCGACCAGTCAGACCAGTTGAACACAGCAGCTGAGGTCGAAGGTCAAATCTGTCTGGATGATCAGGATATGACTGATCCACTATCACCCATGTCGCCTTCCTGTTGTTGTCAGACAGTTTGATCATTGTGTGCACTGTGTTTGTGTCGATTGTGAGTGGACAGGAATCTGATGGAGAGAACAAGACACAGCTGCAGTTATTGATCATGTGATCAGTTATTGACAGTTTGATGAAGACTCATGAGGTCAGTGATGTGACAGTGTGAAGATGGTTGAATGTGCTGCTCAAAGTAAAAACACACTTACACTTCCTCAGACCTAGTGTCAACCATGGGACTCCAGCAGGCTGCACCCTGAAAGGAGGAGGGGGGTCAGAGCAGCACCTTCTCTGTCAGCATGCACACATGGACATTACATGGCTCTCACACACACACAGTTTTATCACTGTGTTCACATGGAGGCTGGTATGTCTGGATGAACACTGAGCACAGAGAAGAAGGAGCTGGAGTCTTTATCTAGTGATGATACAGAGCAGGAGGAGACCAGGAGGAAACACTTCATCATGTCTTTTCTCCATGTCATGTCACTGCAGTGTGAGACACACACTTTCACTCTCTGACTCTCAAGCTGCACAAACACACGTCACAGCAAAGAAGATGAAGACACAACAGGTGGAGCTGACCAGCCCAGATATCCCACAATGCACCAGGAAAGGCACAGGTGAAGACACGTTTGTTAGAGCTCAGTGAAACAGAGAGTTTAGTGAGAAACACTGAGTGTGAACACAACTTGTGTTTGTCTGAAGAAAACTCCCCAGGAAGCTGAAGAATGAGGCTGTGAGCAGGTTTCCACAGGAGCCACAGCCAAGGGCGTCAGTTTACTTTGAAAAGTGGTGGGGACAATGACCATATGCAACCCCCCCCCCCTTGGAAGCCTGGACCGTGGACCCGATGGGGCTGGACTCACGGGCATTTTGTTTTTGTTTTTTTTAATTCTCCGCCGGACCGCGGCAAAAACTGAAACGAGACGGTTATAGAGAGGAAAAACACAGAATATACAATATATGTGGTGGCTCAGGTTTAGTGATGAGGAAACTGTCACTGTCAGCAGCTGCTCCAAACAGACACGTTACAAACTTTATCGTGAAGGGACAGATTAGATGTTGATTTCGTTAACAGTGACTTTGCACCCGAACAGGGGCGGGGTTATGGGATGGCTACTTGGGCTCAAGCCCCGGATGTTTTTGCCAAAGACCCGAATGTTTTACAGTAGGGGCAAAAAAAACCTCAACGCGGTTTATGTCAGTCTCCCTCCGCTGACCGCACCAGTCTGAAGTGCAGCCTCACGGACGTCGGAACTGTTTATTGAGGGGGGGGTATTGGGAGGGTCGGGGGAGAGACGCACACTTATCAGTGATTATGTGATCTGAAGTTATTTTATAATAGCATACCGCATTTCATCAAATAATGGCCTGTATTCAATCATTACACGAACGAAAAAAAGGCCGGCCCTAAATACAAGAAAAACAAACAAACAAACAAAAAAACTCATGTGTGGACTGTCTGTGAAGACTGACGGGAGAGAAGCTGCCTCGTCCTCTGCTTCAGTGAGGGACAGCTTTCCACTGTCGGACCTGGGTCTCTGCTCTGTGTCCGGAGCATGGATGTATTATAGATTCATGGACTGAAGACGGACCGCAGCGCGCCACACGCTGTAAAAATGCGACTTGAATGGGATTGAAGCGATACAGCGTAACGGAGACAGAGACCCAGGTCTGACAGCGCAGCGAGGAGAAAAACACGTGAAGAAGATGAAGATGAGCTAATGAAGATGAGCTTGGTCGCTGTGTGTAAAAATAAAAGGAGGGATTTAGAAATAAAGGCTTCCCTCAGATAAAAGCCTGCCTCCCATAAAGGCCGTTGGTCATAGCCTACGTCACACTGAGCTGTCAGATGCAGCCTGACTCCACTATGACAGGCGCCAGGCTGCTGTATGGAGCCAGGCTGCTGCATGGAGCCAGGCTGCTGCATGGAGCCAGGCTGCTGTATGGAGCCAGGCTGCTGTATGGAGCCAGGCTGCTGCATATCACATACATCTATGCATTATATGAGATACAGTAGTACTCACAATAAGTTAGGGATGTTTGGCTTTTGGGTTAAATTTCAGAATGCACCTAAAATGCACTATAACCTTTACAGGTGAACTTAATTGAACCTTCTCTAAACTTTTGAATGCACATGTCCAGTTGTTCAATGTTTCAGTCCTTATTGAATAACATGCTGTTCTCTAACAAGGTGATTAACTACAGTACAAAAATCACAAGCACCTTCTGATTTAGTGATTCAGTTGTAATGTTCTGCTTCAATGGATTACATGCACTCATTTTTACTTGAGTAGCTTATGATCATGTTTTATATTTTATTCTTTTTATGATGTAACACCTGTTTGTGGACCCTTCAGGACAACGCTTTTGTCTACCTAACGTTGATATGTTGAAATTTCCAGTAGGCCTATCACAGTCAAAGACAAAAAAGAAGGCAGATCTTTGTCTTTCCTTCCTCTGGGCTAGGCCTCCTCCCATGAACCTAGATCCGCCCCTGCACCCAAACATATTAAGCATATATCGGATGCTGTCTCATCCAGTAGGCTACAATCCGCTGTCGCGCTTCAGTTCGGCGTCTGTTCTATTTTTCACGCGAGCTGTGAGCGCCGTTGCCAAGCTGGATAGAACAGCTCGTACCAGACAGGAAGTCGGGCACAGAAAAGGCGAGAGAATCCGGTCAATTTTCAAAATAAAATGATGATTACCGGTAATGAAGTTGTTGCTTGTCCGTCTATAAATATTTGTCAGTTGCGTCTGCACACGAGACACACACACACATCCATACATACAGAGCTAGAGACAGACCTGTGTGTGTGTGGAAAACCGAGTACAGACGAGTGGAGTTGATGTTTTACCGGCGCGGAGAGAGCATGAAGCACGCTCCCTTTGCTACCTGCCTCCTTGTGGTGGGGACAAAATTGTTCTTGACAAAAAGTGGTGGGGACATGTCCCCAGCGTTCCCAGCGTAAATGACGCCTATGGCCACAGCAGCAGTGAGTGGATGAAGGAGCTCTAATAGAAACCATCTGATCACAGTGACAGGATGGATCAGGATCTCATGATCAATGACTCTGTTCTTCTCTGCTCTTCACACAGATCAGCTGCAACACACTGACTCACTGAGATCAGTCACATCATGTGGAACAAAGCAGCCGTCCTCAGGACCAGTCCTGAGCTCCATCAAACCTGTCCACACATTTTGACTGGACTTGAAGTCAGAGTCCAGAGGAAGCAGAGAAACTGTAGAGCAGAGAGAAGCAGGCTCAGCTCAGAGCACATGGACTCAGACAGGAAGTGAAGCTCCAGCTGCTGGAGACTTTCATTAAGGAGCCACTTTGTGGCTTCATCTGATCTGGAGTCAGCACACACAGTCTGAAAACAGCTGTTTGACCACACACACATTCAGCCACAAACACTGATTATTACACTGTTCACTACACTCACTCTCTTCTGATTGACAGCTCCAGGCCTCTGGACAGTGAGGACATCTGGATGTCACACATGTGATTGACTGTCTCCTCAACACAACAACACATCTCATCAGGACAAGACCAGGATCTCAGAGAGACTGAGCTGATTATTGATCATCAATATCTGACCAGACAGAGAGGGTTGGAGACTCTGGAAAAACGGTTCTATCTGGCCACATTTTGAAAATACAAAGTCAAAAGCCCCAGCCCCTTTCCTCAGACTTCTCTCTGAAGCCACGCCTTCACCTTTACGTGGACCTGGGTGAAGACTGTGATCACGCACGCAAGAGAGTGAGATGGCAGCTTGATTGGGCATAGGCAGAACCAGACATGAAGGCATCTGACCAGTTTTTCCTTTTTGGAGCGAAAAGCATGTATTGGTCAGAGTTTTGTCTATCCTGCAGCTGCCACAGAGGCCCGATTGTTTTTGTTCCTTTTTCTGAATAGATAATGTATTGACTACTCTCAGGATGGAAGGAGTGTTTCTGAACATGATTACCAACCATAACTTTAAACCAGCAGCAGCTGAAATGTTTCCTCATCAACTCTGAAATAAAGTCTGATCCAAACATCTGGAGAGACTCAGAGCACAGCTGCCAACATCTGGTTTCATCATTGAGATCTCTTGTACTGAATATGAAACAGTGAGTTATGATGAGACACTGAAGTCATCATGAGGAGAAACTCCTGATCCCAGTAGTTCATCACTGTGACTGATGGAAGCTGCACAGCTCATGTTTGAAACACTCAGAGATTTTGGCTTCAGTATAAACTGTGTTGGGACGAGTCAGACTGAGGGCGCTTTCACACCTAATAGTTCGGACCAAGGTCCGGACGTAATTTTTTTTTTTGTTACATTGTTTCCATATAGTCCAGTAAAGTTCGCTTTCACACTGCTATTATGACAGCGGACTAAAGGATCTACCGACGTCATGACGGATGAGCGTGCGTCTGACGTTAGCGCATAGAAAGTGCTCTGAAAAAAATAAAATAAAAATATGTGTAAAAAAAAAAAAGAAAAAATATAGCCTACTGCTGGAAAGCACGCTGTGGTTTTAATCGCAGTGCAGAAGAGTGAGTTTGGAGCTGATGAAAGGAGAGAAAAAAAGAGGGTTGTGCCGCGGCGAAAATGCTCTCATCGATCAGAGTGGCAGCGATCAGCGATCAGCTGTTTTGTTAGTGGAGGGGAACACACACACATGCCGTGCGCACACATGCACGATCCTCCTGTCAGATGCGGCTGCATCTCTCCAGGTCACTTGTGTGTGAGTGTGAGACAAATAAAAGCTCTGACTTGCTGGGGCAGACGTTGTTTGGTTTCACCCGCTGATCCGTCTTTTTCAGACTTTTTTCGGCAGAAAAAATATATATTCGGGTCATTATATAAAAAAATAGGCTTGCATGTATCGTTTGGGGATTTATATTAAAGCAATACTTACCTTTCTGGAACTTTTGCACATTTCTTTGTCTAATAATCTGATGATACATTAAAATGTAAGAGAAACCCAACAGGGTTAAAAACTCATCATTTTTTCATTCTCATATAATTCTGAGAAAAGTCTGACCAATAATATTATTCGGTCCGATTAATAAGATTTGACATAATATGTAATCACTTTGTGCACGCCTCTCCTCCTCTCCCCCCTCCCGACCAGGAAGAACGCTTATTGACAGAGCAGTAGCAGGACATGAGCAGAGGAGACTAGAGTCACAACACACAAGAAAGAAGGTTTTTGGAAATAAATAGTTTTTTAAAAGACCAGTAACTGCAGCCGCAGCTGGTCGTGGAGTTTCATGTCTGATATTGTAACGTTGATAGTGATCAGCCCCGAGTGATAAGTAAACACAGGAAGTCACATGTGTCTATAAAGCATCCAGTGCTAACGGCTAGGCTACTGTTAGCTCTGTGCTAACGGCTAGGCTACTGTTAGCTCTGTGAGTTTTCAGCGGTCCGGACCCGGTTGAACTCCGGACCGGCGCGGCTCGACTCGGCTCGGTCTGGATTTATTTTGGCCCTGAACCAGCGCATCAGGTGGCGTTGGTCCGGCCGCCAGCCCGGCTGGTTGAGAACTGTAATCTGTAACAATCACTTCCCCTGCGTCTCCAGTAGCAGTAGGCTAACAGTTTATTATAAAACTCATCAGTCATCATCACTGAGTTTATACGGTTTAAAACTCCGGTGTTGTGTTTGTTTGTGTTGTTCCCGTTTCACTCGCGTTCCTGTTCTGTTTACCATTGCCATGCCAACGCATGCAGCAGGGAGGGAGGGGGCTCGTGGAGATGCGGCAGGAGGGAGAGGTGGGTGGGACTTGTGAGGGAGGTGGAGCTGTTGATTTTCAAATGTTTGTGCTGTGCTGAGTGAAATGCCAGATCGGTAAGTATTGCTTTAAACACTCTACTGTTTAATTCCGTGTAAACGTTTACAAGTGTAGCCTACACTGACACACCCATCCCTCTGACCAAATCTGGATATAATATGATCTCCTCCTCTCCCCAAGTGTTGTCGCTGGTTGCCGCGGCTCCTCTTTCCTTTTTTTCTGTTTATTTACTTTTTTCGGCACGAGCGCATCTGACGTTATTTCCTGTATTTGGTCTGATAGTTCGAACCTTCCAAAAAAAATGCTTTCACACTACGCAGCAGCGGACCTTGGTCCAGGATAGTCCGGACCGAGACCACCTCCTGAGGCTGGACCAAAGACTCGGTCTTTAGTCCGGACCGTGGTCCGGGGGAGCTTTCACACCTGTCAATTTGATCCGAACTATCTGGAAAGTCCGAAAGTCCGGACCAAACGAGGTAGGTGTGAAAGCCCCCTGAGACAGAGGACGTCAGTGGAGTGGGCGGAGCTTCACTGTGGCCTACACCACCTCTGTATATGGTCTCAGTGATCAGATCTGATGTTATCAATGCATCAATCACCTGAGACTGATGTTAATACCAGGTGTGACCAGGTGTGAACGGGGCCATAGAAAATGTTCCAGCTCCTCCTCCTCTATCAGACAGTGTGTGTGGCTGCAGCAGCCTCTCCATACCTGAGAGAGTCCAGTCTCCAGTCTGGATCTTTCAGTCTGTCTGACAGCAGCTTCACTCCTGAGGCTCCTGGATAGTTGTAGCTCAGGTCCAGCTCTCTCAGATGGGAGGGATTGGAGCTCAGAGCTGAGGCCAGAAAAGCACAGCCTTCCTCTGTGACCAGACATCCTGACAGACTGAACATACACAACAACACACAGGAACCCTCTGTCAACACCTGCTGCTGTGTTCAAGTGGCATCAGATAAGCAGCTGGATGGATCCTCACCTGAGAGTCTCCAGTCTACAGTGTGGACTCTCCAGTCCACCAGAGAGCAACTTCACTCCTGAGTCCTTCAGGTTGTTGTTACTCAGGTCCAGGTGTCTCAGACTAGAGGACTGGGAGCTGAGGACTGAGGACAGAGCTTCACAACTTCTCTCTGAGAGGTTACAGCCGCTCAGTCTGAAGAGATGATCATGAGGAATTAAAGAAGAAAGGGATTTATTTTCTGTCCTGTTGAAAAGACAGAAGTGTTTTTATACAATTATGAATAAATCCAACTATCTCTACACTTACAGAGCTTTGTTGGAGGCTTTGACCACTGGCAGCAGCCTCAGAAGAACCTCCTCTGAAGCAGAGTATTTCTTCAGGTCAAACTCGTCCAGATCTTCTTCTGATGACAGTAAGATGAAGACCAGAGCCGACCACTGAGCAGGAGACAGTTCATCTGTGGAGAGACTTCCTGATGTCAGGGACTGTTGGATCTCCTTCACTAGAGAACGATCATTCAGTTCATTCAGACAGTGGAACAGGTTGATGCTTTTCTCTGCAGAGGGAGTCTTTTCAATCTTCTTCTTGATGTACTGAACTGCTTTCTGATTTGACCGTGAGTCACTTCCTGTCTGAGTCATCAGACCTCGTAGGAGAGTCTGATTGGTCTCCAGTGAAAGACCCAGGAGGAAGCGGAGGAACAAGTCCAGGTGTCCATTTGGACTCTGTAAGGCCTCGTCCACAGCACACTGGTAGAAAGGTGTAGATGTGTCTCTAAACACTTGAGACCACCAAGGTGTTGTTTGTTGTTGTGACATCAGGTTGCGTCCAGAGTTGATGAAGGTCAGATGGACATGAAGAGCAGCCAGAAACTCCTGAACACTCAGATGGACGAAGCAGAACACCTTGTCCTGGTACAGGCCGCTCTCCTCTTTAAAGATCTGTGTGAACACTCCTGAGTACACTGAGGCTGCTGTGATATCGATGCCACACTCTGTCAGGTCTGATTTATAGAAGATCAGGTTTCCTTTCTGCAGCTGCTCAAAAGCCAGTTTTCCCAGAGACTCAATCATCTTCCTGCTCTCTGGACTCCAGTGTGGATCTGTCTCAGCTCCTCCATCATACTTGACCTTCTTCAGTTTTAGATGAACCACCAGGAAGTGGATGTACATCTCAGTCAGGGTCTTGGGCAGCTCTCCTCCCTCTCTGGTCTTCAACAGCTTCTCCAGAACTGTAGCAGTGATCCAGCAGAAGACTGGGATGTGGCACATGATGTGGAGGCTTCGTGAAGTCTTGATGTGGGAGATGATCTCTCTGGCCTGCTCCTCATCTCTGAACCTCTTCCTGAAGTACTCCTCCTTCTGTGGGTCAGTGAACCCTCTGACCTCTGTCACCATGTCAACACACTCAGGAGGGATCTGATTGGCCGCTGCAGGTCGTGTGGTTATCCAGAGGCGAGCAGAGGGAAGCAGGTTCCCCCTGATGAGGTTGATCAGCAGCACGTTGACTGAGGTGGACTCTGTCACATCAGTCAGGATCTCAGTGTTGTGGAAGTCCAGAGGAGGTCGACACTCGTCCAGACCGTCAAAGATGAAGACGACCTGGAACTGATCAAACCTGCAGATTCCTGCTTCTTTGGTTTCAGAGAAGAAGTGATGAACAAGTTCCACCAAGCTGAACTTTTTCTCTTTCAGCACATTCAGCTGTCTGAAGGTGAAGGGAAATATGAAGTGTATGTCCTGGTTGGCTTTGTCTTCAGCCCAGTCCAGAGTGAACTTCTGTGTTAAGACTGTTTTTCCAATGCCAGCCACTCCCTTTGTCATCACTCTTCTGATTGGTCGGTCTCCTCCAGGTGAGGCTTTAAAGATGTCTTCTTGTCTGATGGTTGTTTCTGGTCTGTCTGGTTTCCTGGACGCTGTTTCAATCTGTCTGACCTCATGTTCATCATTGACCTCTCCAGCCCCTCCCTCAGTGATGTAGAGCCCTGTGTAGATCTGGTTCAGAAGGGTTTGGTTTCCTGATTTAGAGATCCCCTCAAACACACACTGGAACTTCTTCTTCAGGGCAGATTTGAGTTTATGACAACAAACTGCAGCAAAATGTTCTGAATGAAAACACAAGAAATCAGACCAATAAGAAAATATAACATGATAATTCCTCTAAATAACGACTTTATGAACACGTTTCCTTCCATATGTTGATGTCAGTGAACGTCTCAATTGTCCATCATGTTGAATCTTTAGAGAAATCCTCTTACTGCTCTGCAGACGCTCAGCCAGCTCCTCCTGCTTCATCCTCCTCAGGAAGTTCACTGTGATCTTCACTAATGCCTCTCTGCTGCTCCTCCTCTGCTCTTCATCCTCACCATCCACCACCTCCTTATCCTCCCTCTGACTCCCTGAGCATTCTGGGTAATCTGGACTCAGAAGCTTGTTGATCTTCTTCAGCTCGTTCTTGACAAAAGTGACCATGTTCTCCTCCAGCAGCTGGAACAGAAACTCTATGAGTGACAGCATCAAACTAAAACCTGACAGACTGACAATCCACTGGTGTCAAAGTGCAGCATGGAGATGATGGTGAACACAACAGATGTAACAGCAGCTGTTGGACATGTCCTCACCATAAATATGGAGTCCAGGTGTGTTTGATGCTGCTGGGCAGACTGACCACTGGGAACCTCTGAGCTCTCCTGGTCCACTCTGTGGAGGAATCAGTGTCAAGTCAACATCAGCACAGAGAGATAATACAAGATGGACTTTATATGTCCCCTGAGGACGTTCACAACAGACACAGACACTTTGGTTTCAGACCTGGTCCAACAACACGTCGTACAAACTGGTTCATTTCTACAATAACCTGAGTCTGACTGTCAGTTACAGCTTACATCTGATCAGCTGATCCACGTCCTCCTTTAAAGTTAATGTAATAGTCCTTTGAGTCGTTGCTCTTCAAAGACAGACAGCTGGGTTCAGGAGAGTCTGGTCTCTGCTGCTGGATCCTGAAACAACAACACAACTCATGTTAAATAGTTTAGATACATAGAACATGAATACAGAAAAGTTTTGCAGTTTTCTGCAACCTGGCTGAATATTTGTCAGCTTTCTGCAGACCCTGGATGACGATAACAGATAATGTGTAATTTGCATTTCAGTGCCCCAATCACTCCCACTATATGGCTATATTCATAAACTCTTGAATGGACCTAAATATTGTCCAAAGTGACACCAGAGTTACATGGGTGAGTAAATGACCTTATTTTATGCCAGAAATAAGGTCCAGGTTGTAAAAGACGTCACTTGTCCTTTAACATGTGGATGTTCAGGTAGGGACAATGTGTATCCGAGTTATAACTCTGATTTTATGGAGAATCATTGAAATTTGACTCCACAGGAAGAACGTTCAACAGAGACTCGAAAGCTTTGAAATTTAGTTTTGTCTTACATCTGATCAGCTGAACCACGTCCTCCTTTAAATTCAATGAACCTTCTCATTGACCGGTCGCTCTTTAAAGACAGACAGCTGGGTTCAGGAGAGTCTGGTCTCTGCTGCTGGATCCTGAAACAACAACACAACTGATAAATGTGCCTGTTGGAGAAAAACTGATGAAAAATATCTTCAATTTTTTAATAAACACAACAACTGACTTTTAGAGAGAAAAGTCTTTCTGACTGTTTTAATTCTGACCTTTGACCTGTGGTCTGGCTCTTGGTTTTAGAGGGAGGGGCTCCCTCCTCTCTGTCCTCACACTGATCCATGCTGCTGAGCTCACATCCACATCAGCTCACACACACTTTGTAGCTTCACCTGCAGAGGAAACACACATCATTCATCTGCACAGCAGCTCACATGTCCATCATGTCTCCAGCTGCTCCTCCACTGATTGGCTCTTTTCCTCTGCTTCATATCAGTGTCAGCTGAATGCAGTCACACAGCAGTGAGGAAGAGGAAGCTGCCATCAGCTGCTGTACTTCTACTATCAGTCCACTAGATGGCGTCATGAAGCTGCAGATCTGAGTGGAGAGACTGGTGTTTTTGCTGCAGTTTATTTCTCCCACTGAACCCTAAATATTTAAAACATTACACAGTAGAAGAACTGTGACTCATGTTTCTACGTTGGACCAGACGGCTGCATTGTAGAGGGTAGGCACTAAGCAGCAGTAATGAGCTGCCTCATGTTTTTAGTATGATTATATTGCACAAGGTCACTGCTGTTTTGTTTTGTGCCCTGTTTTTGTCTAAAAGCATGTTGTGGCCAAAATAAAATACATTTCATTGCATTTAAAAAAAAAGAGTTCCTATTAAACCATCCACGGAGAAAACAGGAAAAAGAGTAAGGGGCTGTAGGTGTTCACACGTTAGGCACCTTAGCTACGTGAAGCACTTTGAATGCAAAGTTTGTCCCGGTGTAGGTAGTAAACTTATTTCACCTCACAGCTTCATTATCACAACATTCAGTCATTTCACTCACTGGAAATTCAGAGAGAGAACAAGACTCTTCACTTATTGTCTCTGTCAATCCATTCATCGTCTGCTCCATCAAATTTCAGGAAACAAAGTGTTATGTCTGAAAACATGCAGTTTGTTTTCATAAAGTGTCCTGTTGGACTCTGGTAGGTTATTAACTGCAATTGACAGGTTACTGTGTCTTTAAGGTTTTCAGCAGTGATGTACGGCAAGGTCGTAAAATGTAAGGTGTGCGTCAGTTCAGTAAACGCAACAAACGAAGCAACACGTTGTGGTCATTGACTCCTGCACGAACACAATATTTGGCGAACGAGGATGTCTGAACTCGCCTTACTGCCTCCTCCACCTTTCCTACCTGTTCCCGGCGACCCAGCTGTTCCCTGGGATCGGTGGCTGCGGTCATTTGAGGATTATCTGCTGGCGTTGGGACACACGGACCTAGCGGAGGCCAGGAAGTGTGCGCTCCTACGCCATTGCCTCGGGCAGGAGGGACAGCGAGTCTTCGCCACGCTCACCTTATTGGACGATAAGTACGCCACAGCTGCGGCCGCTTTGAAGGCACACTTCAGCTCCGGGAGAAGCCGGCGGATGTGCCGCTTCGAGTTTCGCCAGAGGACCCAAAAGCCGGGTGAGACCGTTGCCCACTTCGTATCAGCTTTACGTGAGCTGGCTAGGCTTTGTGACTTTGGGGCTTTGGAGGATGGACTTATAGTTGACCAGTTAATAGAGAAAACGTCATGCAACCAACTGAGGGAGAGACTTTTATTAGAGCCAGACTCCATGACGCTAGCAGATGCTGTAGTGATTGGAAAACAGTTGGAAACGGCCCTAGCGGAGGCGCGCAAGTTCGGCCGCGCAGTGCACGACCCGATGACGTCATCACCGCCGTCAGTTCATCATACAGAGACTGCAGAGCCAAACGACGGGGTGAGTGACAGTTTGGATGTACAGAGAGTGGACAGGGGACCCAGGGAGAGAGGGGCTAAGAGCTGTAGCAACTGTGGCTCCTCTAAACATGCTGCCAGAGATCAATCATGCCCTGCTCGGGGAAAACGTTGCCGCAACTGCAGCAAGTTGAACCATTTTGCACGCTGCTGTCGCTCTTCCCCTGCTTGCCATGATACTGCTGCTGTCCCCATAAACACTGTTCAGACCTCACAGCCTGCCTTCAAACATTGTACATGCCGTGTGGGCACAGCTCTAATCCCGCTCCTCGTGGACACAGGAGCCAAAGTGTCAATCCTGAACAAATGCACTTATGACCGCTTCTTCAGTCAGGTGCCTCTGGAAGCAGCAGTTAAACCCCTGTTGGGCTACGGCCATTCTCCCATCTCCACTCTGGGCGTGGCTTGCCTTCCCGTCAGATATGATCAACAATGTGCACCTAACACCAAGCAGCAGCTGCAGCGCTTGGTGGGGGCAGACGTCATTGAGCCTGTCAACGCCTCGCCGTGGGTGTCGAACCTGGTGATAGCTAAGAAAAAGGGGGGCGGACTGCGACTCTGTGTGGACCTCACAGACGTGAACAAAGCCATCATCCCCGACAAGTACCCCCTGCCTACGGCTGAGGAACTGACTAGCCATTTCCACGGCTCCACTGTCTTCAGTAAGATGGACCTACGAAATGGCTATCTGCAGGTTCCTCTGGCACGGCCCAGCATGGACCTTACAGCGTTTGTCACGCACATGGGGGTCTTCAGATTCAAACGCATGGCATTTGGACTCTCATCAGCCCCGAGCTGCTTTCAGAAGATAATGTCACTCATACTGGCCGGTATCCAGGGTGTCTCCATCTACCTGGATGACGTGGTCGTGCATGCACCCTCCACCACACTGTATGATGCTCGCCTGCAGCAAGTCTTTCAGCGTTTCGAACAGCATGGGGTCACACTGAACGCTGAAAAGTGCATGTTCGGGGCTGAGGAAGTCGAGTTCCTGGGTTTCAGGCTCTCGAAGGAGGGCATCACCCCGATTATGTCCCACACCGAAGCCATTCTGTCCCTCCCAGATCCGCAGTCTCCATCCCAGCTGTCTTCCTTCCTGGGGATGGCCGCCTACTATCTCAGGTTCATGCCACACTTCTCTGATTCAACAGCTCCCTTGCGCCGGCTGCTCAGGAAGGAGGGTGGGGGAGAGGGAGGCTCTGGCCTGCCTGTGGGCTTGCGAACGCTGGCATGTTTATTTATACGGGAGGGCTTTCACCATTCGCACAGACCACCAAGCGCTGACGGCACTGCTGGCGACCCAAGGCTCGGGGCACAGGCCTATGAGACTGCTAAGGTGGGCTGACAGGCTGAACCAGTACAACTTCAGTCTGGAGTTTGTGCCTGGGCGGGCCAACACGGTGGCCGACCTCCTGTCCAGGGCTGTGTCGGTGACGAAGGAGATGGGTGGGGTGCCATCAGACCCAGAGAGCGAGGAAGACTGGGTCCACATCCTGCACGGGCCCCTCAGCTCAGCAGTCACCCTGGCGGAGATGCAGCAGGCCTCAGCTGCTGATGAGGCCCTCACGACTCTCCGCACCTACGTCCGGGACGGCTGGCCTGCCAAAGTGGATGACAGGCTGCTTCCCTACTACCGCTTCCGCAACGAGCTCTCCTGCTGGGGGGCTGTGTGCCTAGCTCGCGGTCACCGTGCAGTCATTCCAGAGACTCTCAGGTCCAGAGTACTACACATGGCACATGAGGGGCACCTTGGGGTGGTCAAGGTAAAGCAGCGCTGCCGGGATACAGTTTGGTGGCCCCACATAGACTCTGACGTTGAGGAGCTGGTGCGTAACTGCGCCTGCTGCCTTCTGAGTGGGAAAACAGGCCAGCCCGCCACAGCCCCTCTCACCCCAACCCCTTGGCCGTCTTCACCCTGGGAACATATCCAGGTCGACATCTGCGGTGAACTTCACGGGGCGCCTGCTCATGCCCGTTACCTGCTGGTGGTGCACGATCTTCATTCGAAATGGCCAGAGGTTTTCCAGTTGAGCTCCATCACCGTGCACTCCATCGTCGACCGCCTGGACAACCTGTTTGGGCGCTGGGGCCTCCCGGGTGTGGTCACGACAGATAACGGGCCCCAATTCACATCAGCAGAGTTCGCTGAGTTTCTCACGCTGCGGTCCATCAAGCACATCAGGACGGCAGTGTATCACCCAGAGAGTAACGGAGGGGTGGAAAGACTGAATAAAACTCTCAAGAATGGTATCCGAGCCTGTCTGGAGGAGGGGAAGACCTTCAGCGACGCTCTCAACCAAACTCTCCTGACCATCCGGGCATCCAAACATTCCACCACTGGAGTGTCACCTGCATTGCTAATGATTGGACGTGAACTAAAGCAACCACTGGACTGCTTGAGAGCTGAGCCACCTCCTGCACGTGGGAGCCCAGGGCTCCAGAAAGCCAGAGCTCAGGTGAAACATTCGCAGGCTCGGATGAAAGAGAAGTATGATGCCACACGTAGAGTGCAGACCCCCTCACTTTCGGCAGGGGATTGGGTCAGGATCAAACGCCTCCACCGCCAAAATAAGCTGCAGTCATACTGGTCAGAGCCCCTGCGGGTGACTAAGCAGCTGGGGCCGGCCACTTACAGACTGGAGAACGGGACTCGTTGGCACTCAAACCGCCTGCACAGAGTTGCAAGCCCCACTGTACCAGCCTCACCTCTGTCGCCGGCAGCTTTAGGTTGGCAGCCCCGGCCAGGAGCTAATCGAGTGGCAGGGGACCCACCAGCGCCACTCGACGCAGCTTCAGGGCCAGCATGCCCTCAGAGAATGAGGGCCCCGCCTGTCTGGCATGGGGACTATGTGACAGGGTGACATTGACATTGGGGTGGGGTGCGAGGTGAATGTTATGTTTCTGTTCCCTGGGGGGTGGGGGGAAAATGTTATGTCTGAAAACATGCAGTTTGTTTTCATAAAGTGTCCTGTTGGACTCTGGTAGGTTATTAACTGCAATTGACAGGTTACTGTGTCTTTAAGGTTTTCAGCAGTGATGTACGGCAAGGTCGTAAAATGTAAGGTGTGCGTCAGTTCAGTAAACGCAACAAACGAAGCAACACGTTGTGGTCATTGACTCCTGCACGAACACAATACAAAGTTCGTCTCAGTCTGAGGCCACGTCTTGTTTTGTCCACAGCAACAATCAAAGAGACAAAAACATTCAGTTTACAGTCAAAGAAAACAAGGAATTCTTCAGTGTTTGAGGCTAAAAACTGAACATTTCTGCTTGAAAAATGTAAAACTGTTGCAGCTCTAAAAAAATTCTTCAGAACAATATTGATGATTTGTGTCCAATAATCAATAACCCAGAGTGTTTGCTGTGTGTAATCACAGACATGAATGGTGGGGACACAAAGACAGTGTTTTTAATCTACAACCTGCAGCTGGAAAGTGACCAGTAGCTTCACCTGTCAGGTACATGAGCTGCAGTACAAGCAGGAAGTAGCTCAACAAGGAAATACTCAAGGAAAGTACAAATACCTCACAACTGTACTGCACTAAATGTACTCAGTTACTGTGAAGAACCTGTTGCTGAACATTGATCAATACTGGAAAATCAATCATCAGTAAAGTCTCAGGAAAACCCTGATAACAACATAAGGTGTTCAGTATTGATCTGTGATAGGCAGTATTGGTATTGCTTAGTGATACGCAGTATTGATCGATGATCAATCAATCAATCAGGCTTTATTTGTATGGCACTTTTCATGCCCACGACAGCTCAAAGTGCTTTACATGATAAAAACAAGGAACACAGGGGACACATATTGGGAGACACAGCCTACTACATACGCATTCACACAAGAATTTTAAAACACTGGAAGTTATCGAGAAAACGCCATCTAACAGTCTGTAATAATTAGTGATAGGCAGTTACAGCCCATATTGATCAGCGATCAAACATTTTAACTTTTACCTTACCTTAACAGGTTAAAAAGAACTGCGACGAAAGACGCTGGCTCAAAAGTGAAAGTAAACTTTGAACAGGCAGTGGGGGGGAGGGGAGGAGGTCACATGATCTGTGGAGGAATGTAGTATCCTGATTTTGCTTATTCTTGACCTAGAGGGAGCTCTAGGCTCCAGGGGTGCTTTACCCTGCATCCAGGAAGTCTATATGAGGAAGAGCTTTTGTCTTGTACCCCTCCCCCTGTGTGTGTCTATGTCTGATGGCCTGACGCCTAGTAAAAGAAAGCTTAAAGAACTTTGGTTGTCCTGCATCATCTTTTGCTTTTCCACGATGTTATAATCTGAGTGGAGAGACTGGTGTTTTTACTGCTGTTTATTTCTCCCACTTTAAAATATTACACAGTACTTCTACTGTGTAATATTTTAAAGTGGGAGAAATAAACAGCAGTAAAAACACCAGTGAACTGTGAAGTACAGACTCATTGTTCACTGCTGTTGTTTGTGCCCTGCATCCTACAAGAATATTTGTCTTATTTCTAGTCAAAACAAATCTAATTCTACTTAAAATAAGACTCATCACATTAAAAGCAGCTTGTTTTTAGACACTTTTTACTTCTTTCAAGCAGATTTTCACTTGAAATAAGTAGAACATTTTGATAGTAGAGCAAGATTTTCTTTCTTATTAGCACAATAAACTTGCTTTCACTGGCAGATTTTTCTACTTATTTCAAGTGAAAATTAGTTTGAAACAAGTGAAAATGATCTAAAAACAAGTTAATTTTTAGGTGATGAGTCTTATTTTAAGTGGAAAGAGATTAGTTTTGACTAAAAATGAGACATTTTGACAAGAAACAAGACAAATATTCTTGGTAAGATGCTCATGAGCTCATCTTGGACCCAAACATCTTCAGAAGTGACTGATGGAGAAGAAACATATTAAAGCAAATTATTTTTTATAAAGAATATAAAGAATTGCTGTTCAAATGGTGATGATGAGATGATTTATTTATTTGTATAATGTTGTACAATAAGTTTTTACACCTTGTTCCCTATTCATTATTATATAATATGATCAATAATCTTTGATAGATACTTTACACATGCTGATATTTTCCACATGCATAATATAATCCACATTAAACTGTTAAATAAAGTCATCACGGTCGATGTCTATCAACCAGTCTACGCTATCAACAATACAGTAACGGTGGAATGGAGCGTCATGGTGACACCCAGCCTCATTCTCTGGAAAGTGGTGGATAAAATGGTTCAGAGCTGCCTGAACCGGCCCATCATGATGAATCACACTAAAACACTCCTGTTCACTGGAGCTCACACAGCTCAGCTGAACCGACATAAACCCAGAGTCCAGGATGTAGCGGCTGAGTGAAGGAGGTCTGGACTCTGTGGATCAGAGTCATGGTTTCAGTGACGCTGTAGAAAGACAGAGTACCGGCCCTGTGATCCAGGTACACTCCTACTCTGGAGGACTCGAGGCAGTCTGAGACGGAGGCACCATCACTGTTGTGTATGAACTCATAACGACCGCTGTGGCAGTATAACGACCAGGATTTGTCATTGTATCCAAATCCAGATTGATGCGTGTTCTTGTAGACGGCTGCTATAAAGACGTGACCGCTCCACTCCACCTCCCAGTAGCGACGTCCTGTCAGACCCTCTGGACTCAGGACCTGCTCACATCTAGTGAATCTGTCTGGATGACTTGGATACGGCTGGTCCTCGCTCGTCTTAGTTACTTTTCTGTTCCCGTCGCTCAGTAACAAACGTCTGTGTACTGTGTTTGGATCCAAAATGATTTGTTTTGAAAATCTCCAGAACTCCTCTCTGGTCTGGGGTTCTCTGTGCAGCAGTAAAACCTCCAATATGAAAACACACTCCTCACTGAGAACAGAATCCAGTTTATCTCCGGTCTCCGACACGGCTGCCGTCACTTCCTTAAAATACGTCTTAGATTGTTGAAGGATGCTGAGTAAATCTGTTGCTTCTCCCAGATGAGACAGAGAGGGGTAGTTGTTTAGGAAGTGGAGGTGGTCCTCTGTGATCGACAGCTGCTCCAGACCAGAGTCTTTCCTCCTCAGCTCAGTGATCTCCTGCTGCAGCTTCTCCTCCAGCTCTTTGACTCGACTCACTTCAGTTTCCTGTTGAGATCTGATCTGCTGCTTCACCTCAGACCTTCTCTTCACAATGAGTTGGATCAAGTGGGTGAAGGTCTTCTCACTGTTACTAACAGCTTCATCAGCAGAGAGGTTGATGGCCTCCGCCTCCTGTTGAAGCACCTTCACATCTTTCTCTCTGTCCTGGATTCTCTGTTGGATCTTGTGACGACTCAGCCCGAGCTCCTTCTGTTTCTCAGCCCTTTCTGCTACAGCTGAGACTGTGTCGTGGCCTTTGTGTTCATCCATGGAGCAGAGGGAACAGATACACTGCTGATCGGTGCGGCAGAAGATCTTCATCACCTCATTATGGCGAGGGCAGATGTTCTCCAGAAGTTTAGAAGAGGCTTGGACCAGCGTGTGTTTCTTCAGTGGAGCTACGTCGTAGTGAGGCTGGAGGTGCTGCTCACAGTAAGAGGCCGTACACACCAGACAGGACTTGACGGCTTTCAGCTTCCTCCCAGTGCAGAAGTCACAGGCCACGTCTCCAGGTCCAGCGTAGGAGGGATCAGCTGAAGCAGCTTTCAGTCCGACCTTCTTCAGTTCCTCCACTAACTCTGCTAACATGGTGTTTTTCACCAGGGCTGGCCTCGGTGTGAAGCTCTGTCTGCACAGAGGGCAGCTGCACGGCTTCGTCTGATCATCTTCACCCCAGTGGTTTTTAATACAGCTCATACAGTAGCTGTGTCCACAGGGAATAGTCACCGGCTCCTTTAGAAGATCCAGGCAGATCGAACATTTCCATTTTTCTTGATCCAGCTGAATCATTTGCTGCGCCGCCATCTCTCTCTCTCTTCCAGGACTGAATGTCGGTAAGTTTCACTTTCTGCTTCCACGAACAGAGCTGTTATCTGAGACAAACAAGCTCCACCCCTGGGTAGAGAGGATGGTGTGTGAGAGGGAGAGGAGAGGAGAGGAGGGGAGAGGAGGGGAAGGGAGAGAGGAGGAGGGGAGAGGAGAGGAGAGGAGAGGAGAGGAGAGGAGAGGAGGGGAGATGAGAGAGGAGGAGAGGAGAGGAGAGGAGAGGAGGGGAGATGAGAGAGGAGGAGAGGAGAGGCAAGGCAAGGCAATTTTATTTGTATAGCCCGTTTTTTACAAATAGAGAGGAGAAAATACTTTAACAATAAGTGTTTTGCTTAAAGTCCCCCCCCCCTCCCCCTTTTGGTCATTTTAAAACCAGCAGCACACTAGTAATGCACCTCTGGGGGGTGGGCGGAGACTGCGCTGCTCTGCACCCGCCCAGCCACCTCCTCGCACCCCACCCCCCCCTCACTGACAGCTGGACATTATACAATTGACCCTTCGCCAACTCCTCCCACAAACGGCTATTGTCCAATCCTACGTTAGCAACCGTAACTATAGGCCTGGCAAGCTTTCCGCAGTGAGTCATTACGTTTGCTTTTGTGGACACATTTTGAGACTAGGACGAAAAACATTTGTTTGTAGAGAAGGATGTTGTTGTTGCTGCTGCTACTACGGCGGCGGCGGCGGCAGCAGCAACATAGAGATGTTCAGATACGAGCTGACTTTTTTTTCGACTTGAGCAAGTGTAAATATGGGGATAACCATATGTTCACATCCGAAATGACAGCTGTACTTTTAGGGCTTTTACCTGGGCTTTTACCTGGGCTGTTAGGGCTTTTACCTGGGCTTTTAGGCGAGGGATCCTCCAGGCAGGGACTGCTTTCACTGACTGATACAGCGGTGGGAGAAAAAAAACAGCAGCGAAAGCTGTATGTGGTTCACAATCGCCCAAAAACTTTTAGTTTGACAACGTTTCATGACCAGTGAGATGACGTAAGTCTTGGTGGGTTGATAGACGGTAAAATGACCGGTCCTTACTGCTGCTCTGTACATTGTCCAGTCGTGTCGTTGAACAGATGTTTTATCCTCCTGCGCGAGTCACGTCACTGAAAACTCTGAATGATCTTTGTGACTTCTTCTCTCTATTATCTCAGAACAGTTTATCCAGAAATTTTCTGATATTTCCTTTGAAATCGATACCAAATACTGCCAGGAGCATGGCTGGGAGTGAAAGTAGGCTATAGTATAGTGCCCTCCCCTGGAGCTGTGACACGTCAGCTCCAGTCTCCCTGAAACTGCCAGTTTGCGTCTGCCGTTGGTTCACAGCAATTTGAAGGCAGAAAAACTCAGAAATGCAATTTTGCACTTCCTTTTCTGCTGATATGTGCTCTAACACAAGAAAAATGCCACAGGAACATGTGAAAAGCTCAAAAAACAAGATTTTCATGGGAGGGGGTCTTTAAGAGAAAATCTAATGTTTAAAAATGCTGTTCTTACATTGACTCCAGTTGCTCACGAGAAACTGCTTCATCACTTGTTGCACTAACTAAACTGAACAAAAAAGCAAACTAAAGAACTAAATGAAAATACTTTAACCGACTGCACGACGGAGTCTCCTCTTCTCACCTGCGGTGCGCTGATTGGAGACGCGTCTCTGTGATGGTGACCGGACCACAACAAATGTTAAAGAAAAAAGTTGATAATAAACAGTTTCTTTGTATTATCTTATCAAAAAGACCAAATAAAATACATCAAATTTTGATTTTAAAACGGGTATCTATTTTTCTGTTAAAAAAAAAAAAAAAAAAAAAGGTTGAGGTCACACCAGAAGGTTTGACTGAAGGGACAATCCCCAAAAAGATGACATAATCATTCGTGATGCAAAAAAACAAAGACAAATGCATTATCATCTTTTATTTATTTATTTTTTAAATTGTAGATTGTTTGTGGTTGACGAATATGATACAAACATATATAGGTATGGAGAGGGGTGAGGGGGTTACACACGAAAACAGAGCTGTGTATGAAACCAAATGAAATCTTTGCAAAGTGACTCAATGAATGCAAATTCATCCAGAGGTCCATGAGCTGTCCATCAACTCCGTGTGAGAGGGGGGGGGGGGAGAAAAGCTCTGACTGGTTTAATGTTCAAACATCTGGACCCTGAATATGAGACAACCCGTGGTTTTCAGACTTATAACAATACAACACATATATATCCGGCCCAATACGGCTTAAATATAAATGTAGGTGTGTATTTACATTTTGAAGGTGTCATTGATGAGTTTCGAACCCGCTCCTCTCTGGAACTGAGTGTGATGGCCATAGACATATAAAGAGGGTTATTATGGTGGAGACTCGTCGCCCCCTGGCGGCGGCCGGCGGAGCTGCAGGGACAGGGCAGCACACCACAGAGTGGATGTCGCGGTCGACGAGCTACCTTTCCGTGCTACGCAAGCTTCGGGTTCCAGGTGTGGCCGTGCCACAGCGGGCGGTGGTGGTCCCGCTGATGCAGCCGGTTCCCTGTGTGTCCTGGCTTCTGTCCGTCTACGTGAGGGAGGCCTGCACGCGCCTGCAGGGGACGAAGGCCAGGATCACATCCATCCTCAAGATGGACTCCACCAAGAAGGTGAGCTGTGGTCTGTGTCGTTGTTGCAGCCTACCCGCTGCACTGTATACCGCCGGAAGTTGCGTTCAGCGAAAGACCAGCAGCTCCTCTCCCAGGCCAGCGTCCAGCCAGCACCGGGGGCTCCCTGCGACATCTGTGGGCAGCCCAAAACGCTGGACGCTGGCCATGCGTACTTTAAAGGGAGGGAGCACTGCCAGCTAGGGGACGTGCCGCTGGGTAGGACGGCAGAGCAGTGGCTGGAGGAGCAGACCAGACCAAACCCCACCGCTCTTCCAAGCACCACGGCTTGGAGGAAGAAGAAGGAGAAGGAGCAAGGTGGGGGGGGCATCAACAAACCCTATAAATTAAGAATATGTCAGCGCTGTGGCCAACCCAAGTCTAAGGACTATGGCCACAGCCAGTATGACTTTAAAAACATTTATAGAAAAGCACTGTACTGTGTCTTGTATGACGACATCCCAGTCGACCTCTGGCTGGCCGAGAGGAGGAAGGAGGACAACCTGCATGGAGTCTCTAACTGTACATACCAACAAAATTGAGGCAAATAAACAAAAATGAGGAACGCTTCACGAATTTGCGTGTCATCCTAGGCACCAGCACAATCTCGGAGAGCGTGCCCTCTACACCCAGCCGCCCGCATCACACCACGCCTTCTTCCAGGGCCGGTTCTTCCTGTGGGTGCCGTAAGTGCAGGTTGACCGGTTCTGGCCTCTACAAGACCGTCCGGAGGGTCTTGGACGTGAGTGACTGGTACTTCATGGGCACGGAGTACCTGGAATGTCACTCATGTAAGAGGAAATTGACGGCGTGGTCCCACGACATCCTAAGACAGCTGGACCCGGCACACCAGGCCAAATTTCCAGCCGTCCTCACGTACAGGTAAGCACCAGACCTTTTACTTCACACAAACACTGTGATCTGATCACGCCTGCTGTCCTGCTCTTCTCTGTCGTCCTCTTCCTCAGGTTGTCGTGTGATAAAACAGTGATCGGGCTGATGAGGGGGCGCACTTTGGGGAACAGTGCCTCCCGCCTCCATGCGACTCTGATGGAGCAGCACACCACAGAGTGGATGTCGCGGTCGATGAGCTACCTTTCCGTGCTACGCAAGCTTCGGGTTCCAGGTGTGGCGGCGCCTCAGCGGACTGTGGTGCTCCCGCGCCTTGATCAACCTCACCAACTACTCTCCCTCCTCAACCGCCTCCTCGTCACCAACAGGAGGCAACCAGGAGAGGAAGCAGAAGGAACCTGGTAAGAAGAAAGATTTTTACATTTCAACCTTTACAAGAAAATGTTTCACACACTGACTTCCTGTGCAGCCCAAAACGCTGGACGCTGGCCATGCGTACTTTAAAGGGAGGAAGCACTGCCAGTTCGGGGACGTGCCGCTGGGTAGGACGGCAGAGCAGTGGCTGGAGGAGCAGACCGCCCTTACACCCACCGTTCTTCCAAGCACCACGGCTTGGAGGAAGAAGAAGCAGAAGGAGCAAGGTGGGGGGGGGCATCAACAAAGCCTATAAACTCAGAATATGTCAGCGCTGTGGCCAACCTAAGTCTAAGGAGTATGGCCACAGCCAGTATGACTTTAAATACATTTATAAAAAAGCACTTTACTGTGCCTTGTACGATGGCATCCCCGTCGACCTCTGGCTGGCCGAGAGGAGGAAGGAAAGAAACTTGCGGGTAGCGCCGCTGGAACAGCTGCCTGGGTCACCAACGTGGGCAACGAGCACAGGCAGGTGCTGATGTCCGTGCTCACAGAGTCCGAGGGTGACGGGCTCCTGCCCATGGCAGCAGACCTTATGCGGCGCTACCGAGAAGCCGGAAAGGCCCATCCTCAGGTCTTGTACGTGGACCGGGACTGCTGCGCCGCCCACGGACGGTGCAAGGTAACTCTTACGACTCTTACGACGAGCTCTGCAGTATCAACAAGTTGTCAGTTGCTGAAAGTGATTGTAAATGTTTAAAATCAAAATGTTTTTCAACAGCTGTTTCCTCAACCACTTCTCTGCTGTCTTGGCCTTTTTCCCCACCGACCTTTGACAGTACTCGTCCCCCTTGTAGTAGGCGTGGCCAGATTTCATTCTTTTGCGCCTCCCGCAGAGGTGGCAGGGAGTGCCCGGTGCTGGGAGGACGCTGCCCAGGGAGAGGAGCTGCTGGTCTTTCGCCGCCCGTAACATCCGGCGGCGTACAGTGGAGCGGGCAAGCGAGGGGCCAGAGGGGGGCGCTGTGGAGGAGGTGGAGGCAGCACAATGACTCATGTGTGATGGCCCCCTTTTAATACCCAGTCAGGAGGCCCGACCCCCTGCCACCGGTGCGGCCCCCAGCGCTCCTAGCCTGAAAAGACAGGCCTTTTGGCTACAAAAACGCGAGTTTCCATTTTTAATCTACACATACATTTACAATGGTGATATTCTGGCAGTTTGACTTGTTTACAAGCTTAGCAAATTCACCAGAATGTGGTCAAAAGTAACCCCACAGGACAATCAGGATCCGTCTCCCCGGAGGAGGTCTTTTTTTGCTTGGCCCTACGAGCGAAGAAGCAAAGGCCGTGCGCTGCGCTGCTTTTGGACGGTAGTGAAGGTGGCTGTTTGGTCTTTTGATTTGATTTGACATCCAGGATATATTTTTTCAAAAACTGTATATAACTGGACATTAACAATAAAACTCACGCAGATAAATGAAAATGCGGAACGCTTCACAAATTTGCGTGTCATCCTCAGGATGAGGAATGCTTTATGAATTTCAAATTCGTGAAGCGTTTCTCTTAAAATAAACAAAAATGAGGAGCGTTCCTCAAATCTTTTCAAAGATTTTTAACGTTCGCGGGTGTCTGAAAAGTTTTTTTTGACCAAAAATCAAACATTTTCACATTTTCACAACATGTTATTGTGGAAAAACACATTTCATGAAATTGGAACGATACAGAGAAGATTGTGCTGGTGCCTCGGATGAGGAAGGAAGGTGCGCAATCTTCTCGGTGGGCGGCCGCCGCCCACTCTTTTCCCCGCGCCGCGAGACCGCCGAGTCCTGGCCGGCGGCTTCCACGGCCTCCTCTGGGCTCCGCTTCGTACCCCCCTCCAAAAAAATGGAACGATACGCCTCGGGACCCACGTATCTTTCCATTTCGTCCATGTGTTTATATTCAAAGTAGCCACGCGGCCGCCGGCCGAGAAGGCGTTAGCGATCGATCGCCTATATTGTCAATATCCCTCCCTCCCTCCCTCTCGTCGTATAGGTTTATGATCTACTCTATGGACGAGATCCGTCATCCAACATGTGGTTATACTATATCAAGCTTCTTCGATCCATAATATCAATGTGATCAGTCAGCAGCGACATATTTATGATAAACATCTGTCATAGCAATGAGATTTGTCATTTGTCAACCCTTTCTGTGCTATTTGTGTCTGTAAAAATGCTCAATAAACATGAATTGAATTGAATTCAATTCCTTTTATTGTCATTTGTGTGTCAAATGTGTGTTTATGATCTATCTATGTTTATAGGCTCTATAAACAGGAGATATGTTTATAATATATATATATATATATAGGCTCTATAAACAGGAGATATGTTTATAATATATATATATATATATATATATATAGGCTCTATAAACAGGAGATATACCCTATATATATATATATATATAATAAACATATCTACAATCTCTTAACACTTTGTGCTAATTGTGTCTGTTATAAACGCTCTACAAACATGAATTGTGACACAATTGGCTCTATGCACAGCTCCACTGAACTTTAGCCAGCTCCTTTATTTCCTGTTTTCCATTATTGAACAAACTGATGAATCCAGGTGTGTCTGACCATCGTTGTGAGGTCAGACACACCTGGATTCATCAGTTTGTCCAGTAACAATAATGTTAGTTATTGAGTGAGTGATGAATGATGCAGAATCACAGAAGACATAGGCATAGAAGTAATTTCCACAAGATTTTTATTTAGAAAATAAGTTGTATAAAGTCAGAAAACACAGCAAAAACACACAAAAACTCTTAAAAATAGCACAGCAAAAACACACAAAAAGTCTTAAGTAGCAGCAGCAGCAGCAGCAGCAGCAGCAGCTACTGCTGCATAGAAGTAATTTTACTCCTGGCTGTGCTCCCCCTGCTGCTCCTGCTCCTCCTGTTGCTGGCTGTCCTCCTGCCTCCTCTGTGCCAGCCAGAGGTCAACAGAGATGCACTCGTAGAGGGCACAGTAAAAATGTCTTTTCCCATTGAAGTTGAACTGGCTGTGGCCATATTCTTTACTGGCTGGTTGGCCACAGCGCTGGCATGTTCTGAGTTTTGTTTTTTTTGGGGGGTTTCCCTCCCCCTCCTCCTTCTTCCTTATCCTCCACGCTGTTGTGCGTGGCACAGGAGCGGGGCCGTCGGCGGTCAGCTTCTCCATCAGCCACTCCTGGGGCGACCTCATGTCCGGACCGTCTTCCACGCTGCAGAAGTACTGGCCCTTGTAGAACGCGTGGCCAGAGTCAATGTGCCTGTCCTCCCCACATATATCGCAGGGAGCCCCAGGTTGTGACTGCTGGCCACTGCCCTGGGTCAGCACCTCCCTGTCCTTCTCCGCCCGCAACCTCCGTCGATACACGGTGCAGCGTGTGGGAGTCCTGGATGTGGACGGTGTGGAAGCCGTGGTGGAGGGGTTGTGAGGTGCCTCAGCTGCAGGACACAGAAATGACAGTGTTGGAGCACAGGTAATCACAGAGAAAGAAATGTGTCTTTTTCTCTTCAAGGTGTTGTAGGTTTAAGATTTCTTCTTACCATGCTTTTTCTTCTCTTTCCTCTTTCCAGAGGTGGACGGCGTGGAGGAGGAGGAGGAGGTCAACGGTGTGGAAGCCGTGGTGGAGAGGCTCTGAGGTGCCTCTGCTGCAGGACACAGAAATGACAGTGTTGGAGCACAGGTAATCACAGAGAAAGAAATGTGTCTTTTACTTGTCAAGGTGTTGTAGGTTAAAGATTTCTTCTTACCATGCTTTTTCTTCTCTTTCCTCTTTCCAGAGGTGGACGGCGTGGGGGAGGAGGAGGAGGTCGACGGTGTGGAAGCCGTGGTGGAGAAGCTCTGAGGTGCCTCTGCTGCAGGAGACAGAAATGGCAGTGTTGGAGCACAAGTAGTCACTGAGAAAGAAACATTTATTTGTTGTGCTGTAAATGTGTGAAATAAATAATGGAAAAATCCTACCAGGCTTCTCCTTCTCTGCCAACTTCTCACTCCTTGTTGTGCTCTCCATCCTGCAATCAAACAGAGGAAAATGATATGAGTAAAAATAAAAATAAAAAGAAGAAAAGGCCACAAAGTGTTGAGTCCTCCAAAGCAGAGAAAAGTAGTTACCTGTTAGCAGCTTGCAGAATCTGGTTATGAGAAACATCTGGGCTACACAGGTACTTCAGAGGTGACTAGGTGTCACCGCCCCAAGAGCCTTTGGCCAATCAGCTCTCCCGAGAACAGGAGTAGGGTCGTTAGCTCCAAAGGGGCTCTGATGTCCTGTGAAGCCCCTCTGTGTCTCTGAAGTTGCAAGGTGTCTCTGAAGTCCTTGTACCCAGTTTACACAGGAAGGGGGGTGGGGGGTAGGGGGTGGATCAGGAGCAGGTCGCCCCTCCCATGACCTGGCCTGATCAGATCTGTCAGCTGTCACTTGGATGAGGGGGGAGATAGATAGATATTTAAAGTTTGGGGAGGCAAAACATGTCCTTTTCCTTCTACCTAACCCTCTTCAACAACTAATACATGTACTACATAACACAAAAAATAAAATAAACAGCCAGCAGTAGTCATCAGTGGCCATCAAACAGATGTCAGTGTCAATCTGATTTCTTGTAAAGTGGTCTGAAACGTCAACATTTTCTTACTCACCGTCCTCATTCTTTTTCTCCGTCTTTGCTTTTTGCCAACATCCTGCAAAGAAAGAGAGGAAAGAAGGCATGAGTAGAAGTGAAAAGGAGGAAGAAGAAAAGCAATCAGAGTTGAGAGTCCCATCAGATGTTTGTACAAACACTCACCTCCAGCAGCAGCACATGTGTTTAGCTCTCAGACAGACAGACAGACAGTCTTCCCAGGTGAGTGGGTCACATGTCCTAAGAGCTGTCCAGCAGTGGCTGCAAGAAAAGAGCAGCAGTCAGTGACTTCTGACATTTTGGACACTGCAGTTTTACTGTGTCTTTTAATTATTTTTATATTAAAGTATTGTTTAACTGAATAACACTGTCATGTGCTTATTATTACTTAATCAGCGTACCTGCATTGAATCCTGGGTGGGTGGGGTTGGTTGTTGTCAGGGTTAGCAGTCCTGGGCCGTTGAGTGGTGGCTCCTCCTCAGGCAGGATGCTCTTGGTCTATTCATATTCTAAAAGGGGTGATCAACAGTAATGAGTGTGTCGTCAACAGTGAGTACACCCCTCCCTCCCAAATGAAGCTTTCTCAGCACTCACCTGGCAGTGACATGTGATCTGTCAGAGGGTCTTGGTGGCTGCGTCACATGACATGTGAAGTGTCAGTGTCAGGTTGTGGGAGCTGTCACTCATCTCCTGGCCAGGGTGTGGTGGTTCAACACACACACACACACACAGATTGTGATGATCGATGGAGGGATCACCTCTGATGATATTAGAAGGAGAAGGCCCAGGCCCGACACAAAAGGAGGCTTCGGTCAGCAGCAATGTCAGCTTGTGATGAATGAGATCACCTCTGATGCTGGATGACATCACCTCTGATGCTGGATGACATCACCTCTGATGCTGATCACCTCTGATGCTGGATGAGTTCACCTCTGATGCTGGATGACATCACCTCTGATGCTGGATGAGATCACCTCTGATGCTGGATGACATCACCTCTGATGCTGATCACCTCTGATGCTGATCACCTCTGATGCTGGATGAGTTCACCTCTGATGCTGGATGAGTTCACCTCTGATGCTGGATGACATCACCTCTGATGCTGATCACCTCTGATGCTGGATGAGTTCACCTCTGATGCTGGATGAGTTCACCTCTGATGCTGGATGACATCACCTCTGATGCTGATCACCTCTGGATGACATCTGGATGAGTTCACCTCTGATGCTGGATGAGTTCACCTCTGATGCTGGATGAGATCACCTCTTATGCTGGATGAGATCACCTCTGATGCTGATCACCTCTGATGCTGATCACCTCTGATGCTGGATGAGATCACCTCTGATGCTGGATGAGATCACCTCTGATGCTGGATGAGTTCACCTCTGATGCTGATCACCTCTGATGCTGGATGAGATCACCTCTGATGCTGGATGAGATCACCTCTGATGCTGGATGAGTTCACCTCTGATGCTGATCACCTCTGATGCTGGATGAGATCACCTCTGATGCTGGATGAGATCACCTCTGATGCTGATCACCTCTGATGCTGATCACCTCTGATGCTGGATGAGATCACCTCTGATGCTGGATGAGTTCACCTCTGATGCTGGATGAGTTCACCTCTGATGCTCGATGAGATCTGGTGGTGGTGGGATGTGGGATGGAGATGATCTCTGAAGAGATTGTTGTGGTGGTGATCAGAGGAGGAGGTGGTGGTGATCAGAGGAGGTGGTGATGGTGATGGAAGAGGTGGTGGTGATCAGAGGAGGTGGTGATGGTGATGGAAGAGGTGGTGGTGATCAGAGGTGGTGGTGATGGTGATGGAAGAGGTGGTGGTGATCAGAGGAGGTGGTGATGGTGATGGAAGAGGTGGTGGTGATCAGAGGTGGTGGTGATGGTGATGAGAGTTGTGGTGGTGATCAGAGGAGGTGGTGATGGTGATCAGAGGTGGTGGTGATGGTGATGAGAGTTGTGGTGGTGATCAGAGGAGGTGGTGATGGTGATGAGAGTTGTGGTGGTGATCAGAGGTGGTGGTGATGAGAGTTGTGGTGGTGATCAGAGGAGGTGGTGATGGTGATGAGAGTTGTGGTGGTGATCAGAGGAGGTGGTGATGGTGATGATGGAGGAGGAGGTGGTGATGGAGAGGAAGGTGCGCAGGTGGTGATGGTGTGAGGCAGTGCACCTGCCCCTGTGCTGGTGATCGGCGTGGCGGAGGTGGAGTGGTGGAGTGTGTCCACTTGTGGTGGTGGAAAAGGGAGGGACTCACTTACCGGAGCGTTTTGGTTGTTTTGGTCTGATGCTCCGGTAAGGAGGGGGGGGCAAGCTGCCACGGTGCTGCTGGGTCACGGCCTGGGTCGGGGCCGGCAGAGTGGTGTGCTGCTGGGTGGCTGGCAGCAGAGGGGGGGCCGGCAGAGTGGCTCGCTGCTGGGTGGCTGGCAGCAGAGGGGGGGCCGGCAGAGTGGCTCGCTGCTGGGTGGCTGGCAGCAGAGGGGGGGCCGGCAGAGTGGCTCGCTGCTGGGTCCGCTGTGGAATAAAAGGAGGAAAAATGCCGTCATAAAGAAGAGCTCAACCCTGGAAGGAGACCACATCACAGCACTGTGGACAAAGAGAAGAAGACGTACCTTTGACGCAGCTGCTGCCTGCTTCTCCTGCAGCCACTCCTCCGCTGACTTGCCTCCAACCTTGGCGCAGTACTGCTCATTTCCGTGCCGGGTGTGACCATATTGTTTGGTTTTCGGCTGGCCACAGAGCCGGCAGTTGAAGGTGGAGAATGTCCTTTTCTCCTTCACCTTTTGGAAATGAGCAGCAAGTCCTGCGTTCCTCCGCTGCCGCTCCTCTTCCAGCCTCGCCTCCCAGCTGCTGGTGGTGGCGGTGGGAGGCGCACCTGTGGCGGTGGTGGGAGGCGCACCTGCAGCGGCAGTGGCGGTGGCGGCGGCGGCGGCGGCGGCAGCGGCAGCGGGGGCTGGAGCGCTGGTGGTGGAGGTGGAGGCAAGGGAGGGTTCAGCGGAGGCAGCGGCTGCACCCGTTGGAGCCGAGGAGGATGTGGAGGAGGAAGCTGCAGTGGCACCGGGGGACGAGAGGAGCCGATGAAGGGCGGGGGCCAGGGGGCCGCGGCGGGTCACGGCCATGCCAGAGGCGTCCGGCGGCAGGTGGTGCTGCAGGGGGTTGGCGGGCTGCGCCGGTCCCTGCTGCAGAGCCCGGGCTGGCTGGAGGGGCTCCACCGCCGTGACCTCGGCCGTGACCGGTGGCAGAGCTGCGGCCACCTCGGAGGTCGCCAGTGCCTTGCTCCTCTTCGTGTGCCTGATGGAAACACATGACAGATATCAGACTGTGGACACGCTGCTCGTCCGTGGGACCGTCAGAGTGTTGGTGTCAAACACACGGCTCTTACCACTGCAGGAGGGTCCGCTGGTTGATCTCAAAGAGCTGGATGGGCGCGGCTGCCAGGAGGTGTCGGCAGTTGTAGATGTTGTCTCTGATGAGACTGTAGTCCCTCCTGACAGCCGACCAGCGACTCAGGTGGACCCCCGCGATGCTGCGGCCCTCGCTGTGGATCCGGCACAGCCCCAGGAAGATGGCTTCCATCAGCCTGGTGGCGTCTGGGGACTGTGCCGCCCCCGCGCCTTTACCCAGAAACAAACTGCACACAGAGAGAGGGGGAGGGGGAGAGAGTGAGGCTCTGTCCATTAGCTGTCAATGTGGCATTATGAAGATGGCCACATATAAACTACACATGAACACGACATACACACACCTCCCAGTTTGTAATTGTTTTCCTCTCATGTCTGCCTGTGCTAGTGTGTGTGTGTGGAATGAACGGATATCGGTGGTTGACGTAGAGTGCGTAAGAATGTAGCGTTTGTAACTGTTAGTGTTGTTGTTGTTGTTAATCATCTGATGTTCCGTCTATGCTTGTGTTACAGAATAAAACCATAAAAGAAATCACACAGTGCTCTTCAATCAGAGACATGTAACATCAATTAGTGAGTGAGAGAGAGACATGGCCAGGCAGCAACGCTCCACTCACCGGGACGCGCTCTCTTGCCCCATGGCTGCCATGTGGGGCCGCCTGTTCTTAAAGCGGCCCTGCAGCAGGCGTCCCTGGTGGCGCGGGGGGAAGGAGACAGCCGCCTTGTCCCTGTCAGACAGCTTTGTCCACAGGGCGGCTATCTCCCTCACTTGAAGCTGCGTCACGTAGGCCTGGTGACGCAGCTTCACGAGGGCCTGGGCCAGACGGACGGTGTGCTGGTACCCTCCGTACCCGTCTGGTCCTATGACATCCTGGGAGAGAGACAAAAGTGTTAACTAACACACACACACACACAGACACTACACTTGCACTGAAAAAATACTTACGGCTTCCTCCTCCTCCTCCATCGGCTCCTCCCTGGGGTCCGACTGGGACGACGAGGCCTGGCTGGGCTGAGGCTGTGGCTGAGGCTGTGGCTGAGGCTGTGGCTGAGGCTGAGGCTGAGGCTGCTGGGGCTGCTGCGGGGGCTGAGGCTGCTGCGGGAACAGCAGCTCTTGCAGCACCTGGTCGGAGGCCAGGTCCCCCTCCCCAAATCCCTCGTCCACTGCCTCGAGCTGGTCCTCCTCCCACACATCTTCGCCCTCGTCCATCCCATCCGGAGCGTCGGGATCCCCAGGATCTTCCTGCAGCACGAGGCCCGTCTGCGAGTACAGATACTCCACCCCGATGAGTTCTCCTGAACAAAAGAGACAGAGACGGATGTGAAGAGTTGGGCCTGCCCGCCTGCAGGTGCACCTGCCCCCCAGCTCCTCCCCCTCAGCTCACCTGTGTACTCGCTGGGCTTGGTGTATGTCTCAACCAGCGTCAGACCCATGAGCTCTTGGGTAAGCTGGTTGAAACCGTGCTGCAGGCGGGCACTGTGGCAGAGCAGCGTCGATCTGTCTGCACCCTCCACTGCAGACCTGCCCCTGTTTTCATTCCACCTGACCAGGCCCTCCAGCAGGTACACCTGGAAATGGAGCGCATTCGCAGATGTACCTGTGATGCACACACACGAGAGAGAGAGAGAGAGAGAGAGAGAGAGAGAGAGAGGAGTTCAGGCACTGTGAGCTGCTAAATGACCACAGAAAAAAACAACATCAGTAAAAGGTGTGATTCTCACCTGGGATGAAGCGGCACAGGTGCAGGT
This sequence comes from Trachurus japonicus, assembly GCF_045865225.1. Lineage (NCBI taxonomy): Eukaryota > Metazoa > Chordata > Actinopteri > Carangiformes > Carangidae > Trachurus > Trachurus japonicus. Next base: position 2,660,033 of record NC_140915.1, on the reverse strand, counting down.
GGAATGACTCCAGCGAGGTGGAGCCCCTGGCGCAGCGGAAGACGGGGAGAATGACGCCTCCCCTGGTCACCTCCCCCGTCTTAGTGTAGAGCTCCACCCCCGCTGGGTCCTGGATACAGGGCAGGTGATGACGCTGCGTCTGCCAGATAACCTCCATTCTGTCGCGGTCGATGAGCGGGACGCCCAACGTGTCCGTCGCGTCCCGGAAGTGGTCCAGGACTTCCTGGAGGAGCCGCTCGGTGTCCTGGGCCCCTCTGGTGCGACGGCGGCAGTGACGAGCCATCTCCCTGCCCGTCAGCTTGACATGGGCGTCCCTCCCCTCCTCGGACTGCTTGGCCTCCATCAGGCGCGCCACGTCATCTTTGTCCCACTCAAAGATGGCGAGAGACAGGCGCGCCATGAAGAGGCCGTAGAGCTGGTGGGCATCGGTGGTGACACCCCGAGCGAAGCGTCGCATCAGGTGCCACACATCCAGCCGCACCACCAGCTCCTGCCACTCCACGAACATGGCAGAGACCTGGAAACAACACAGTTTAGTTTAGTTTATTGGTTTAATAAGAGACAGTGTGCAATTGCATTAATCTCATTGACACTGATATTTAAACATCTACACTTGAGCAACCAGAGCTCGTCATAAGAGTTACCTTGCTCTGCCCGTGGGCGGCGCAGCAGTCCCGGTCCACGTACAAGACCTGAGGAGGGGCCTTTCCGGCTTCTCGGTAGCGCTGCATTAACCCGGCCGCCATGGGCAACAGTCCGTCTCCCTCGGAGTCGGTGAGCACGGACATTAACACCTGTCCGTGCTCATTCCCGACGTTGGTCACCCAGGCGGCCGTACCGGCAGCGCTACCTGCAAGCTTCTTCGTCATCTGCACAGGAGGACAGAGAGAGAGAGAGAGAGAGAGAGAGAGAGACAGAGAGAGAGACAGAGAGAGAGGACAAGAGAAGACTGTTAGAACTGGCTCAGAGCGTCACAAAAAAAGGGAGAAAACACCAGACATCTGTCCAAAATAAGTTATTCAATCACATCAAACCAAATTAGTAGCCTCAGCTCACAGGGCCCGGATGTGATGAGCCACTCACAGCACCTGCAGTGAGGAGGGAAAACACACACACACACACAAGCTGCAAAAACACAGACCACAGCTCACCTTCTTGGTCGAGTCCATCTTCAGAATGGACCCGAAGATGGATGTGACTCTGGCCTTTGTCTCCTGCAGGCGCGTGCAGGCGTCCCTGACGTAGACAGACAAAAGCCAGGCCGGACGGGGAACCGGGGGCATCATCGGGAGTTCCACCCCCCGCTGAGGCGCCGCCACACCCGGAACCCGAAGCTTGCGAAGAACGGAGAGGTATCTCATCGACCGCAACATCCACTCTCTGGTGTGATCCTCCACCAGAGTAGTGTGGAGGCGGGAGGCACTGTTCCCCAGAGTGCGCTCCCTCATCTGCCCGATCACAGTTTTATCGCACGACAACCTGAGGAAGAGGACGACAGAGAAGAGCAGGACAGCAGGCGGATGAGAGGAAGTGTGAGTCAGAACAGATTAAAGCTCATGTGTGTGTTTGAGTCTGTGTGTGCATGCGCACGCAGTAAAACCGGTGCTGCTTACCTGTACGTGAGAACAGCTGGAAATTGCTCCTGGTGCGACAGGTCCAGCTGTTCCAGGATGTGGTGCGACCACGCCGACAACTTCCTCTGACACAAGGTGCACTCGAGGTACTCCGTGCCCATGAAGTACCATCCCCTCGTGTCCAAGACCCTCCGGACGGTCTTGTAGAGGCCAGAGCCGGTCAGCTGGTGCCTACAAGAGGGACACACAAGCCTGTATGCCCACATCTTGTAGGGCATCCAAAGACAAAACCGGCTCTGGAAGAAGGCGTGGTGTGACTCGGGCGGCTGGGTGTACAAGGGTCGCTCTCCAGGGGGGAACCACCAGAGGCGGAGCTCACTGGTGAGAACAGACTTCCCACCAGCGCCTCTGGTGAAGAGAGCCTTGCCTACCCAGCCTTGCTGCTCCTCCGGGAGCGTCTGCCTCCAGCCGCGAGGCAGAAGCTGCAACCATCAAAACGTCTCAATAAGTACAAAGATTCAGTTGCAATTCCACACAGACAAACATTTCCTCACACAGGTTGTATGTATGGTTCTTACCTCAGCGCCAGAGGACAAAGGCGGGCCGACGGCGGCAGCAAGGGGTCCCAGGGCTCCAGGGGCTGCAGCGGCGGCTCCAGGGGCTGCGTCGGCGGCTGGACGGGCTCCAGGGGCTGCAGCGGGGGCTCCAGGGGCTGCAGCGGCGGCTCCAGGGGCTGGACGGGCTCCAGGGGCTGCAGCGGGGGCTCCAGGGGCCGGACGGGCTCCAGGGGCGGCTGGACGGGCTCCAGGGGCCGGACGGGGTCCAGGGGCTGCGGGGGCTGGGCTGGATCCCATCTGGGGGGAGACAGGCTGGGGAGGAGGGAGGGCTGCTGGTGGGGCGTCCCTGCTACTGCTGCTCACTGTCAAACACAATCACATTTGTTGCTTTGACTGACACATCTCTCCTTTTCTGACAACAGGTAGAGGACAGATTTTTTTCTCATGGCTCAATTCAAACGGATCACGAAATAAAACTTTCAGTCCTGTTCATTTGAATGGCGAGTTTTTCAGAGTTGAGTTCCCATGGTGACCGTTACTTCCTGCTTCCGCTTAGGCTCTCTATAACAAGATTGAGGCAAATAAACAAAAATGAGGAACGCTTCACAAATTCGTGAAGTGTTCCTCATTTTTGTTTATTTTATGAGGAACGCTTCAGACGAGGATAATACGGAGGCAATCGAGGCGTGTGTGTGTGTGTGTGTGTGTGTGTGTGTGTGTGTGTGTGTGTGTGTGTGTGCGTGCGCACGCTCACGCTGAGAGTCGACCTCCATGGCTGCAGTGAGGAGCTCTGCATCCGTCAGCTCTGGGCCCGCTGCTCCAGCACCTGTGTGTATGTGTGTGTGAAATAATTAGATGCAAATATGTCTGTCAATCGTGAAGTGACTTCCTGGCTTCGTGGTGTGACCTTACCAGAGCCTGCAGACGGAGGTGCTCCAGGCTGGGCCGGGGGGAGGGCAGCACCACCTCTGGCCTCTCGGTCCCGGCCCAGCACATACGCCTGCAGGCTGTGGAACTTGGACCCAGGCTTGGTGATGCGGCCCCTCATCCACTCCACATAGCTACAGAGACACACGGGGGCAACAGGACAGAGTCAGCGGACTGATCAACACACACACACACACACACACACACACACACACACTGGGATACTCACGTTCGACTCTCCTTGCTGGCAGCCTCGTAGAGGGACTGGTAGGTTCGGTTGGCGTGAACCCCGAACCCCACCAGCTGACTGTCCATGCCCCTCACCGACAGAGACCCCTCACGCATCCGGGTCCGCTGAACCACCGCCACCACCTGTAGAGTAGAAATACAACAATACTTTACCCACCCCCCCAGGAGGGAAACTCAAGCCGCCCGGCAGCTGGACAGTTAGAAACAGCTACAATGAAATTCTCACCTCGGGGAACAGGCGGACATAGGTGGTGAGGGCGTCCTTCTGTACGGCGAGGGGCGACTGTGACTTGTCACCGCCCTCCCTCTCTTTCAGGTGGGAGGCCACGACGGCAGCTGCATAGCCCACGTCGTTGGCCAGGAGCCACCTGAAAGTCTGCCCCCGGTACTGGCCAAACTGGAGCTCGCTCTCACAGAGCACCAGATTGGGGCACCGGGGGTCCCCGCCTGCCTCCACCACTCTGGCCCTGGCCTCGGCCGCCACCACCTCGGGCTTCTTCACCGGGCCTGCCGAGGCTGACCTCTGCCGGTAGGCCTGGGCCAGCCTAGCTGCCTCAGGTGAAGGCTGGAGGGTAAGCTCCGAGGTGGTGGGCTGGACCCTGAAAACAGGACGGTAATCCATTCTGAAAAAGAGTGAGAGCATAAAAACAACATGAGATGAGGTGACCAATATATGATGCAGATATACAGTACATGATGCATGGGTTTATTAGTTCATAGGTTTTAGTGTATAGTATTGTTGTTGTACCTATTTTTACAGACACAAATAGCACAGAAAGGGTTGACAAATGACAAATCTCATTGCTATGACAGATGTTTATCATAAATATGTCGCTGCTGACTTATTTAACGCCACTGATTACAGCCTGTCTTTAATCAGCCTCTCATGAACACATAGCTACTGCTGGGACACTAAGTCGTTCACATGTGAGTGTCAACCAGCTATAATATTTTACTGTACAGAAATATGAATATGAAACATGAACGCATCACTACAGAAGCAACGTTAAAATGATCAAATCCAGCCAGATATAATATATATAATAATAATATATCATGGGCATAAGGTTAACGTTATATCTCCACACTGACCTTAGTTGAGATTTGAAAACCAGAAGAAACCAGACGAGTGAGCAACACAGTGACATAACGTTACGTTACCTAACACGCAGTAACGTCGACATTACTGGAATAAGGCAAATAATAAAATAAAATACCGATAAAAACGTATAATTCAAAGCTCACGATATACTGTGCAATGCGCTGGGTTGAAACGGAGGGAAAAAAGAAAAAGTAATGGAGGGAATAAATTAATTGAGGAGGGAAAATATGATAACGGTCGGTTAACTAGCTAAAACATAACTTAACTTTGTCAAAACTGTCGCCGAAGTGTTGAACATGATAAAAAGCACAATCTGCATATTATTCCAACACACATGATTCAGATATTTTTTGACTATGACCGTGAATTTAGACCTGACCGACCGGCCGGCCGGCCGGCGGGCAGCCAGCCGCCGGGCAGCCGCATACGGAGCCGTATCGCCCGGCTAACAAGCGGCCACACGACCGCTGTTACGGTGGCTCGTTAACCGGCTCGTTAACCGGAGAAAAACACTTGAAATACATATATATAAATATATTTTTTAAAGTACTTACTTCGTTCGTTCGTTCGTTCGTTCGCTCGCTCTCTCGCTCGCTCGCTCCGTAACTCGTCACTCTCCGTAGGGGGTGAAGCTGGGAGTGATGGCGGCTATCACTCTTCGTCTACCTGGGTCTGTCAGTGCAGGGGGGCGGAGCCGCGGTACATGTGTTTGGGCCAATGAGAGAGCTTCTCATTTGTCCCCCCATGCATTGTGTATGTGGAGCTGCGCATGTGTAGTAGCCAATAGAAGCGTGTGGTGTCGACCAATGGGAGCACACCCCATCTGTCTGCAGGGGGAGAAGATGGCTGTCCCCGAGGCGCAAGGATGACACGCAAATTCGTGAAGCGTTTCCACATTTTGATCTGCCGGCCTTGTTGTGGTGCGGTTGTGTGCCTGTTGCATTTGTCTGGAATCACTGGTGTTGCTCGGTAGATTTGTCAAGGCATAGTCCAGGGAGGCGCATTGCCCGTGTGCCTGCCTCAGACAGTAGGTGGGTTTGGGCACCTTCACTGCCGTCCAAAAGCACCCCAGCGCTCCTGGCCTGAATAGACAGGCCTTTTGGCTACAAAAACGTGAGTCTCCATTTTTAATCTACACAAAAAAAGCGTTTCTCATAGTATAAACAAAAATGAGGAACGCTTCACAAATTCGTGAAGCGTTCCTCATTTTTGTTTATACTATGAGAAGAAGCAAAGGCTGTGTGCTGCGCTGCTTTTGGACGGCAGTGAAGGTGCCCAAACCCACCTACTGTCTGAGGCAGGCACACGGGCAATGCGCCACCCTGGACTATGCCTTGACAAATCTACCGAGCAACACCAGTGATTCCAGACAAATGCAACAGGCACACAACCGCACCACAACAAGGCCGGCAGATCAAAATGTGGAAACGCTTCACGAATTTGCGTGTCATCCTTGCGCAGGGGCCATGCTAATCTTCTCTGTATCGATTCCAATTTAGTGTATGCACTTGCCGAAGCAAGCACAATGACTCATGTGTGATGGCCCCCTTTTAATACCCAGTCAGGAGGCCCAACCCCCTGCCACCGGTGCGCCCCCCAGCGCTCCTGGCCTGAATAGACAGGCCTTTTGGCTACAAAAACGTGAGTTTCCATTTTTAATCTACACAAAAAAAACGTTTCTCATAGTATAAACAAAAATGAGGAACGCTTCACAAATTCGTGAAGCTTTCCTCATTTTTGTTTATACTATGAGAAACGAATTTGTGAAGCGTTCCTCATTTTTGTTTATTTGCCTCAATCTTGTTATTATGTACAGTTAGAGACTCCATCAGAGCAGCTCTGGCTGCTGCCTCCCTCTCAGACTTGTTTACAAGCTTAGCAAATTCACCAGAATGTGGCCAAAAGTAACCCCACAGGACAATCAGGATCCGTCCCCCGGAGGAGGCCTTTATTTGGTAGGCCCTACGAGCAAAGAAGCAAAGGCCGTGCGCTGCGCTGCTTTTGGACGGTAGTGAAGGTGGCTGTTTGGGTTTTTGATTTGATTTGACAATCAGGATCCAAAAAAGCGTTTCTCATAAAATAAACAAAAATGAGGAACGCTTCACAAATTCGTGAAGCGTTGCTCATTTTTGTTTATACTATGAGAAGAAGCAAAGGCTGTGTGCTGCGCTGCTTTTGGACGGCAGTGAAGGTGCCCAAACCCACCTACTGTCTGAGGCAGGCACACGGGCAATGCGCCACCCTGGACTATGCCTTGACAAATCTACCGAGCAACACCAGTGATTCCAGACAAATGCAACAGGCACACAACCGCACCACAACAAGGCCGGCAGATCAAAATGTGGAAACGCTTCACGAATTTGCGTGTCATCCTTGCGCAGGGGCCATGCTAATCTTCTCTGTATCGATTCCAATTTAGTGTATGCACTTGCCGAAGCAAGCACAATGACTCATGTGTGATGGCCCCCTTTTAATACCCAGTCAGGAGGCCCAACCCCCTGCCACCGGTGCGCCCCCCAGCGCTCCTGGCCTGAATAGACAGGCCTTTTGGCTACAAAAACGTGAGTTTCCATTTTTAATCTACACAAAAAAAACGTTTCTCATAGTATAAACAAAAATGAGGAACGCTTCACAAATTCGTGAAGCGTTCCTCATTTTTGTTTATACTATGAGAAACGAATTTGTGAAGCGTTCCTCATTTTTGTTTATTTGCCTCAATCTTGTTATTATGTACAGTTAGAGACTCCATCAGAGCAGCTCTGGCTGCTGCCTCCCTCTCAGACTTGTTTACAAGCTTAGCAAATTCACCAGAATGTGGCCAAAAGTAACCCCACAGGACAATCAGGATCCGTCTCCCCGGAGGAGGCCTTTATTTGGTAGGCCCTACGAGCAAAGAAGCAAAGGCCGTGCGCTGCGCTGCTTTTGGACGGTAGTGAAGGTGGCTGTTTGGGTTTTTGATTTGATTTGACAATCAGGATCCAAAAAAGCGTTTCTCATAAAATAAACAAAAATGAGGAACGCTTCACAAATTCGTGAAGCGTTCCTCATTTTTGTTTATACTATGAGAAGAAGCAAAGGCTGTGTGCTGCGCTGCTTTTGGACGGCAGTGAAGGTGCCCAAACCCACCTACTGTCTGAGGCAGGCACACGGGCAATGCGCCACCCTGGACTATGCCTTGACAAATCTACCGAGCAACACCAGTGATTCCAGACAAATGCAACAGGCACACAACCGCACCACAACAAGGCCGGCAGATCAAAATGTGGAAACGCTTCACGAATTTGCGTGTCATCCTTGCGCAGGGGCCATGCTAATCTTCTCTGTATCGATTCCAATTTAGTGTATGCACTTGCCGAAGCAAGCACAATGACTCATGTGTGATGGCCCCCTTTTAATACCCAGTCAGGAGGCCCAACCCCCTGCCACCGGTGCGCCCCCCAGCGCTCCTGGCCTGAATAGACAGGCCTTTTGGCTACAAAAACGTGAGTTTCCATTTTTAATCTACACAAAAAAAAACGTTTCTCATAGTATAAACAAAAATGAGGAACGCTTCACAAATTCGTGAAGCGTTCCTCATTTTTGTTTATACTATGAGAAACGAATTTGTGAAGCGTTCCTCATTTTTGTTTATACTATGAGAAACGAATTTGTGAAGCGTTCCTCATTTTTGTTTATTTGCCTCAATCTTGTTATTATGTACAGTTAGAGACTCCATCAGAGCAGCTCTGGCTGCTGCCTCCCTCTCAGACTTGTTTACAAGCTTAGCAAATTCACCAGAATGTGGCCAAAAGTAACCCCACAGGACAATCAGGATCCGTCTCCCCGGAGGAGGCCTTTATTTGGTAGGCCCTACGAGCAAAGAAGCAAAGGCCGTGCGCTGCGCTGCTTTTGGACGGTAGTGAAGGTGGCTGTTTGGGTTTTTGATTTGATTTGACAATCAGGATCCAAAAAAGCGTTTCTCATAAAATAAACAAAAATGAGGAACGCTTCACAAATTCGTGAAGCGTTCCTCATTTTTGTTTATACTATGAGAAGAAGCAAAGGCTGTGTGCTGCGCTGCTTTTGGACGGCAGTGAAGGTGCCCAAACCCACCTACTGTCTGAGGCAGGCACACGGGCAATGCGCCACCCTGGACTATGCCTTGACAAATCTACCGAGCAACACCAGTGATTCCAGACAAATGCAACAGGCACACAACCGCACCACAACAAGGCCGGCAGATCAAAATGTGGAAACGCTTCACGAATTTGCGTGTCATCCTTGCGCAGGGGCCATGCTAATCTTCTCTGTATCGATTCCAATTTAGTGTATGCACTTGCCGAAGCAAGCACAATGACTCATGTATGATGGCCCCCTTTTAATACCCAGTCAGGAGGCCCAACCCCCTGCCACCGGTGCGCCCCCCAGCGCTCCTGGCCTGAATAGACAGGCCTTTTGGCTACAAAAACGTGAGTTTCCATTTTTAATCTACACAAAAAAAACGTTTCTCATAGTATAAACAAAAATGAGGAACGCTTCACGAATTTGTGAAGCGTTCCTCATTTTTGTTTATACTATGAGAAACGAATTTGTGAAGCGTTCCTCATTTTTGTTTATTTGCCTCAATCTTGTTATTATGTACAGTTAGAGACTCCATCAGAGCAGCTCTGGCTGCTGCCTCCCTCTCAGACTTGTTTACAAGCTTAGCAAATTCACCAGAATGTGGCCAAAAGTAACCCCACAGGACAATCAGGATCCGTCTCCCCGGAGGAGGCCTTTATTTGGTAGGCCCTACGAGCGAAGAAGCAAAGGCCGTGCGCTGCGCTGCTTTTGGACGGTAGTGAAGGTGGCTGTTTGGGTTTTTGATTTGATTTGACAATCAGGATCCAAAAAAGCGTTTCTCATAAAATAAACAAAAATGAGGAACGCTTCACAAATTCGTGAAGCGTTCCTCATTTTTGTTTATACTATGAGAAGAAGCAAAGGCTGTGTGCTGCGCTGCTTTTGGACGGCAGTGAAGGTGCCCAAACCCACCTACTGTCTGAGGCAGGCACACGGGCAATGCGCCACCCTGGACTATGCCTTGACAAATCTACCGAGCAACACCAGTGATTCCAGACAAATGCAACAGGCACACAACCGCACCACAACAAGGCCGGCAGATCAAAATGTGGAAACGCTTCACGAATTTGCGTGTCATCCTTGCGCAGGGGCCATGCTAATCTTCTCTGTATCGATTCCAATTTAGTGTATGCACTTGCCGAAGCAAGCACAATGACTCATGTGTGATGGCCCCCTTTTAATACCCAGTCAGGAGGCCCAACCCCCTGCCACCGGTGCGCCCCCCAGCGCTCCTGGCCTGAATAGACAGGCCTTTTGGCTACAAAAACGTGAGTTTCCATTTTTAATCTACACAAAAAAAACGTTTCTCATAGTATAAACAAAAATGAGGAACGCTTCACAAATTCGTGAAGCGTTCCTCATTTTTGTTTATACTATGAGAAACGAATTTGTGAAGCGTTCCTCATTTTTGTTTATTTGCCTCAATCTTGTTATTATGTACAGTTAGAGACTCCATCAGAGCAGCTCTGGCTGCTGCCTCCCTCTCAGACTTGTTTACAAGCTTAGCAAATTCACCAGAATGTGGCCAAAAGTAACCCCACAGGACAATCAGGATCCGTCTCCCCGGAGGAGGCCTTTATTTGGTAGGCCCTACGAGCGAAGAAGCAAAGGCCGTGCGCTGCGCTGCTTTTGGACGGTAGTGAAGGTGGCTGTTTGGGTTTTTGATTTGATTTGACAATCAGGATCCAAAAAAGCGTTTCTCATAAAATAAACAAAAATGAGGAACGCTTCACAAATTCGTGAAGCGTTCCTCATTTTTGTTTATACTATGAGAAGAAGCAAAGGCTGTGTGCTGCGCTGCTTTTGGACGGCAGTGAAGGTGCCCAAACCCACCTACTGTCTGAGGCAGGCACACGGGCAATGCGCCACCCTGGACTATGCCTTGACAAATCTACCGAGCAACACCAGTGATTCCAGACAAATGCAACAGGCACACAACCGCACCACAACAAGGCCGGCAGATCAAAATGTGGAAACGCTTCACGAATTTGCGTGTCATCCTTGCGCAGGGGCCATGCTAATCTTCTCTGTATCGATTCCAATTTAGTGTATGCACTTGCCGAAGCAAGCACAATGACTCATGTGTGATGGCCCCCTTTTAATACCCAGTCAGGAGGCCCAACCCCCTGCCACCGGTGCGCCCCCCAGCGCTCCTGGCCTGAATAGACAGGCCTTTTGGCTACAAAAACGTGAGTTTCCATTTTTAATCTACACAAAAAAAACGTTTCTCATAGTATAAACAAAAATGAGGAACGCTTCACAAATTCGTGAAGCGTTCCTCATTTTTGTTTATACTATGAGACACGAATTTGTGAAGCGTTCCTCATTTTTGTTTATTTGCCTCAATCTTGTTATTATGTACAGTTAGAGACTCCATCAGAGCAGCTCTGGCTGCTGCCTCCCTCTCAGACTTGTTTACAAGCTTAGCAAATTCACCAGAGTGTGGCCAAAAGTAACCCCACAGGACAATCAGGATCCGTCTCCCCGGAGGAGGCCTTTATTTGGTAGGCCCTACGAGCAAAGAAGCAAAGGCCGTGCGCTGCGCTGCTTTTGGACGGTAGTGAAGGTGGCTGTTTGGGTTTTTGATTTGATTTGACAATCAGGATCCAAAAAAGCGTTTCTCATAAAATAAACAAAAATGAGGAACGCTTCACAAATTCGTGAAGCGTTCCTCATTTTTGTTTATACTATGAGAAGAAGCAAAGGCTGTGTGCTGCGCTGCTTTTGGACGGCAGTGAAGGTGCCCAAACCCACCTACTGTCTGAGGCAGGCACACGGGCAATGCGCCACCCTGGACTATGCCTTGACAAATCTACCGAGCAACACCAGTGATTCCAGACAAATGCAACAGGCACACAACCGCACCACAACAAGGCCGGCAGATCAAAATGTGGAAACGCTTCACGAATTTGCGTGTCATCCTTGCGCAGGGGCCATGCTAATCTTCTCTGTATCGATTCCAATTTAGTGTATGCACTTGCCGAAGCAAGCACAATGACTCATGTGTGATGGCCCCCTTTTAATACCCAGTCAGGAGGCCCAACCCCCTGCCACCGGTGCGCCCCCCAGCGCTCCTGGCCTGAATAGACAGGCCTTTTGGCTACAAAAACGTGAGTTTCCATTTTTAATCTACACAAAAAAAACGTTTCTCATAGTATAAACAAAAATGAGGAACGCTTCACAAATTCGTGAAGCGTTCCTCATTTTTGTTTATACTATGAGACACGAATTTGTGAAGCGTTCCTCATTTTTGTTTATTTGCCTCAATCTTGTTATTATGTACAGTTAGAGACTCCATCAGAGCAGCTCTGGCTGCTGCCTCCCTCTCAGACTTGTTTACAAGCTTAGCAAATTCACCAGAGTGTGGCCAAAAGTAACCCCACAGGACAATCAGGATCCGTCTCCCCGGAGGAGGCCTTTATTTGGTAGGCCCTACGAGCAAAGAAGCAAAGGCCGTGCGCTGCGCTGCTTTTGGACGGTAGTGAAGGTGGCTGTTTGGGTTTTTGATTTGATTTGACAATCAGGATCCAAAAAAGCGTTTCTCATAAAATAAACAAAAATGAGGAACGCTTCACAAATTCGTGAAGCGTTCCTCATTTTTGTTTATACTATGAGAAGAAGCAAAGGCTGTGTGCTGCGCTGCTTTTGGACGGCAGTGAAGGTGCCCAAACCCACCTACTGTCTGAGGCAGGCACACGGGCAATGCGCCACCCTGGACTATGCCTTGACAAATCTACCGAGCAACACCAGTGATTCCAGACAAATGCAACAGGCACACAACCGCACCACAACAAGGCCGGCAGATCAAAATGTGGAAACGCTTCACGAATTTGCGTGTCATCCTTGCGCAGGGGCCATGCTAATCTTCTCTGTATCGATTCCAATTTAGTGTATGCACTTGCCGAAGCAAGCACAATGACTCATGTGTGATGGCCCCCTTTTAATACCCAGTCAGGAGGCCCAACCCCCTGCCACCGGTGCGCCCCCCAGCGCTCCTGGCCTGAATAGACAGGCCTTTTGGCTACAAAAACGTGAGTTTCCATTTTTAATCTACACAAAAAAAACGTTTCTCATAGTATAAACAAAAATGAGGAACGCTTCAAGCGTTCCTCATTTTTGTTTATACTATGAGAAGAAGCAAAGGCTGTGTGCTGCGCTGCTTTTGGACGGCAGTGAAGGTGCCCAAACCCCCCTACTGTCTGAGGCAGGCACACGGGCAATGCGCCACCCTGGACTATGCCTTGACAAATCTACCGAGCAACACCAGTGATTCCAGACAAATGCAACAGGCACACAACCGCACCACAACAAGGCCGGCAGATCAAAATGTGGAAACGCTTCACGAATTTGCGTGTCATCCTTGCGCAGGGGCCATGCTAATCTTCTCTGTATCGATTCCAATTTAGTGTATGCACTTGCCGAAGCAAGCACAATGACTCATGTGTGATGGCCCCCTTTTAATACCCAGTCAGGAGGCCCAACCCCCTGCCACCGGTGCGCCCCCCAGCGCTCCTGGCCTGAATAGACAGGCCTTTTGGCTACAAAAACGTGAGTTTCCATTTTTAATCTACACAAAAAAAACGTTTCTCATAGTATAAACAAAAATGAGGAACGCTTCACAAATTCGTGAAGCGTTCCTCATTTTTGTTTATACTATGAGACACGAATTTGTGAAGCGTTCCTCATTTTTGTTTATTTGCCTCAATCTTGTTATTATGTACAGTTAGAGACTCCATCAGAGCAGCTCTGGCTGCTGCCTCCCTCTCAGACTTGTTTACAAGCTTAGCAAATTCACCAGAGTGTGGCCAAAAGTAACCCCACAGGACAATCAGGATCCGTCTCCCCGGAGGAGGCCTTTATTTGGTAGGCCCTACGAGCAAAGAAGCAAAGGCCGTGCGCTGCGCTGCTTTTGGACGGTAGTGAAGGTGGCTGTTTGGGTTTTTGATTTGATTTGACAATCAGGATCCAAAAAAGCGTTTCTCATAAAATAAACAAAAATGAGGAACGCTTCACAAATTCGTGAAGCGTTCCTCATTTTTGTTTATACTATGAGAAGAAGCAAAGGCTGTGTGCTGCGCTGCTTTTGGACGGCAGTGAAGGTGCCCAAACCCACCTACTGTCTGAGGCAGGCACACGGGCAATGCGCCACCCTGGACTATGCCTTGACAAATCTACCGAGCAACACCAGTGATTCCAGACAAATGCAACAGGCACACAACCGCACCACAACAAGGCCGGCAGATCAAAATGTGGAAACGCTTCACGAATTTGCGTGTCATCCTTGCGCAGGGGCCATGCTAATCTTCTCTGTATCGATTCCAATTTAGTGTATGCACTTGCCGAAGCAAGCACAATGACTCATGTGTGATGGCCCCCTTTTAATACCCAGTCAGGAGGCCCAACCCCCTGCCACCGGTGCGCCCCCCAGCGCTCCTGGCCTGAATAGACAGGCCTTTTGGCTACAAAAACGTGAGTTTCCATTTTTAATCTACACAAAAAAAACGTTTCTCATAGTATAAACAAAAATGAGGAACGCTTCACAAATTCGTGAAGCGTTCCTCATTTTTGTTTATACTATGAGACACGAATTTGTGAAGCGTTCCTCATTTTTGTTTATTTGCCTCAATCTTGTTATTATGTACAGTTAGAGACTCCATCAGAGCAGCTCTGGCTGCTGCCTCCCTCTCAGACTTGTTTACAAGCTTAGCAAATTCACCAGAGTGTGGCCAAAAGTAACCCCACAGGACAATCAGGATCCGTCTCCCCGGAGGAGGCCTTTATTTGGTAGGCCCTACGAGCAAAGAAGCAAAGGCCGTGCGCTGCGCTGCTTTTGGACGGTAGTGAAGGTGGCTGTTTGGGTTTTTGATTTGATTTGACAATCAGGATCCAAAAAAGCGTTTCTCATAAAATAAACAAAAATGAGGAACGCTTCACAAATTCGTGAAGCGTTCCTCATTTTTGTTTATACTATGAGAAGAAGCAAAGGCTGTGTGCTGCGCTGCTTTTGGACGGCAGTGAAGGTGCCCAAACCCACCTACTGTCTGAGGCAGGCACACGGGCAATGCGCCACCCTGGACTATGCCTTGACAAATCTACCGAGCAACACCAGTGATTCCAGACAAATGCAACAGGCACACAACCGCACCACAACAAGGCCGGCAGATCAAAATGTGGAAACGCTTCACGAATTTGCGTGTCATCCTTGCGCAGGGGCCATGCTAATCTTCTCTGTATCGATTCCAATTTAGTGTATGCACTTGCCGAAGCAAGCACAATGACTCATGTGTGATGGCCCCCTTTTAATACCCAGTCAGGAGGCCCAACCCCCTGCCACCGGTGCGCCCCCCAGCGCTCCTGGCCTGAATAGACAGGCCTTTTGGCTACAAAAACGTGAGTTTCCATTTTTAATCTACACAAAAAAAACGTTTCTCATAGTATAAACAAAAATGAGGAACGCTTCACAAATTCGTGAAGCGTTCCTCATTTTTGTTTATACTATGAGACACGAATTTGTGAAGCGTTCCTCATTTTTGTTTATTTGCCTCAATCTTGTTATTATGTACAGTTAGAGACTCCATCAGAGCAGCTCTGGCTGCTGCCTCCCTCTCAGACTTGTTTACAAGCTTAGCAAATTCACCAGAATGTGGCCAAAAGTAACCCCACAGGACAATCAGGATCCGTCTCCCCGGAGGAGGCCTTTATTTGGTAGGCCCTACGAGCAAAGAAGCAAAGGCCGTGCGCTGCGCTGCTTTTGGACGGTAGTGAAGGTGGCTGTTTGGGTTTTTGATTTGATTTGACAATCAGGATCCAAAAAAGCGTTTCTCATAAAATAAACAAAAATGAGGAACGCTTCACAAATTCGTGAAGCGTTCCTCATTTTTGTTTATACTATGAGAAGAAGCAAAGGCTGTGTGCTGCGCTGCTTTTGGACGGCAGTGAAGGTGCCCAAACCCACCTACTGTCTGAGGCAGGCACACGGGCAATGCGCCACCCTGGACTATGCCTTGACAAATCTACCGAGCAACACCAGTGATTCCAGACAAATGCAACAGGCACACAACCGCACCACAACAAGGCCGGCAGATCAAAATGTGGAAACGCTTCACGAATTTGCGTGTCATCCTTGCGCAGGGGCCATGCTAATCTTCTCTGTATCGATTCCAATTTAGTGTATGCACTTGCCGAAGCAAGCACAATGACTCATGTGTGATGGCCCCCTTTTAATACCCAGTCAGGAGGCCCAACCCCCTGCCACCGGTGCGCCCCCCAGCGCTCCTGGCCTGAATAGACAGGCCTTTTGGCTACAAAAACGTGAGTTTCCATTTTTAATCTACACAAAAAAAACGTTTCTCATAGTATAAACAAAAATGAGGAACGCTTCACAAATTCGTGAAGCGTTCCTCATTTTTGTTTATACTATGAGACACGAATTTGTGAAGCGTTCCTCATTTTTGTTTATTTGCCTCAATCTTGTTATTATGTACAGTTAGAGACTCCATCAGAGCAGCTCTGGCTGCTGCCTCCCTCTCAGACTTGTTTACAAGCTTAGCAAATTCACCAGAATGTGGCCAAAAGTAACCCCACAGGACAATCAGGATCCGTCTCCCCGGAGGAGGCCTTTATTTGGTAGGCCCTACGAGCAAAGAAGCAAAGGCCGTGCGCTGCGCTGCTTTTGGACGGTAGTGAAGGTGGCTGTTTGGGTTTTTGATTTGATTTGACAATCAGGATCCAAAAAAAGCGTTTCTCATAAAATAAACAAAAATGAGGAACGCTTCACAAATTCGTGAAGCGTTCCTCATTTTTGTTTATACTATGAGAAGAAGCAAAGGCTGTGTGCTGCGCTGCTTTTGGACGGCAGTGAAGGTGCCCAAACCCACCTACTGTCTGAGGCAGGCACACGGGCAATGCGCCACCCTGGACTATGCCTTGACAAATCTACCGAGCAACACCAGTGATTCCAGACAAATGCAACAGGCACACAACCGCACCACAACAAGGCCGGCAGATCAAAATGTGGAAACGCTTCACGAATTTGCGTGTCATCCTTGCGCAGGGGCCATGCTAATCTTCTCTGTATCGATTCCAATTTAGTGTATGCACTTGCCGAAGCAAGCACAATGACTCATGTGTGATGGCCCCCTTTTAATACCCAGTCAGGAGGCCCAACCCCCTGCCACCGGTGCGCCCCCCAGCGCTCCTGGCCTGAATAGACAGGCCTTTTGGCTACAAAAACGTGAGTTTCCATTTTTAATCTACACAAAAAAAACGTTTCTCATAGTATAAACAAAAATGAGGAACGCTTCACAAATTCGTGAAGCGTTCCTCATTTTTGTTTATACTATGAGACACGAATTTGTGAAGCGTTCCTCATTTTTGTTTATTTGCCTCAATCTTGTTATTATGTACAGTTAGAGACTCCATCAGAGCAGCTCTGGCTGCTGCCTCCCTCTCAGACTTGTTTACAAGCTTAGCAAATTCACCAGAGTGTGGCCAAAAGTAACCCCACAGGACAATCAGGATCCGTCTCCCCGGAGGAGGCCTTTATTTGGTAGGCCCTACGAGCAAAGAAGCAAAGGCCGTGCGCTGCGCTGCTTTTGGACGGTAGTGAAGGTGGCTGTTTGGGTTTTTGATTTGATTTGACAATCAGGATCCAAAAAAGCGTTTCTCATAAAATAAACAAAAATGAGGAACGCTTCACAAATTCGTGAAGCGTTCCTCATTTTTGTTTATACTATGAGAAGAAGCAAAGGCTGTGTGCTGCGCTGCTTTTGGACGGCAGTGAAGGTGCCCAAACCCACCTACTGTCTGAGGCAGGCACACGGGCAATGCGCCACCCTGGACTATGCCTTGACAAATCTACCGAGCAACACCAGTGATTCCAGACAAATGCAACAGGCACACAACCGCACCACAACAAGGCCGGCAGATCAAAATGTGGAAACGCTTCACGAATTTGCGTGTCATCCTTGCGCAGGGGCCATGCTAATCTTCTCTGTATCGATTCCAATTTAGTGTATGCACTTGCCGAAGCAAGCACAATGACTCATGTGTGATGGCCCCCTTTTAATACCCAGTCAGGAGGCCCAACCCCCTGCCACCGGTGCGCCCCCCAGCGCTCCTGGCCTGAATAGACAGGCCTTTTGGCTACAAAAACGTGAGTTTCCATTTTTAATCTACACAAAAAAAACGTTTCTCATAGTATAAACAAAAATGAGGAACGCTTCACAAATTCGTGAA
This sequence comes from Trachurus japonicus, assembly GCF_045865225.1. Classification (NCBI taxonomy): domain Eukaryota; kingdom Metazoa; phylum Chordata; class Actinopteri; order Carangiformes; family Carangidae; genus Trachurus; species Trachurus japonicus. Next base: position 2,642,286 of record NC_140915.1, on the reverse strand, counting down.
GCGTTCCTCATTTTTGTTTATACTATGAGAAGAAGCAAAGGCTGTGTGCTGCGCTGCTTTTGGACGGCAGTGAAGGTGCCCAAACCCACCTACTGTCTGAGGCAGGCACACGGGCAATGCGCCACCCTGGACTATGCCTTGACAAATCTACCGAGCAACACCAGTGATTCCAGACAAATGCAACAGGCACACAACCGCACCACAACAAGGCCGGCAGATCAAAATGTGGAAACGCTTCACGAATTTGCGTGTCATCCTTGCGCAGGGGCCATGCTAATCTTCTCTGTATCGATTCCAATTTAGTGTATGCACTTGCCGAAGCAAGCACAATGACTCATGTGTGATGGCCCCCTTTTAATACCCAGTCAGGAGGCCCAACCCCCTGCCACCGGTGCGCCCCCCAGCGCTCCTGGCCTGAATAGACAGGCCTTTTGGCTACAAAAACGTGAGTTTCCATTTTTAATCTACACAAAAAAAACGTTTCTCATAGTATAAACAAAAATGAGGAACGCTTCACAAATTCGTGAAGCGTTCCTCATTTTTGTTTATACTATGACACACGAATTTGTGAAGCGTTCCTCATTTTTGTTTATTTGCCTCAATCTTGTTATTATGTACAGTTAGAGACTCCATCAGAGCAGCTCTGGCTGCTGCCTCCCTCTCAGACTTGTTTACAAGCTTAGCAAATTCACCAGAGTGTGGCCAAAAGTAACCCCACAGGACAATCAGGATCCGTCTCCCCGGAGGAGGCCTTTATTTGGTAGGCCCTACGAGCAAAGAAGCAAAGGCCGTGCGCTGCGCTGCTTTTGGACGGTAGTGAAGGTGGCTGTTTGGGTTTTTGATTTGATTTGACAATCAGGATCCAAAAAAGCGTTTCTCATAAAATAAACAAAAATGAGGAACGCTTCACAAATTCGTGAAGCGTTCCTCATTTTTGTTTATACTATGAGACACGAATTTGTGAAGCGTTCCTCATTTTTGTTTATTTGCCTCAATCTTGTTATTATGTACAGTTAGAGACTCCATCAGAGCAGCTCTGGCTGCTGCCTCCCTCTCAGACTTGTTTACAAGCTTAGCAAATTCACCAGAGTGTGGCCAAAAGTAACCCCACAGGACAATCAGGATCCGTCTCCCCGGAGGAGGCCTTTATTTGGTAGGCCCTACGAGCAAAGAAGCAAAGGCCGTGCGCTGCGCTGCTTTTGGACGGTAGTGAAGGTGGCTGTTTGGGTTTTTGATTTGATTTGACAATCAGGATCCAAAAAAGCGTTTCTCATAAAATAAACAAAAATGAGGAACGCTTCACAAATTCGTGAAGCGTTCCTCATTTTTGTTTATACTATGAGAAGAAGCAAAGGCTGTGTGCTGCGCTGCTTTTGGACGGCAGTGAAGGTGCCCAAACCCACCTACTGTCTGAGGCAGGCACACGGGCAATGCGCCACCCTGGACTATGCCTTGACAAATCTACCGAGCAACACCAGTGATTCCAGACAAATGCAACAGGCACACAACCGCACCACAACAAGGCCGGCAGATCAAAATGTGGAAACGCTTCACGAATTTGCGTGTCATCCTTGCGCAGGGGCCATGCTAATCTTCTCTGTATCGATTCCAATTTAGTGTATGCACTTGCCGAAGCAAGCACAATGACTCATGTGTGATGGCCCCCTTTTAATACCCAGTCAGGAGGCCCAACCCCCTGCCACCGGTGCGCCCCCCAGCGCTCCTGGCCTGAATAGACAGGCCTTTTGGCTACAAAAACGTGAGTTTCCATTTTTAATCTACACAAAAAAAACGTTTCTCATAGTATAAACAAAAATGAGGAACGCTTCACAATGAGGAACGCTTCACAAATTCGTGAAGCGTTCCTCATTTTTGTTTATACTATGAGAAGAAGCAAAGGCTGTGTGCTGCGCTGCTTTTGGACGGCAGTGAAGGTGCCCAAACCCACCTACTGTCTGAGGCAGGCACACGGGCAATGCGCCACCCTGGACTATGCCTTGACAAATCTACCGAGCAACACCAGTGATTCCAGACAAATGCAACAGGCACACAACCGCACCACAACAAGGCCGGCAGATCAAAATGTGGAAACGCTTCACGAATTTGCGTGTCATCCTTGCGCAGGGGCCATGCTAATCTTCTCTGTATCGATTCCAATTTAGTGTATGCACTTGCCGAAGCAAGCACAATGACTCATGTGTGATGGCCCCCTTTTAATACCCAGTCAGGAGGCCCAACCCCCTGCCACCGGTGCGCCCCCCAGCGCTCCTGGCCTGAATAGACAGGCCTTTTGGCTACAAAAACGTGAGTTTCCATTTTTAATCTACACAAAAAAAACGTTTCTCATAGTATAAACAAAAATGAGGAACGCTTCACAAATTCGTGAAGCGTTCCTCATTTTTGTTTATACTATGAGAAACGAATTTGTGAAGCGTTCCTCATTTTTGTTTATTTGCCTCAATCTTGTTATTATGTACAGTTAGAGACTCCATCAGAGCAGCTCTGGCTGCTGCCTCCCTCTCAGACTTGTTTACAAGCTTAGCAAATTCACCAGAATGTGGCCAAAAGTAACCCCACAGGACAATCAGGATCCGTCTCCCCGGAGGAGGCCTTTATTTGGTAGGCCCTACGAGCAAAGAAGCAAAGGCCGTGCGCTGCGCTGCTTTTGGACGGTAGTGAAGGTGGCTGTTTGGGTTTTTGATTTGATTTGACAATCAGGATCCAAAAAAGCGTTTCTCATAAAATAAACAAAAATGAGGAACGCTTCACAAATTCGTGAAGCGTTCCTCATTTTTGTTTATACTATGAGAAGAAGCAAAGGCTGTGTGCTGCGCTGCTTTTGGACGGCAGTGAAGGTGCCCAAACCCACCTACTGTCTGAGGCAGGCACACGGGCAATGCGCCACCCTGGACTATGCCTTGACAAATCTACCGAGCAACACCAGTGATTCCAGACAAATGCAACAGGCACACAACCGCACCACAACAAGGCCGGCAGATCAAAATGTGGAAACGCTTCACGAATTTGCGTGTCATCCTTGCGCAGGGGCCATGCTAATCTTCTCTGTATCGATTCCAATTTAGTGTATGCACTTGCCGAAGCAAGCACAATGACTCATGTGTGATGGCCCCCTTTTAATACCCAGTCAGGAGGCCCAACCCCCTGCCACCGGTGCGCCCCCCAGCGCTCCTGGCCTGAATAGACAGGCCTTTTGGCTACAAAAACGTGAGTTTCCATTTTTAATCTACACAAAAAAAACGTTTCTCATAGTATAAACAAAAATGAGGAACGCTTCACAAATTCGTGAAGCGTTCCTCATTTTTGTTTATACTATGAGAAACGAATTTGTGAAGCGTTCCTCATTTTTGTTTATTTGCCTCAATCTTGTTATTATGTACAGTTAGAGACTCCATCAGAGCAGCTCTGGCTGCTGCCTCCCTCTCAGACTTGTTTACAAGCTTAGCAAATTCACCAGAGTGTGGCCAAAAGTAACCCCACAGGACAATCAGGATCCGTCCCCGGAGGAGGCCTTTATTTGGTAGGCCCTACGAGCAAAGAAGCAAAGGCCGTGCGCTGCGCTGCTTTTGGACGGTAGTGAAGGTGGCTGTTTGGGTTTTTGATTTGATTTGACAATCAGGATCCAAAAAAGCGTTTCTCATAAAATAAACAAAAATGAGGAACGCTTCACAAATTCGTGAAGCGTTCCTCATTTTTGTTTATACTATGAGAAGAAGCAAAGGCTGTGTGCTGCGCTGCTTTTGGACGGCAGTGAAGGTGCCCAAACCCACCTACTGTCTGAGGCAGGCACACGGGCAATGCGCCACCCTGGACTATGCCTTGACAAATCTACCGAGCAACACCAGTGATTCCAGACAAATGCAACAGGCACACAACCGCACCACAACAAGGCCGGCAGATCAAAATGTGGAAACGCTTCACGAATTTGCGTGTCATCCTTGCGCAGGGGCCATGCTAATCTTCTCTGTATGGATTCCAATTTAGTGTATGCACTTGCCGAAGCAAGCACAATGACTCATGTGTGATGGCCCCCTTTTAATACCCAGTCAGGAGGCCCAACCCCCTGCCACCGGTGCGCCCCCCAGCGCTCCTGGCCTGAATAGACAGGCCTTTTGGCTACAAAAACGTGAGTTTCCATTTTTAATCTACACAAAAAAAAACGTTTCTCATAGTATAAACAAAAATGAGGAACGCTTCACAAATTCGTGAAGCGTTCCTCATTTTTGTTTATACTATGAGAAACGAATTTGTGAAGCGTTCCTCATTTTTGTTTATTTGCCTCAATCTTGTTATTATGTACAGTTAGAGACTCCATCAGAGCAGCTCTGGCTGCTGCCTCCCTCTCAGACTTGTTTACAAGCTTAGCAAATTCACCAGAGTGTGGCCAAAAGTAACCCCACAGGACAATCAGGATCCGTCTCCCCGGAGGAGGCCTTTATTTGGTAGGCCCTACGAGCAAAGAAGCAAAGGCCGTGCGCTGCGCTGCTTTTGGACGGTAGTGAAGGTGGCTGTTTGGGTTTTTGATTTGATTTGACAATCAGGATCCAAAAAAGCGTTTCTCATAAAATAAACAAAAATGAGGAACGCTTCACAAATTCGTGAAGCGTTCCTCATTTTTGTTTATACTATGAGAAGAAGCAAAGGCTGTGTGCTGCGCTGCTTTTGGACGGCAGTGAAGGTGCCCAAACCCACCTACTGTCTGAGGCAGGCACACGGGCAATGCGCCACCCTGGACTATGCCTTGACAAATCTACCGAGCAACACCAGTGATTCCAGACAAATGCAACAGGCACACAACCGCACCACAACAAGGCCGGCAGATCAAAATGTGGAAACGCTTCACGAATTTGCGTGTCATCCTTGCGCAGGGGCCATGCTAATCTTCTCTGTATCGATTCCAATTTAGTGTATGCACTTGCCGAAGCAAGCACAATGACTCATGTGTGATGGCCCCCTTTTAATACCCAGTCAGGAGGCCCAACCCCCTGCCACCGGTGCGCCCCCCAGCGCTCCTGGCCTGAATAGACAGGCCTTTTGGCTACAAAAACGTGAGTTTCCATTTTTAATCTACACAAAAAAAACGTTTCTCATAGTATAAACAAAAATGAGGAACGCTTCACAAATTCGTGAAGCGTTCCTCATTTTTGTTTATACTATGAGAAACGAATTTGTGAAGCGTTCCTCATTTTTGTTTATTTGCCTCAATCTTGTTATTATGTACAGTTAGAGACTCCATCAGAGCAGCTCTGGCTGCTGCCTCCCTCTCAGACTTGTTTACAAGCTTAGCAAATTCACCAGAGTGTGGCCAAAAGTAACCCCACAGGACAATCAGGATCCGTCTCCCCGGAGGAGGCCTTTATTTGGTAGGCCCTACGAGCAAAGAAGCAAAGGCCGTGCGCTGCGCTGCTTTTGGACGGTAGTGAAGGTGGCTGTTTGGGTTTTTGATTTGATTTGACAATCAGGATCCAAAAAAGCGTTTCTCATAAAATAAACAAAAATGAGGAACGCTTCACAAATTCGTGAAGCGTTCCTCATTTTTGTTTATACTATGAGAAGAAGCAAAGGCTGTGTGCTGCGCTGCTTTTGGACGGCAGTGAAGGTGCCCAAACCCACCTTCTGTCTGAGGCAGGCACACGGGCAATGCGCCACCCTGGACTATGCCTTGACAAATCTACCGAGCAACACCAGTGATTCCAGACAAATGCAACAGGCACACAACCGCACCACAACAAGGCCGGCAGATCAAAATGTGGAAACGCTTCACGAATTTGCGTGTCATCCTTGCGCAGGGGCCATGCTAATCTTCTCTGTATCGATTCCAATTTAGTGTATGCACTTGCCGAAGCAAGCACAATGACTCATGTGTGATGGCCCCCTTTTAATACCCAGTCAGGAGGCCCAACCCCCTGCCACCGGTGCGCCCCCCAGCGCTCCTGGCCTGAATAGACAGGCCTTTTGGCTACAAAAACGTGAGTTTCCATTTTTAATCTACACAAAAAAAACGTTTCTCATAGTATAAACAAAAATGAGGAACGCTTCACAATGAGGAACGCTTCACAAATTCGTGAAGCGTTCCTCATTTTTGTTTATACTATGAGAAGAAGCAAAGGCTGTGTGCTGCGCTGCTTTTGGACGGCAGTGAAGGTGCCCAAACCCACCTACTGTCTGAGGCAGGCACACGGGCAATGCGCCACCCTGGACTATGCCTTGACAAATCTACCGAGCAACACCAGTGATTCCAGACAAATGCAACAGGCACACAACCGCACCACAACAAGGCCGGCAGATCAAAATGTGGAAACGCTTCACGAATTTGCGTGTCATCCTTGCGCAGGGGCCATGCTAATCTTCTCTGTATCGATTCCAATTTAGTGTATGCACTTGCCGAAGCAAGCACAATGACTCATGTGTGATGGCCCCCTTTTAATACCCAGTCAGGAGGCCCAACCCCCTGCCACCGGTGCGCCCCCCAGCGCTCCTGGCCTGAATAGACAGGCCTTTTGGCTACAAAAACGTGAGTTTCCATTTTTAATCTACACAAAAAAAAACGTTTCTCATAGTATAAACAAAAATGAGGAACGCTTCACAAATTCGTGAAGCGTTCCTCATTTTTGTTTATACTATGAGAAACGAATTTGTGAAGCGTTCCTCATTTTTGTTTATTTGCCTCAATCTTGTTATTATGTACAGTTAGAGACTCCATCAGAGCAGCTCTGGCTGCTGCCTCCCTCTCAGACTTGTTTACAAGCTTAGCAAATTCACCAGAGTGTGGCCAAAAGTAACCCCACAGGACAATCAGGATCCGTCTCCCCGGAGGAGGCCTTTATTTGGTAGGCCCTACGAGCAAAGAAGCAAAGGCCGTGCGCTGCGCTGCTTTTGGACGGTAGTGAAGGTGGCTGTTTGGGTTTTTGATTTGATTTGACAATCAGGATCCAAAAAAGCGTTTCTCATAAAATAAACAAAAATGAGGAACGCTTCACAAATTCGTGAAGCGTTCCTCATTTTTGTTTATACTATGAGAAGAAGCAAAGGCTGTGTGCTGCGCTGCTTTTGGACGGCAGTGAAGGTGCCCAAACCCACCTACTGTCTGAGGCAGGCACACGGGCAATGCGCCACCCTGGACTATGCCTTGACAAATCTACCGAGCAACACCAGTGATTCCAGACAAATGCAACAGGCACACAACCGCACCACAACAAGGCCGGCAGATCAAAATGTGGAAACGCTTCACGAATTTGCGTGTCATCCTTGCGCAGGGGCCATGCTAATCTTCTCTGTATCGATTCCAATTTAGTGTATGCACTTGCCGAAGCAAGCACAATGACTCATGTGTGATGGCCCCCTTTTAATACCCAGTCAGGAGGCCCAACCCCCTGCCACCGGTGCGCCCCCCAGCGCTCCTGACCTGAATAGACAGGCCTTTTGGCTACAAAAACGTGAGTTTCCATTTTTAATCTACACAAAAAAAACGTTTCTCATAGTATAAACAAAAATGAGGAACGCTTCACAAATTCGTGAAGCGTTCCTCATTTTTGTTTATACTATGAGAAACGAATTTGTGAAGCGTTCCTCATTTTTGTTTATTTGCCTCAATCTTGTTATTATGTACAGTTAGAGACTCCATCAGAGCAGCTCTGGCTGCTGCCTCCCTCTCAGACTTGTTTACAAGCTTAGCAAATTCACCAGAGTGTGGCCAAAAGTAACCCCACAGGACAATCAGGATCCGTCTCCCGGAGGAGGCCTTTATTTGGTAGGCCCTACGAGCAAAGAAGCAAAGGCCGTGCGCTGCGCTGCTTTTGGACGGTAGTGAAGGTGGCTGTTTGGGTTTTTGATTTGATTTGACAATCAGGATCCAAAAAAGCGTTTCTCATAAAATAAACAAAAATGAGGAACGCTTCACAAATTCGTGAAGCGTTCCTCATTTTTGTTTATACTATGAGAAGAAGCAAAGGCTGTGTGCTGCGCTGCTTTTGGACGGCAGTGAAGGTGCCCAAACCCACCTACTGTCTGAGGCAGGCACACGGGCAATGCGCCACCCTGGACTATGCCTTGACAAATCTACCGAGCAACACCAGTGATTCCAGACAAATGCAACAGGCACACAACCGCACCACAACAAGGCCGGCAGATCAAAATGTGGAAACGCTTCACGAATTTGCGTGTCATCCTTGCGCAGGGGCCATGCTAATCTTCTCTGTATCGATTCCAATTTAGTGTATGCACTTGCCGAAGCAAGCACAATGACTCATGTGTGATGGCCCCCTTTTAATACCCAGTCAGGAGGCCCAACCCCCTGCCACCGGTGCGCCCCCCAGCGCTCCTGGCCTGAATAGACAGGCCTTTTGGCTACAAAAACGTGAGTTTCCATTTTTAATCTACACAAAAAAAACGTTTCTCATAGTATAAACAAAAATGAGGAACGCTTCACAAATTCGTGAAGCGTTCCTCATTTTTGTTTATACTATGAGAAACGAATTTGTGAAGCGTTCCTCATTTTTGTTTATTTGCCTCAATCTTGTTATTATGTACAGTTAGAGACTCCATCAGAGCAGCTCTGGCTGCTGCCTCCCTCTCAGACTTGTTTACAAGCTTAGCAAATTCACCAGAGTGTGGCCAAAAGTAACCCCACAGGACAATCAGGATCCGTCTCCCCGGAGGAGGCCTTTATTTGGTAGGCCCTACGAGCAAAGAAGCAAAGGCCGTGCGCTGCGCTGCTTTTGGACGGTAGTGAAGGTGGCTGTTTGGGTTTTTGATTTGATTTGACAATCAGGATCCAAAAAAGCGTTTCTCATAAAATAAACAAAAATGAGGAACGCTTCACAAATTCGTGAAGCGTTCCTCATTTTTGTTTATACTATGAGAAGAAGCAAAGGCTGTGTGCTGCGCTGCTTTTGGACGGCAGTGAAGGTGCCCAAACCCACCTACTGTCTGAGGCAGGCACACGGGCAATGCGCCACCCTGGACTATGCCTTGACAAATCTACCGAGCAACACCAGTGATTCCAGACAAATGCAACAGGCACACAACCGCACCACAACAAGGCCGGCAGATCAAAATGTGGAAACGCTTCACGAATTTGCGTGTCATCCTTGCGCAGGGGCCATGCTAATCTTCTCTGTATCGATTCCAATTTAGTGTATGCACTTGCCGAAGCAAGCACAATGACTCATGTGTGATGGCCCCCTTTTAATACCCAGTCAGGAGGCCCAACCCCCTGCCACCGGTGCGCCCCCCAGCGCTCCTGGCCTGAATAGACAGGCCTTTTGGCTACAAAAACGTGAGTTTCCATTTTTAATCTACACAAAAAAAACGTTTCTCATAGTATAAACAAAAATGAGGAACGCTTCACAAATTCGTGAAGCGTTCCTCATTTTTGTTTATACTATGAGAAACGAATTTGTGAAGCGTTCCTCATTTTTGTTTATTTGCCTCAATCTTGTTATTATGTACAGTTAGAGACTCCATCAGAGCAGCTCTGGCTGCTGCCTCCCTCTCAGACTTGTTTACAAGCTTAGCAAATTCACCAGAGTGTGGCCAAAAGTAACCCCACAGGACAATCAGGATCCGTCTCCCCGGAGGAGGCCTTTATTTGGTAGGCCCTACGAGCAAAGAAGCAAAGGCCGTGCGCTGCGCTGCTTTTGGACGGTAGTGAAGGTGGCTGTTTGGGTTTTTGATTTGATTTGACAATCAGGATCCAAAAAAGCGTTTCTCATAAAATAAACAAAAATGAGGAACGCTTCACAAATTCGTGAAGCGTTCCTCATTTTTGTTTATACTATGAGAAGAAGCAAAGGCTGTGTGCTGCGCTGCTTTTGGACGGCAGTGAAGGTGCCCAAACCCACCTACTGTCTGAGGCAGGCACACGGGCAATGCGCCACCCTGGACTATGCCTTGACAAATCTACCGAGCAACACCAGTGATTCCAGACAAATGCAACAGGCACACAACCGCACCACAACAAGGCCGGCAGATCAAAATGTGGAAACGCTTCACGAATTTGCGTGTCATCCTTGCGCAGGGGCCATGCTAATCTTCTCTGTATCGATTCCAATTTAGTGTATGCACTTGCCGAAGCAAGCACAATGACTCATGTGTGATGGCCCCCTTTTAATACCCAGTCAGGAGGCCCAACCCCCTGCCACCGGTGCGCCCCCCAGCGCTCCTGGCCTGAATAGACAGGCCTTTTGGCTACAAAAACGTGAGTTTCCATTTTTAATCTACACAAAAAAAACGTTTCTCATAGTATAAACAAAAATGAGGAACGCTTCACAATGAGGAACGCTTCACAAATTCGTGAAGCGTTCCTCATTTTTGTTTATACTATGAGAAGAAGCAAAGGCTGTGTGCTGCGCTGCTTTTGGACGGCAGTGAAGGTGCCCAAACCCACCTACTGTCTGAGGCAGGCACACGGGCAATGCGCCACCCTGGACTATGCCTTGACAAATCTACCGAGCAACACCAGTGATTCCAGACAAATGCAACAGGCACACAACCGCACCACAACAAGGCCGGCAGATCAAAATGTGGAAACGCTTCACGAATTTGCGTGTCATCCTTGCGCAGGGGCCATGCTAATCTTCTCTGTATCGATTCCAATTTAGTGTATGCACTTGCCGAAGCAAGCACAATGACTCATGTGTGATGGCCCCCTTTTAATACCCAGTCAGGAGGCCCAACCCCCTGCCACCGGTGCGCCCCCCAGCGCTCCTGGCCTGAATAGACAGGCCTTTTGGCTACAAAAACGTGAGTTTCCATTTTTAATCTACACAAAAAAAACGTTTCTCATAGTATAAACAAAAATGAGGAACGCTTCACAAATTCGTGAAGCGTTCCTCATTTTTGTTTATACTATGAGAAACGAATTTGTGAAGCGTTCCTCATTTTTGTTTATTTGCCTCAATCTTGTTATTATGTACAGTTAGAGACTCCATCAGAGCAGCTCTGGCTGCTGCCTCCCTCTCAGACTTGTTTACAAGCTTAGCAAATTCACCAGAATGTGGCCAAAAGTAACCCCACAGGACAATCAGGATCCGTCTCCCCGGAGGAGGCCTTTATTTGGTAGGCCCTACGAGCAAAGAAGCAAAGGCCGTGCGCTGCGCTGCTTTTGGACGGTAGTGAAGGTGGCTGTTTGGGTTTTTGATTTGATTTGACAATCAGGATCCAAAAAAGCGTTTCTCATAAAATAAACAAAAATGAGGAACGCTTCACAAATTCGTGAAGCGTTCCTCATTTTTGTTTATACTATGAGAAGAAGCAAAGGCTGTGTGCTGCGCTGCTTTTGGACGGCAGTGAAGGTGCCCAAACCCACCTACTGTCTGAGGCAGGCACACGGGCAATGCGCCACCCTGGACTATGCCTTGACAAATCTACCGAGCAACACCAGTGATTCCAGACAAATGCAACAGGCACACAACCGCACCACAACAAGGCCGGCAGATCAAAATGTGGAAACGCTTCACGAATTTGCGTGTCATCCTTGCGCAGGGGCCATGCTAATCTTCTCTGTATCGATTCCAATTTAGTGTATGCACTTGCCGAAGCAAGCACAATGACTCATGTGTGATGGCCCCCTTTTAATACCCAGTCAGGAGGCCCAACCCCCTGCCACCGGTGCGCCCCCCAGCGCTCCTGACCTGAATAGACAGGCCTTTTGGCTACAAAAACGTGAGTTTCCATTTTTAATCTACACAAAAAAAACGTTTCTCATAGTATAAACAAAAATGAGGAACGCTTCACAAATTCGTGAAGCGTTCCTCATTTTTGTTTATACTATGAGAAACGAATTTGTGAAGCGTTCCTCATTTTTGTTTATTTGCCTCAATCTTGTTATTATGTACAGTTATGGCGCATTTCCACTAGCACGGTTCGGCTCGGTACGGCACGGCTCGGCGCGCTATTGCGTGTTTCCACTAGCACGCAGTACCTGCAACCGGGTACATTTTTGGTATCACCTCAGCCCTGGTTCCAAGCGAGCCGAAGCGTTACTAAAACGTGACGTCAGCCGACTGCCTTCCACTGATTGGCCGATGAGTGTCGTCACTGGAAGCGACGACCGACAACAGAAATGTTCCTGCTGAAGCCTGCTATTACCAGAGAATTTCTAATATTTAGACTGGCTCTGTTATTACGTGACTTTATTAAGTTTTAATATTTTTTCATGCGAGAAAGTAACTGTTTAGATCCCCATGTGCGGTTAGTTTATCCAAACGACGGCTGTTTAGAAGTTTGCCCCGATGTTTTTCGGAGAAGTGAAGCTCCAGGTCCGAGCAGCGACCGCGACATCACAGAGGCAGCAGCCCGGCTCCTGACGTGCTCCGCCGGCCAGCCTACCACCGTCACCCCGAGGAGAACAGACCGCTAATTAACTTCCCCGGTGGCTTTTAGAGGTTTACCACCGGCTGGTTAAACTCTTAAATGTTGGTCTCATTGATGAAATCTAACAATTGTGGCTGTAGCAGAAGTTTGTTTGTGGTTAGACAGAAGAGCAGCACTGCCTTGGGGTCTGTACGCACAGAAAACACCACATTTACATCAATAAATAAATGTTTTACAATGAACCAGGCCGATCTCAGAGCTGGCAAGACTCTCCGGTAAGGCATATTGAATGGTTAAATGCCGTTAACGGGACGAGAGCAGTCAAAACGGCGGTTTAAAGCTAGCTACAGCGAGGGTAGGTTCACTTCCTGTTTTCAAAGTAAAAGCACCAATTCTATCGTAATGGCTTTCCTTATGATAAAAGGCAACGGGTATTTTATTTTGTGAAAATAACCGGAAGTGCGTTGCTCACTACGGCTAGCTTAAGTAACGCCGACTTCGTTGAAACAAAATTGTAAACAGCTGGTATTTTGTCAGATTTTCAACACGTTGGGGATCTAAACGACTACTTTCTCGCCTGAAAATGTTTCAAATGTTGCTAAAGTTATATATTTACAGAGTTTAGAGCGTTGCTCGGCGCCGTGTAAATGACGTCACGGCGGCACTAGAAGGACTTTGGTGATACTCAGTTGTAATGGAAACACAACCAAACCGAGCCGAGCCGTGCCGTGCCGAGCCGTACCGAGCCGAACCGTGCTAGTGGAAATGCGCCATAATTAGAGACTCCATCAGAGCAGCTCTGGCTGCTGCCTCCCTCTCAGACTTGTTTACAAGCTTAGCAAATTCACCAGAGTGTGGCCAAAAGTAACCCCACAGGACAATCAGGATCCGTCTCCCCGGAGGAGGCCTTTATTTGGTAGGCCCTACGAGCAAAGAAGCAAAGGCCGTGCGCTGCGCTGCTTTTGGACGGTAGTGAAGGTGGCTGTTTGGGTTTTTGATTTGATTTGACAATCAGGATCCAAAAAAGCGTTTCTCATAAAATAAACAAAAATGAGGAACGCTTCACAAATTCGTGAAGCGTTCCTCATTTTTGTTTATACTATGAGAAGAAGCAAAGGCTGTGTGCTGCGCTGCTTTTGGACGGCAGTGAAGGTGCCCAAACCCACCTACTGTCTGAGGCAGGCACACGGGCAATGCGCCACCCTGGACTATGCCTTGACAAATCTACCGAGCAACACCAGTGATTCCAGACAAATGCAACAGGCACACAACCGCACCACAACAAGGCCGGCAGATCAAAATGTGGAAACGCTTCACGAATTTGCGTGTCATCCTTGCGCAGGGGCCATGCTAATCTTCTCTGTATCGATTCCAATTTAGTGTATGCACTTGCCGAAGCAAGCACAATGACTCATGTGTGATGGCCCCCTTTTAATACCCAGTCAGGAGGCCCAACCCCCTGCCACCGGTGCGCCCCCCAGCGCTCCTGGCCTGAATAGACAGGCCTTTTGGCTACAAAAACGTGAGTTTCCATTTTTAATCTACACAAAAAAAACGTTTCTCATAGTATAAACAAAAATGAGGAACGCTTCACAAATTCGTGAAGCGTTCCTCATTTTTGTTTATACTATGAGAAACGAATTTGTGAAGCGTTCCTCATTTTTGTTTATTTGCCTCAATCTTGTTATTATGTACAGTTAGAGACTCCATCAGAGCAGCTCTGGCTGCTGCCTCCCTCTCAGACTTGTTTACAAGCTTAGCAAATTCACCAGAGTGTGGCCAAAAGTAACCCCACAGGACAATCAGGATCCGTCTCCCCGGAGGAGGCCTTTATTTGGTAGGCCCTACAAGCAAAGAAGCAAAGGCCGTGCGCTGCGCTGCTTTTGGACGGTAGTGAAGGTGGCTGTTTGGGTTTTTGATTTGATTTGACAATCAGGATCCAAAAAAGCGTTTCTCATAAAATAAACAAAAATGAGGAACGCTTCACAAATTCGTGAAGCGTTCCTCATTTTTGTTTATACTATGAGAAGAAGCAAAGGCTGTGTGCTGCGCTGCTTTTGGACGGCAGTGAAGGTGCCCAAACCCACCTACTGTCTGAGGCAGGCACACGGGCAATGCGCCACCCTGGACTATGCCTTGACAAATCTACCGAGCAACACCAGTGATTCCAGACAAATGCAACAGGCACACAACCGCACCACAACAAGGCCGGCAGATCAAAATGTGGAAACGCTTCACGAATTTGCGTGTCATCCTTGCGCAGGGGCCATGCTAATCTTCTCTGTATCGATTCCAATTTAGTGTATGCACTTGCCGAAGCAAGCACAATGACTCATGTGTGATGGCCCCCTTTTAATACCCAGTCAGGAGGCCCAACCCCCTGCCACCGGTGCGCCCCCCAGCGCTCCTGGCCTGAATAGACAGGCCTTTTGGCTACAAAAACGTGAGTTTCCATTTTTAATCTACACAAAAAAAACGTTTCTCATAGTATAAACAAAAATGAGGAACGCTTCACAAATTCGTGAAGCGTTCCTCATTTTTGTTTATACTATGAGAAACGAATTTGTGAAGCGTTCCTCATTTTTGTTTATTTGCCTCAATCTTGTTATTATGTACAGTTAGAGACTCCATCAGAGCAGCTCTGGCTGCTGCCTCCCTCTCAGACTTGTTTACAAGCTTAGCAAATTCACCAGAGTGTGGCCAAAAGTAACCCCACAGGACAATCAGGATCCGTCTCCCCGGAGGAGGCCTTTATTTGGTAGGCCCTACGAGCAAAGAAGCAAAGGCCGTGCGCTGCGCTGCTTTTGGACGGTAGTGAAGGTGGCTGTTTGGGTTTTTGATTTGATTTGACAATCAGGATCCAAAAAAGCGTTTCTCATAAAATAAACAAAAATGAGGAACGCTTCACAAATTCGTGAAGCGTTCCTCATTTTTGTTTATACTATGAGAAGAAGCAAAGGCTGTGTGCTGCGCTGCTTTTGGACGGCAGTGAAGGTGCCCAAACCCACCTACTGTCTGAGGCAGGCACACGGGCAATGCGCCACCCTGGACTATGCCTTGACAAATCTACCGAGCAACACCAGTGATTCCAGACAAATGCAACAGGCACACAACCGCACCACAACAAGGCCGGCAGATCAAAATGTGGAAACGCTTCACGAATTTGCGTGTCATCCTTGCGCAGGGGCCATGCTAATCTTCTCTGTATCGATTCCAATTTAGTGTATGCACTTGCCGAAGCAAGCACAATGACTCATGTGTGATGGCCCCCTTTTAATACCCAGTCAGGAGGCCCAACCCCCTGCCACCGGTGCGCCCCCCAGCGCTCCTGGCCTGAATAGACAGGCCTTTTGGCTACAAAAACGTGAGTTTCCATTTTTAATCTACACAAAAAAAACGTTTCTCATAGTATAAACAAAAATGAGGAACGCTTCACAAATTCGTGAAGCGTTCCTCATTTTTGTTTATACTATGAGAAACGAATTTGTGAAGCGTTCCTCATTTTTGTTTATTTGCCTCAATCTTGTTATTATGTACAGTTAGAGACTCCATCAGAGCAGCTCTGGCTGCTGCCTCCCTCTCAGACTTGTTTACAAGCTTAGCAAATTCACCAGAGTGTGGCCAAAAGTAACCCCACAGGACAATCAGGATCCGTCTCCCCGGAGGAGGCCTTTATTTGGTAGGCCCTACGAGCAAAGAAGCAAAGGCCGTGCGCTGCGCTGCTTTTGGACGGTAGTGAAGGTGGCTGTTTGGGTTTTTGATTTGATTTGACAATCAGGATCCAAAAAAGCGTTTCTCATAAAATAAACAAAAATGAGGAACGCTTCACAAATTCGTGAAGCGTTCCTCATTTTTGTTTATACTATGAGAAGAAGCAAAGGCTGTGTGCTGCGCTGCTTTTGGACGGCAGTGAAGGTGCCCAAACCCACCTACTGTCTGAGGCAGGCACACGGGCAATGCGCCACCCTGGACTATGCCTTGACAAATCTACCGAGCAACACCAGTGATTCCAGACAAATGCAACAGGCACACAACCGCACCACAACAAGGCCGGCAGATCAAAATGTGGAAACGCTTCACGAATTTGCGTGTCATCCTTGCGCAGGGGCCATGCTAATCTTCTCTGTATCGATTCCAATTTAGTGTATGCACTTGCCGAAGCAAGCACAATGACTCATGTGTGATGGCCCCCTTTTAATACCCAGTCAGGAGGCCCAACCCCCTGCCACCGGTGCGCCCCCCAGCGCTCCTGGCCTGAATAGACAGGCCTTTTGGCTACAAAAACGTGAGTTTCCATTTTTAATCTACACAAAAAAAACGTTTCTCATAGTATAAACAAAAATGAGGAACGCTTCACAAATTCGTGAAGCGTTCCTCATTTTTGTTTATACTATGAGAAACGAATTTGTGAAGCGTTCCTCATTTTTGTTTATTTGCCTCAATCTTGTTATTATGTACAGTTAGAGACTCCATCAGAGCAGCTCTGGCTGCTGCCTCCCTCTCAGACTTGTTTACAAGCTTAGCAAATTCACCAGAGTGTGGCCAAAAGTAACCCCACAGGACAATCAGGATCCGTCTCCCCGGAGGAGGCCTTTATTTGGTAGGCCCTACGAGCAAAGAAGCAAAGGCCGTGCGCTGCGCTGCTTTTGGACGGTAGTGAAGGTGGCTGTTTGGGTTTTTGATTTGATTTGACAATCAGGATCCAAAAAAGCGTTTCTCATAAAATAAACAAAAATGAGGAACGCTTCACAAATTCGTGAAGCGTTCCTCATTTTTGTTTATACTATGAGAAGAAGCAAAGGCTGTGTGCTGCGCTGCTTTTGGACGGCAGTGAAGGTGCCCAAACCCACCTACTGTCTGAGGCAGGCACACGGGCAATGCGCCACCCTGGACTATGCCTTGACAAATCTACCGAGCAACACCAGTGATTCCAGACAAATGCAACAGGCACACAACCGCACCACAACAAGGCCGGCAGATCAAAATGTGGAAACGCTTCACGAATTTGCGTGTCATCCTTGCGCAGGGGCCATGCTAATCTTCTCTGTATCGATTCCAATTTAGTGTATGCACTTGCCGAAGCAAGCACAATGACTCATGTGTGATGGCCCCCTTTTAATACCCAGTCAGGAGGCCCAACCCCCTGCCACCGGTGCGCCCCCAGCGCTCCTGGCCTGAATAGACAGGCCTTTTGGCTACAAAAACGTGAGTTTCCATTTTTAATCTACACAAAAAAAAACGTTTCTCATAGTATAAACAAAAATGAGGAACGCTTCACAAATTCGTGAAGCGTTCCTCATTTTTGTTCATACTATGAGAAACGAATTTGTGAAGCGTTCCTCATTTTTGTTTATTTGCCTCAATCTTGTTATTATGTACAGTTAGAGACTCCATCAGAGCAGCTCTGGCTGCTGCCTCCCTCTCAGACTTGTTTACAAGCTTAGCAAATTCACCAGAGTGTGGCCAAAAGTAACCCCACAGGACAATCAGGATCCGTCTCCCCGGAGGAGGCCTTTATTTGGTAGGCCCTACGAGCAAAGAAGCAAAGGCCGTGCGCTGCGCTGCTTTTGGACGGTAGTGAAGGTGGCTGTTTGGGTTTTTGATTTGATTTGACAATCAGGATCCAAAAAAGCGTTTCTCATAAAATAAACAAAAATGAGGAACGCTTCACAAATTCGTGAAGCGTTCCTCATTTTTGTTTATACTATGAGAAGAAGCAAAGGCTGTGTGCTGCGCTGCTTTTGGACGGCAGTGAAGGTGCCCAAACCCACCTACTGTCTGAGGCAGGCACACGGGCAATGCGCCACCCTGGACTATGCCTTGACAAATCTACCGAGCAACACCAGTGATTCCAGACAAATGCAACAGGCACACAACCGCACCACAACAAGGCCGGCAGATCAAAATGTGGAAACGCTTCACGAATTTGCGTGTCATCCTTGCGCAGGGGCCATGCTAATCTTCTCTGTATCGATTCCAATTTAGTGTATGCACTTGCCGAAGCAAGCACAATGACTCATGTGTGATGGCCCCCTTTTAATACCCAGTCAGGAGGCCCAACCCCCTGCCACCGGTGCGCCCCCCAGCGCTCCTGGCCTGAATAGACAGGCCTTTTGGCTACAAAAACGTGAGTTTCCATTTTTAATCTACACAAAAAAAACGTTTCTCATAGTATAAACAAAAATGAGGAACGCTTCACAAATTCGTGAAGCGTTCCTCATTTTTGTTTATACTATGAGAAACGAATTTGTGAAGCGTTCCTCATTTTTGTTTATTTGCCTCAATCTTGTTATTATGTACAGTTAGAGACTCCATCAGAGCAGCTCTGGCTGCTGCCTCCCTCTCAGACTTGTTTACAAGCTTAGCAAATTCACCAGAGTGTGGCCAAAAGTAACCCCACAGGACAATCAGGATCCGTCTCCCCGGAGGAGGCCTTTATTTGGTAGGCCCTACGAGCAAAGAAGCAAAGGCCGTGCGCTGCGCTGCTTTTGGACGGTAGTGAAGGTGGCTGTTTGGGTTTTTGATTTGATTTGACAATCAGGATCCAAAAAAGCGTTTCTCATAAAATAAACAAAAATGAGGAACGCTTCACAAATTCGTGAAGCGTTCCTCATTTTTGTTTATACTATGAGAAGAAGCAAAGGCTGTGTGCTGCGCTGCTTTTGGACGGCAGTGAAGGTGCCCAAACCCACCTACTGTCTGAGGCAGGCACACGGGCAATGCGCCACCCTGGACTATGCCTTGACAAATCTACCGAGCAACACCAGTGATTCCAGACAAATGCAACAGGCACACAACCGCACCACAACAAGGCCGGCAGATCAAAATGTGGAAACGCTTCACGAATTTGCGTGTCATCCTTGCGCAGGGGCCATGCTAATCTTCTCTGTATCGATTCCAATTTAGTGTATGCACTTGCCGAAGCAAGCACAATGACTCATGTGTGATGGCCCCCTTTTAATACCCAGTCAGGAGGCCCAACCCCCTGCCACCGGTGCGCCCCCCAGCGCTCCTAGCCTGAATAGACAGGCCTTTTGGCTACAAAAACGTGAGTTTCCATTTTTAATCTACACAAAAAAAACGTTTCTCATAGTATAAACAAAAATGAGGAACGCTTCACAAATTCGTGAAGCGTTCCTCATTTTTGTTTATACTATGAGAAACGAATTTGTGAAGCGTTCCTCATTTTTGTTTATTTGCCTCAATCTTGTTATTATGTACAGTTAGAGACTCCATCAGAGCAGCTCTGGCTGCTGCCTCCCTCTCAGACTTGTTTACAAGCTTAGCAAATTCACCAGAGTGTGGCCAAAAGTAACCCCACAGGACAATCAGGATCCGTCTCCCGGAGGAGGCCTTTATTTGGTAGGCCCTACGAGCAAAGAAGCAAAGGCCGTGCGCTGCGCTGCTTTTGGACGGTAGTGAAGGTGGCTGTTTGGGTTTTTGATTTGATTTGACAATCAGGATCCAAAAAAGCGTTTCTCATAAAATAAACAAAAATGAGGAACGCTTCACAAATTCGTGAAGCGTTCCTCATTTTTGTTTATACTATGAGAAGAAGCAAAGGCTGTGTGCTGCGCTGCTTTTGGACGGCAGTGAAGGTGCCCAAACCCACCTACTGTCCTGAGGCAGGCACACAGGCAATGCGCCACCCTGGACTATGCCTTGACAAATCTACCGAGCAACACCAGTGATTCCAGACAAATGCAACAGGCACACAACCGCACCACAACAAGGCCGGCAGATCAAAATGTGGAAACGCTTCACGAATTTGCGTGTCATCCTTGCGCAGGGGCCATGCTAATCTTCTCTGTATCGATTCCAATTTAGTGTATGCACTTGCCGAAGCAAGCACAATGACTCATGTGTGATGGCCCCCTTTTAATACCCAGTCAGGAGGCCCAACCCCCTGCCACCGGTGCGCCCCCCAGCGCTCCTGGCCTGAATAGACAGGCCTTTTGGCTACAAAAACGTGAGTTTCCATTTTTAATCTACACAAAAAAAACGTTTCTCATAGTATAAACAAAAATGAGGAACGCTTCACAAATTCGTGAAGCGTTCCTCATTTTTGTTTATACTATGAGAAACGAATTTGTGAAGCGTTCCTCATTTTTGTTTATTTGCCTCAATCTTGTTATTATGTACAGTTAGAGACTCCATCAGAGCAGCTCTGGCTGCTGCCTCCCTCTCAGACTTGTTTACAAGCTTAGCAAATTCACCAGAGTGTGGCCAAAAGTAACCCCACAGGACAATCAGGATCCGTCTCCCCGGAGGAGGCCTTTATTTGGTAGGCCCTACGAGCAAAGAAGCAAAGGCCGTGCGCTGCGCTGCTTTTGGACGGTAGTGAAGGTGGCTGTTTGGGTTTTTGATTTGATTTGACAATCAGGATCCAAAAAAGCGTTTCTCATAAAATAAACAAAAATGAGGAACGCTTCACAAATTCGTGAAGCGTTCCTCATATTTGTTTTATACTATGAGAAGAAGCAAAGGCTGTGTGCTGCGCTGCTTTTGGACGGCAGTGAAGGTGCCCAAACCCACCTACTGTCTGAGGCAGGCACACGGGCAATGCGCCACCCTGGACTATGCCTTGACAAATCTACCGAGCAACACCAGTGATTCCAGACAAATGCAACAGGCACACAACCGCACCACAACAAGGCCGGCAGATCAAAATGTGGAAACGCTTCACGAATTTGCGTGTCATCCTTGCGCAGGGGCCATGCTAATCTTCTCTGTATCGATTCCAATTTAGTGTATGCACTTGCCGAAGCAAGCACAATGACTCATGTGTGATGGCCCCCTTTTAATACCCAGTCAGGAGGCCCAACCCCCTGCCACCGGTGCGCCCCCCAGCGCTCCTGGCCTGAATAGACAGGCCTTTTGGCTACAAAAACGTGAGTTTCCATTTTTAATCTACACAAAAAAAACGTTTCTCATAGTATAAACAAAAATGAGGAACGCTTCACAAATTCGTGAAGCGTTCCTCATTTTTGTTTATACTATGAGAAACGAATTTGTGAAGCGTTCCTCATTTTTGTTTATTTGCCTCAATCTTGTTATTATGTACAGTTAGAGACTCCATCAGAGCAGCTCTGGCTGCTGCCTCCCTCTCAGACTTGTTTACAAGCTTAGCAAATTCACCAGAGTGTGGCCAAAAGTAACCCCACAGGACAATCAGGATCCGTCTCCCCGGAGGAGGCCTTTATTTGGTAGGCCCTACGAGCAAAGAAGCAAAGGCCGTGCGCTGCGCTGCTTTTGGACGGTAGTGAAGGTGGCTGTTTGGGTTTTTGATTTGATTTGACAATCAGGATCCAAAAAAGCGTTTCTCATAAAATAAACAAAAATGAGGAACGCTTCACAAATTCGTGAAGCGTTCCTCATTTTTGTTTATACTATGAGAAGAAGCAAAGGCTGTGTGCTGCGCTGCTTTTGGACGGCAGTGAAGGTGCCCAAACCCACCTACTGTCTGAGGCAGGCACACGGGCAATGCGCCACCCTGGACTATGCCTTGACAAATCTACCGAGCAACACCAGTGATTCCAGACAAATGCAACAGGCACACAACCGCACCACAACAAGGCCGCAGATCAAAATGTGGAAACGCTTCACGAATTTGCGTGTCATCCTTGCGCAGGGGCCATGCTAATCTTCTCTGTATCGATTCCAATTTAGTGTATGCACTTGCCGAAGCAAGCACAATGACTCATGTGTGATGGCCCCCTTTTAATACCCAGTCAGGAGGCCCAACCCCCTGCCACCGGTGCGCCCCCCAGCGCTCCTGGCCTGAATAGACAGGCCTTTTGGCTACAAAAACGTGAGTTTCCATTTTTAATCTACACAAAAAAAACGTTTCTCATAGTATAAACAAAAATGAGGAACGCTTCACAATGAGGAACGCTTCACAAATTCGTGAAGCGTTCCTCATTTTTGTTTATACTATGAGAAGAAGCAAAGGCTGTGTGCTGCGCTGCTTTTGGACGGCAGTGAAGGTGCCCAAACCCACCTACTGTCTGAGGCAGGCACACGGGCAATGCGCCACCCTGGACTATGCCTTGACAAATCTACCGAGCAACACCAGTGATTCCAGACAAATGCAACAGGCACACAACCGCACCACAACAAGGCCGGCAGATCAAAATGTGGAAACGCTTCACGAATTTGCGTGTCATCCTTGCGCAGGGGCCATGCTAATCTTCTCTGTATCGATTCCAATTTAGTGTATGCACTTGCCGAAGCAAGCACAATGACTCATGTGTGATGGCCCCCTTTTAATACCCAGTCAGGAGGCCCAACCCCTGCCACCGGTGCGCCCCCCAGCGCTCCTGGCCTGAATAGACAGGCCTTTTGGCTACAAAAACGTGAGTTTCCATTTTTAATCTACACAAAAAAAAACGTTTCTCATAGTATAAACAAAAATGAGGAACGCTTCACAATGAGGAACGCTTCACAAATTCGTGAAGCGTTCCTCATTTTTGTTTATACTATGAGAAACGAATTTGTGAAGCGTTCCTCATTTTTGTTTATTTGCCTCAATCTTGTTATTATGTACAGTTAGAGACTCCATCAGAGCAGCTCTGGCTGCTGCCTCCCTCTCAGACTTGTTTACAAGCTTAGCAAATTCACCAGAGTGTGGCCAAAAGTAACCCCACAGGACAATCAGGATCCGTCTCCCCGGAGGAGGCCTTTATTTGGTAGGCCCTACGAGCAAAGAAGCAAAGGCCGTGCGCTGCGCTGCTTTTGGACGGTAGTGAAGGTGGCTGTTTGGGTTTTTGATTTGATTTGACAATCAGGATCCAAAAAAGCGTTTCTCATAAAATAAACAAAAATGAGGAACGCTTCACAAATTCGTGAAGCGTTCCTCATTTTTGTTTATACTATGAGAAGAAGCAAAGGCTGTGTGCTGCGCTGCTTTTGGACGGCAGTGAAGGTGCCCAAACCCACCTACTGTCTGAGGCAGGCACACGGGCAATGCGCCACCCTGGACTATGCCTTGACAAATCTACCGAGCAACACCAGTGATTCCAGACAAATGCAACAGGCACACAACCGCACCACAACAAGGCCGGCAGATCAAAATGTGGAAACGCTTCACGAATTTGCGTGTCATCCTTGCGCAGGGGCCATGCTAATCTTCTCTGTATCGATTCCAATTTAGTGTATGCACTTGCCGAAGCAAGCACAATGACTCATGTGTGATGGCCCCCTTTTAATACCCAGTCAGGAGGCCCAACCCCCTGCCACCGGTGCGCCCCCAGCGCTCCTGGCCTGAATAGACAGGCCTTTTGGCTACAAAAACGTGAGTTTCCATTTTTAATCTACACAAAAAAAACGTTTCTCATAGTATAAACAAAAATGAGGAACGCTTCACAATGAGGAACGCTTCACAAATTCGTGAAGCGTTCCTCATTTTTGTTTATACTATGAGAAGAAGCAAAGGCTGTGTGCTGCGCTGCTTTTGGACGGCAGTGAAGGTGCCCAAACCCACCTACTGTCTGAGGCAGGCACACGGGCAATGCGCCACCCTGGACTATGCCTTGACAAATCTACCGAGCAACACCAGTGATTCCAGACAAATGCAACAGGCACACAACCGCACCACAACAAGGCCGGCAGATCAAAATGTGGAAACGCTTCACGAATTTGCGTGTCATCCTTGCGCAGGGGCCATGCTAATCTTCTCTGTATCGATTCCAATTTAGTGTATGCACTTGCCGAAGCAAGCACAATGACTCATGTGTGATGGCCCCCTTTTAATACCCAGTCAGGAGGCCCAACCCCCTGCCACCGGTGCGCCCCCCAGCGCTCCTGGCCTGAATAGACAGGCCTTTTGGCTACAAAAACGTGAGTTTCCATTTTTAATCTACACAAAAAAAACGTTTCTCATAGTATAAACAAAAATGAGGAACGCTTCACAATGAGGAACGCTTCACAAATTCGTGAAGCGTTCCTCATTTTTGTTTATACTATGAGAAACGAATTTGTGAAGCGTTCCTCATTTTTGTTTATTTGCCTCAATCTTGTTATTATGTACAGTTAGAGACTCCATCAGAGCAGCTCTGGCTGCTGCCTCCCTCTCAGACTTGTTTACAAGCTTAGCAAATTCACCAGAGTGTGGCCAAAAGTAACCCCACAGGACAATCAGGATCCGTCTCCCCGGAGGAGGCCTTTATTTGGTAGGCCCTACGAGCAAAGAAGCAAAGGCCGTGCGCTGCGCTGCTTTTGGACGGTAGTGAAGGTGGCTGTTTGGGTTTTTGATTTGATTTGACAATCAGGATCCAAAAAGCGTTTTCTCATAAAATAAACAAAAATGAGGAACGCTTCACAAATTCGTGAAGCGTTCCTCATTTTTGTTTATACTATGAGAAGAAGCAAAGGCTGTGTGCTGCGCTGCTTTTGGACGGCAGTGAAGGTGCCCAAACCCACCTACTGTCTGAGGCAGGCACACGGGCAATGCGCCACCCTGGACTATGCCTTGACAAATCTACCGAGCAACACCAGTGATTCCAGACAAATGCAACAGGCACACAACCGCACCACAACAAGGCCGGCAGATCAAAATGTGGAAACGCTTCACGAATTTGCGTGTCATCCTTGCGCAGGGGCCATGCTAATCTTCTCTGTATCGATTCCAATTTAGTGTATGCACTTGCCGAAGCAAGCACAATGACTCATGTGTGATGGCCCCCTTTTAATACCCAGTCAGGAGGCCCAACCCCCTGCCACCGGTGCGCCCCCCAGCGCTCCTGGCCTGAATAGACAGGCCTTTTGGCTACAAAAACGTGAGTTTCCATTTTTAATCTACACAAAAAAAACGTTTCTCATAGTATAAACAAAAATGAGGAACGCTTCACAAATTCGTGAAGCGTTCCTCATTTTTGTTTATACTATGAGAAACGAATTTGTGAAGCGTTCCTCATTTTTGTTTATTTGCCTCAATCTTGTTATTATGTACAGTTAGAGACTCCATCAGAGCAGCTCTGGCTGCTGCCTCCCTCTCAGACTTGTTTACAAGCTTAGCAAATTCACCAGAGTGTGGCCAAAAGTAACCCCACAGGACAATCAGGATCCGTCCCCCGGAGGAGGCCTTTATTTGGTAGGCCCTACGAGCAAAGAAGCAAAGGCCGTGCGCTGCGCTGCTTTTGGACGGTAGTGAAGGTGGCTGTTTGGGTTTTTGATTTGATTTGACAATCAGGATCCAAAAAAGCGTTTCTCATAAAATAAACAAAAATGAGGAACGCTTCACAAATTCGTGAAGCGTTCCTCATTTTTGTTTATACTATGAGAAGAAGCAAAGGCTGTGTGCTGCGCTGCTTTTGGACGGCAGTGAAGGTGCCCAAACCCACCTACTGTCTGAGGCAGGCACACGGGCAATGCGCCACCCTGGACTATGCCTTGACAAATCTATCCGAGCAACACCAGTGATTCCAGACAAATGCAACAGGCACACAACCGCACCACAACAAGGCCGGCAGATCAAAATGTGGAAACGCTTCACGAATTTGCGTGTCATCCTTGCGCAGGGGCCATGCTAATCTTCTCTGTATCGATTCCAATTTAGTGTATGCACTTGCCGAAGCAAGCACAATGACTCATGTGTGATGGCCCCCTTTTAATACCCAGTCAGGAGGCCCAACCCCCTGCCACCGGTGCGCCCCCCAGCGCTCCTGGCCTGAATAGACAGGCCTTTTGGCTACAAAAACGTGAGTTTCCATTTTTAATCTACACAAAAAAAACGTTTCTCATAGTATAAACAAAAATGAGGAACGCTTCACAATGAGGAACGCTTCACAAATTCGTGAAGCGTTCCTCATTTTTGTTTATACTATGAGAAGAAGCAAAGGCTGTGTGCTGCGCTGCTTTTGGACGGCAGTGAAGGTGCCCAAACCCACCTACTGTCTGAGGCAGGCACACGGGCAATGCGCCACCCTGGACTATGCCTTGACAAATCTACCGAGCAACACCAGTGATTCCAGACAAATGCAACAGGCACACAACCGCACCACAACAAGGCCGGCAGATCAAAATGTGGAAACGCTTCACGAATTTGCGTGTCATCCTTGCGCAGGGGCCATGCTAATCTTCTCTGTATCGATTCCAATTTAGTGTATGCACTTGCCGAAGCAAGCACAATGACTCATGTGTGATGGCCCCCTTTTAATACCCAGTCAGGAGGCCCAACCCCCTGCCACCGGTGCGCCCCCCAGCGCTCCTGGCCTGAATAGACAGGCCTTTTGGCTACAAAAACGTGAGTTTCCATTTTTAATCTACACAAAAAAAACGTTTCTCATAGTATAAACAAAAATGAGGAACGCTTCACAATGAGGAACGCTTCACAAATTCGTGAAGCGTTCCTCATTTTTGTTTATACTATGAGAAACGAATTTGTGAAGCGTTCCTCATTTTTGTTTATTTGCCTCAATCTTGTTATTATGTACAGTTAGAGACTCCATCAGAGCAGCTCTGGCTGCTGCCTCCCTCTCAGACTTGTTTACAAGCTTAGCAAATTCACCAGAGTGTGGCCAAAAGTAACCCCACAGGACAATCAGGATCCGTCTCCCCGGAGGAGGCCTTTATTTGGTAGGCCCTACGAGCAAAGAAGCAAAGGCCGTGCGCTGCGCTGCTTTTGGACGGTAGTGAAGGTGGCTGTTTGGGTTTTTGATTTGATTTGACAATCAGGATCCAAAAAGCGTTTCTCATAAAATAAACAAAAATGAGGAACGCTTCACAAATTCGTGAAGCGTTCCTCATTTTTGTTTATACTATGAGAAGAAGCAAAGGCTGTGTGCTGCGCTGCTTTTGGACGGCAGTGAAGGTGCCCAAACCCACCTACTGTCTGAGGCAGGCACACGGGCAATGCGCCACCCTGGACTATGCCTTGACAAATCTACCGAGCAACACCAGTGATTCCAGACAAATGCAACAGGCACACAACCGCACCACAACAAGGCCGGCAGATCAAAATGTGGAAACGCTTCACGAATTTGCGTGTCATCCTTGCGCAGGGGCCATGCTAATCTTCTCTGTATCGATTCCAATTTAGTGTATGCACTTGCCGAAGCAAGCACAATGACTCATGTGTGATGGCCCCCTTTTAATACCCAGTCAGGAGGCCCAACCCCCTGCCACCGGTGCGCCCCCCAGCGCTCCTGGCCTGAATAGACAGGCCTTTTGGCTACAAAAACGTGAGTTTCCATTTTTAATCTACACAAAAAAAACGTTTCTCATAGTATAAACAAAAATGAGGAACGCTTCACAAATTCGTGAAGCGTTCCTCATTTTTGTTTATACTATGAGAAACGAATTTGTGAAGCGTTCCTCATTTTTGTTTATTTGCCTCAATCTTGTTATTATGTACAGTTAGAGACTCCATCAGAGCAGCTCTGGCTGCTGCCTCCCTCTCAGACTTGTTTACAAGCTTAGCAAATTCACCAGAGTGTGGCCAAAAGTAACCCCACAGGACAATCAGGATCCGTCTCCCCGGAGGAGGCCTTTATTTGGTAGGCCCTACGAGCAAAGAAGCAAAGGCCGTGCGCTGCGCTGCTTTTGGACGGTAGTGAAGGTGGCTGTTTGGGTTTTTGATTTGATTTGACAATCAGGATCCAAAAAAGCGTTTCTCATAAAATAAACAAAAATGAGGAACGCTTCACAAATTCGTGAAGCGTTCCTCATTTTTGTTTATACTATGAGAAGAAGCAAAGGCTGTGTGCTGCGCTGCTTTTGGACGGCAGTGAAGGTGCCCAAACCCACCTACTGTCTGAGGCAGGCACACGGGCAATGCGCCACCCTGGACTATGCCTTGACAAATCTACCGAGCAACACCAGTGATTCCAGACAAATGCAACAGGCACACAACCGCACCACAACAAGGCCGGCAGATCAAAATGTGGAAACGCTTCACGAATTTGCGTGTCATCCTTGCGCAGGGGCCATGCTAATCTTCTCTGTATCGATTCCAATTTAGTGTATGCACTTGCCGAAGCAAGCACAATGACTCATGTGTGATGGCCCCCTTTTAATACCCAGTCAGGAGGCCCAACCCCCTGCCACCGGTGCGCCCCCCAGCGCTCCTGGCCTGAATAGACAGGCCTTTTGGCTACAAAAACGTGAGTTTCCATTTTTAATCTACACAAAAAAAACGTTTCTCATAGTATAAACAAAAATGAGGAACGCTTCACAATGAGGAACGCTTCACAATTCGTGAAGCGTTCCTCATTTTTGTTTATACTATGAGAAGAAGCAAAGGCTGTGTGCTGCGCTGCTTTTGGACGGCAAGTGAAGGTGCCCAAACCCACCTACTGTCTGAGGCAGGCACACGGCAATGCGCCACCCTGGACTATGCCTTGACAAATCTACCGAGCAACACCAGTGATTCCAGACAAATGCAACAGGCACACAACCGCACCACAACAAGGCCGGCAGATCAAAATGTGGAAACGCTTCACGAATTTGCGTGTCATCCTTGCGCAGGGGCCATGCTAATCTTCTCTGTATCGATTCCAATTTAGTGTATGCACTTGCCGAAGCAAGCACAATGACTCATGTGTGATGGCCCCCTTTAATACCCAGTCA